>NC_090936.1:76833056-77142909 GCF_040938575.1 Ambystoma mexicanum
GATAATCAAAAACAAAAGTTCTTTTAACAAATGAAAGTTTTTTTTCCAAAATTCAATGTGGATGATGGTTTCCCCCCTGACTCCCCCTCTTCTGGGCTGACCCATTTGTATCATATTTCACAATTCTGATAGGGTGACGGCTTCACACCCAGGCCCCCCTCTTCTGGGCTGACCCTTCCTCAATCGTATTTCTTTGCATCTCTTATTCTTTTCTCCTTAAACTTTCGGTGATAGCTTCACTCCTTGGATCTCCCTCGTTTGGGCTCGGACCTCTCTTGATTGCCAGCACTTGGGTGACGACTTCACCCCTGGATCTTCCTAATTCGGACTCGGACCTCTCTCGACTACAGCGTTGTGTGTATTAGCTTCACCTCGGATCTCCCTCGTCCAGGCTCAGACCCATCTTAGTTTCTTAATGTCTTTGTCAAACAGTTCAGTACATCTCCCTTTTCTGGGTCCGCTTTAACACTCTGTTTCTTGGGACCTTTAAACTTCATTCCTCTCTTCCGACATCCTCCTCCGGATTCAATATTGCCTTTTCAAAACTTTCTACTGATTTCAACTGTTTGTAGGATTCACATCCCCTTCCTTCATTCACAATTTGTGACTCACTTCCCTTGCTTTTAGCCAACTTACGGATCAAAGTCTTTCGAGTGTATGGAGTTTTTGCTCGACCCTCACATATGACCTTTTTGAGTTCCTTTGGCGGCCTTTCTATGGCCTTCTGGTTTCTGTAGTTCTATTGAGATGGGGGGTCGACCAGAATCTCTTGAACTAGCACCTACGTGGTGCCGGTTTTCCCTCTGCAACTGATCTCCCCTTAACGTTTTTTACAGTTCATTACTTAATTCATTAAACTTGTTCAACTTGCTGCTATGTGCTTTTCACTCAACACAGCCCGGTGCTTATCGATTCTCCCCTTGACTCACCAGCTGTGATTAACTGCTTGGCTTTCGGCTTCTTTGGAGTCAAGGCTTGTACCACGGGCGGGGGTGTCTCCTCTGCTCCTCCTTATCAGCATAGGCTTGCCCCGTGTACTGTTGACATCTGCTGAAGCACACTTGTGTTATTGTTCGTGGTCTTATGTTTTCCTCTACAACGGTCCCGCAGGCCTGGGACAAAAAGGTCGAGGTCACTTCTCTACTCGCCACCCGCACAATTTCAGCCGCCTTTCTCCTTCATTTGAACTGCTGCATGGTAGCCGTCTCGTCGTGCTGTCTGCTGTACTCGCCTTGCTCGTACTGCGCTCTCTGGCTCCACCTTTTATACCTGTGGAGAAGGTGAAGGGCCGTCAGGTGTGTGTGATTCTGATCAATTGCCTGACTCTGCCCGACCCTTGTAATGTGACATGTCAGGGAAACAGCTCAGGTATTAGTCTTTTGTGTTGTGCGAAAATGTTAGAGTCAGATATGTGGGTTCGTGGTTTGGAATGTCCTACGTTGAGAGGATGGGGAAAATGTGCTTAAGGAAGGGGGATACCGCGTCTCACCCATCGGTGTCCCGCTCCCATTCCCTGAGGACCCCCCATCCAGGTGATCCTCCCTCATTGGTCCACCCCCAGGAACTGGATCCAATAGCGATGGCCATGTCCTGGTCACCTGGATGACAGATCCTCGAGGTTTAGGCAGGGAGACACCTTCAGGTTTCTCACACAGCACCAGCCACCACCACACCACCTGTCACTCTTTTCTGCAGCCATGGTAATGGAAGAGGGGCTCTGTATGCAGCTCTGCCTTCCATTACCATGGTGGGCATCTTTGCAAAGGATTTTAATTCATTGAACAAGACGTGCGCGCACATTTTTTTTTAACACCCCTAGTTACCAAAGCGGTAACCCGGGGTGTTAATTGTGTTCTCACCCCGTTCCAAGGGCTGGAACGGGGGTAGCGGCCCACTGCCTGCGATATAACTTGCGCTGCTGGGCCGTTACCCCCTGTGCCAGCCCTTGGAACGGGGTGATAACGCCATATTAGCGAATGTTCTGCTTTCCTGAATGACTTGATTAACACCAATGCTCAGAGATATTGCTTGCCAGCAAGTAATGTTCTTATCCAAATTACTATTGACATCCGTAATCAACATCTCATAAAATTGCACATTTAATCCTTATTACTAGATTTGGTTATGTTATGATACTGGATTACCATGCACCGCTGCCATTTTCATGCGCTCTGCATGCTCTGGTGGTCCTGAAAGGGGGGTGAAGGGGTGTTAGGTTATTGGGCCAGATGGAAAATGCAAGATAGCTTTGCTCCTAGCATATATGTATTCAATTTAAAACCATCCACCTTTATATTGCCCTAATCACTCAGTGGAAGAAGGAAACTCTGTAAAAAAAAATATCTAAAAGCACAGGTGTTGGTATTACAGAAGAGATTTCAATTTCCTCAGTCGCTTCCATTATATTCCCACAATAGATTTGACCCACGAGTTGCAACTCTATAGAAGAACACACTCAGACATCTGGAAGAGAAAAGATAGTGTTAACCACAGGAGTTTTAAAACTATGTGTAATATCTTGCAAAATACTCATTTACATGCATGGATTTCTTAACAAACTATTTTAAAGAACCTGAGCTCTCAGGACGTGGATTTCCCCCGTACACTCCAGTGCTCCTGAGATGAATGGACTTCTGCCCTGCAGGAGAACAAGGATGAGCAGAGGCTAAAACGCCCACTCAGCCCTCTCACTTCTACCAACCAAGAGCCAACACAATCATAGAGGTTAAACAAGCCTCAGTCAAGAGATATACCTCCTTTGCCTTTTGGGGTAACGTGGGCCAAGGGAAGGCTATATACTCTTAAGAAGAGGTATGTGAACCCAAACAGCAAGTATATACACTTTAATTAAACACACCATGTACAAAAATAACTAACTAGAAAAACACTACACAAGACCCACCCATGAGGAAAGAGCACAGAATAAGCAAAGATAGTAGATGCAGCGCTCTGGGTAATGATTCAGGGGTGAAAGGCAAACAAAACCAACAATGGTCTTAAAAAAGGATGTGTACTTGTGAGCAACAAGGGTTCAAAGTGACCTGACCAGTCTATAGGGCCCAGCAATGCACTAAGGGGGCAGTTAGAAGTCAGTAGTACCTTCTTTGCAGTTCTTGTTGGTTCGGCAGCACCGAATCAGATTTCTTGGCACTGTGCAAAGATCAGGAGACAGCAAAAGGCAGCTATGGCTGGTCATGCTGGTTCACATGTGCTGAACAGTTCTTGAAACACTCTCCAGGCAGTTCAATGGCAAAAAAACTAGGATCCCGACTGTCTTGGCTCCCAAGATATCGTGAGTCCCAATCCAGGGGCTTAGGGACAAGATGAGTCCTATTCTCGTGCTCCTAAACACGGGGGAGGCTGGCACACAACTGTAAGGGTCCTAAAACACAGTGAGGTACTGGGCACCACTGTGGCTGGCAGAGAGGTGGTTTTGCTCCAGCAGTAAGTGACTTCTTAGGTTGCTGCAAGACCTACTCCAGGGACTGCGTGGGTCCTTGTTCTCGGCACTCGCCTAACACGGGGGAGGCTGACACACAACTGCAAGGTTCCTCCAACAGGGTACGGGCTTTGCTACCACTGTGGCTGGCAGAGAGGCAGGTCCTGTTCCAGCAGCAGATCACCCCCGATGTACCCTGGGGATGCGTAGGGGACAGAGCTGGTCTCTGCCTTGGGGCACCTGCCTTTACCTCAGAAATGGAGGACTTAAGAGAGGAGTGCTCTCTCAGCAGGGTCCAGTTAAGTCTCAAGTAATGATCAAGATGCTTCAAGATGATTCAAATAAGTGGTTGTAGACCCCTTCTTTTATAGGAAAAAGTCCCCAGGTGATTAGACTAAGCTAGCCTGCTTCAGTAGTCCGATCCCTGCTCTTGAAATGAGTGGACTTTGTGCTTCTGATGACACACCCAAAGTGCTTTGCTCCAGAGGAAGTGGAGGGGACAGGGAAGAGAAAGAGAGGCAGAGAGAAAGAACATGGCAGGACCCTCCCAAAACGGTGCAGACCTCTCTCTGGCTCACCTCAACCCTGCCCCCTCCCCGCTCAATAGGATCAAGGGCATTTAGAAGTGCAGCCCCCTGGTGTGAGGCCTGGCTCTCTGTGAATGGGTGTGCCTCTTGGTTTCTGTTCCCATGCCAGCGTTCTGTGGAGTGGCTGGTCCTGGGGGTAAGGGTGTTACCTACCCTTACAAAGGAACAAGGAGAAGCAATCCCCCAAGGCAGAGTGTCGTGAGTGGACGGTGTGAGCCTTGCCTGGGCGGAATATACATAACCCTTCCACAGCTGAACTGAGCCCACAGGACTGACACATGTGTAATATCAATTTAATGTGTCTGGGATTACTCTGAAAGATGCAGGCCACCATGCCCTAACTCAGGTATGGTTTACTTTTACAGTTTTATGTGCCACCAGGACATCATCTTCAGAGTTATGCAGTTCTTGCAACAGAAGTGCATATCTTAAATTCAGCCCCGGCACCGCAGAGACTTGTTTGTCACTGCAACTGACAAGAGGGCACCTATGATCGGAATCTGCTCTGTTGCACTGGCAGATCAGGTGCTGCAAATCAGGATAGTGATGCAGGAAGGCACAAGTACACGTTATTCTTATGACATGGAGCTTATGAAAGGGGAATAGGATGAGCAGATTTCCCTTTCAGAAATTGAATTCATTACCCATTTTATTGTATTAACTCTTAAGCCAGGGCTTTCCTACCCTTGCCAGATGGCAATTCATATCACAGCTCCCACTTTATCTGCGGGGCTCTTGATAATATTGCAACAAGTCTAGGCAGCGGAATGTATTTATGAAGATTGCGGTTGTACTTGAATTTACAGCTGCTACCCAACTGTTGTTGACCCCCCATTCCATATTCTCCCTCCTGCACCTGATTATCAGCTTGCTCCACTATCACTGTTTAACCTTTGTAAAGATCCCAGCAAAGGGATTTCACCGCTAAAAGTTGTTCTCCTCGCGTATATCGCTACTGAACGAAGCGCTCATTCACTACTCAATGAATACAAACACAACTATCTGGCAGCTCTACTCGGCCTTCAGAACTTCTGGGACAGACCTTCCTTCTATTCCTGCACTGGGTTACATCAATCTAAGGAAATCACACCCATTATGCAGTTCTCTGCCATTATTGATTGAATGCCTTATTAAAGGCAGAAGGTTCTTTGACTGCTCCTGCATGATATGTCTTAATCGCTGAGCAATAAGAAATTGATTGCTTCATTAATGTTGACGATCAAGTAGTGTTGTAAACGCTGCTAAAACTCATGTCATGGGAAGTGACGGATGGGGATGGATGCGATGGGAGGAGGAATACAGTTGTTTGGTTATTTACCAATCCATGGACCGCCCATTGCCGTGTTAGTGCTAAGGGCTATTCCCACCCACTACCTGCCCCTCAATGCCTTAAAATACATGCCTCTGCAACCTCTTTGAGTTTAGCTCTGTGCTTTCTAAGCGGCCTTCCCAAAGTACAAAGCTTAATTGCAGCTATTAACATGCTAAACCAGCTTCTGATGGAATAAAACTGTCTCAACCAAGTATTCAGCCACTTGGTTTATGTACAGTATGGGTGTCCTTGCATCTGTTCCTTGTTCTACCATAGTTCGAATCGAATACCGCATTTGTAATTGTGTCCCAGATGTTAAGAAATGTGACACAGAAAAACGCGCACACACACACACACCCTTCACTTCGAGGCCAGTAGGGGAGTAGGTGACGGCTCTGATAGAGCGATAAAGAGGGTTGAGACTGCTCCTCTTTCCTTGCATATATGATAGGTGGAAGCATTGATGCCCGCGAAAGCAGTGTGAGACTATGCTCCCAAGCATGATGCTGCATACACAAAAGACCACTTTTGGAAAGCCGGGTTCCATTAACAGGATTCACGAGGGGCTCAGGTACCCGACCGGGCTGTCCTCAGAAGGGCAATCAAGTTTGTCCTCTTCTTCGACCCCAAAGGGTAAGGGATCACTGGGTGCCACCTCAAAGAGTCAATCCTCGGCATGATCCAGCACGGCTACCGGCACAAGTGTCCGGGGCGTCCAGCCTACCGCAGCTCGCTCCAAGGTCGTGAGTCAGGGCGTTATGACTATCGGCCAGCCGTCCGAGTGTTCAGCACCTACCAGAGTGATCTCTGAGGTTGACGCTTCCGCTGTGGGTGCAAGACCCAAGCTGTATCCTCTCATGTCTGAGACCTCTCGTGGCTCAGGGCCTTCGCACCATCCCACCCAGGGTGTGGTGCAAAGCTTCTAAATGCTGGCGAGGCATGTGGCAGAGCCTGCCAGGTCGGCGACCGTCTTAGATTCAACTCAGGGCCCACCCGTGCTCTCACCCATTGAATGGGCTTTGCAGGAACATCCCAGTTCCCTTGCCTCGGGAAGTGGCAGCTTATTGTATGGTACAGGCATCTGGTCTCCTCGGGGGTACATCTACCCATCGCAGCCTTATGACTACACGCCTCAGGTGCCTCTGCGCTTTGACCCTGAGTGGAGATCCAGCGCCTTGGAGGGCTGGGCACCTAGGGACCTGGCGGCGAGGGAGGACTGCTTGTTCAAGAGTTTCCTCCTCCTCATGCATTTCTTCAGATGACGGGGTTCCTGAAGGATACAGAGAAGGAGGTGATCCTGCAGGTGGTTCCTCCAGCGCTCGACCATCCTCCTGTACCACCAATGCCTCCAGATACCACCAACAGCAGTTTGACCTGTTTTTGACTCTGGACCCAGGGGGACCCCATCGGCACTGTGTCCTAGGGTCCAGACTCCCCTCAGTCTATAAAAAAGCGGGGGATGACGATGACTACAATGACGGCCAGGATGATGAACCCTCAGCATCCGTTAAGACCTTTCATGACCACCTTCAAGGCCTAACAGAGTGGTAGGGGTCCCTCTGCCTGAGGAAGCCCCCCAGGAGTCAGGTGAGCTAGCAGAGGTTTTGGGCAAGCGCACCCCAATCCGGACTGGCATCCCTCTTCAGAAGGATGTCTTGCAGGTGGCGAGAAAGGACTGGAAGAAGCCCAGGGCTAACGTCTAAATGAACAAGAAACTGGACAGCAGGTTCAGGCTGACGGACGGGGAGCCATTCTTCCTGTCTTCCCTCCCACAGCCACATTCTTCATTGGTGGCTGCAGCCTCATTATATTCCAAACCATCGTCTTCGTCATCTTCCTTCATGGGAGCCACCTGCAGCTGTCTTTCCAAGAAGGACAAGGTCCTCAAGTCTTTGGGCAAATGCTGTTATGTCATTTCAGGACTGCATCTGCGGCAAGCCAACACTGATGCCCTCTTTGCCACGGGATCTTGGGGAATTTCTGCCTGACCTCCCTTTGAAAGGCAAGCCTCCTTCAAGGCCGGTCTGGCGGATGCCCAGGCCGTTGAGCAGGACCTCATGGAGTTTTCAGTCTCCCATATCGACACAGCCAGGAGAGGGCTGTGTCTTGGTGTCCAGATGAGAAGGATGGCGTGGAGGCATGCCATTAGGTTTTCATCTGACGTGCAAGAGTGAATCCTGGATCTGCCCTTCAAGGGCATGGACCTCTTTCTTTCGTCAACCGATGATGAGTTGACAAAGAAGAAAGCCTACACTCAAACCGCCAAGACCTTGGCCATTCTAACAAAGCCAGGTCAGAAGTCCTTCCCTTAGTCTCAGAGCAGGACCAAAAGCAAACCATGCGCTTTCACCTTCAATCAGACAGTGGCTGCGGGTTCTACTCCAGGATTTTTGTGGTACCCAAGAACAACCAGACTGGCCTCAGGTAATTTCTAAATCTGTCTTTACTGCTGGAACACTTGAAGATGATTACTCCTGTGCACATAGTTGAGTCTCTGTATGCCGGGGACTAGATGTGTTCCCTGGACCTCAAGGATGTGTTCCTGCATGTCCTTATCTACCAACCGCATCAGACTTTTCTGCGGTTCACGATTATGTAATACCATTTTCAGTAGAAGGTGCTGCCTTTCGGCCTAAACTCAGCCTCTTGTGTCTTCACAAAGTTGATGAACGCAGTTTCCGCTTGGTGGACCATCATCTATACCCCTATCTGGACAACTCGCTGGTGAGGGCAGGGTCACCCGAAGAGTGGTGCACTCCTGCCAGAGATTAGCGGATATTCTTCATCAGCTGGGGTTCTCACTGAACCAGAGGAAGTCGCAGTTATGCCCCTCTCAGGAACTGGTCTTCCTAGGGTTGCGTTGGAACACAGCCATTCAGCAGGTGTTCCCCATGCCTGAGAGGCTGCTCTCCCTTCGCAAGGCAATAGGGCACTTTCTGGCAAATTCAACCACCTCGACAGGGAGGTTCCAGCACCTTCTGGGCCTAATGGCCTCCTGCGTGCTCTCTGTACAGCACGCTCGCCTCAAGATGAGGCACCTCCAGCTCCACCTGGCGGCCCATTGGGATCAGTAGACGGGGTCTCAGTTGGACAGGATGCCAATACCCCTGCTCCTGGGCCTACGTGATTTCTCTGCAACGGAAATGTTCAAGGGAGAAATGACCGAAGATTATATCCTCGAAATAATCTTCGGTCATTTTTCCCCTGAACATTTCCGATGTGCGCAAAACCCAACCCAATCTCACACCCACACCCCTACCCACACCCTCAACACACCCCACCCACTCTACTTACCTTTCCTTCCGTCGCGCTGTGTCCCTGCAACGCCGGTTACCTTTCACTTCCGTGATCGGGAACCGGCGCCGCAGGGTCCTTTTCTTTTCTTTTTTTTTTTTTTTTACTTTTGATCAGGAGAGCTGCAGGGGTGTCCCCCACAACCCTCACCCACTATACTGTATAGTATAGTGAGCAGGGTGTTGCGGGGGACACCAGCGGAGCCCCCAGCTTTTAATTTATTTTTATTTTAAGCGGGTCAGCTGCAGGGATGTAACCGTAACGCTTGCTCACTATACTGTATAGTACAGTGAGTGTGATGTTACGGGGCACACCCCCAGAGCCGTTAAGTTTCTTTTTTTACCAACCCCACCAAAAGAACCAATACCATAAAAAGTTTGAACTTTTGGTAGTTTGAACCTTTTGTGGTATGGTGTTTTAGGTCTTTTGGTGGGGTCAGTAATTTGGATACAGTCATTTTGACCTATTCCCTGCTCCTAGTGCCCAATCTTCGCTGGTGGATGATGGACGAAAACGTTTCAGTGGGTGCCTCCTTCACCCGGCAGGAGCCTACCCTGGTGGTGACACTGGATCAGGGATAGAGTGGTTCTGGTCAGGACGGACAACTCTACTACGATGTTTTACCTGAACAAGCAAGGTGGCACCTGTTCCCTCACCTCTGCATGGAGGCGATATCTATCTGGGAATTGGCCCTGAGAGAGGGGGTTTGGATTTCTGCAGTCCACCTCCATCAGCTGAGCAGCTTGAGGTTCAACACCTATGAGTGGGAGTTGCACACCGACTCCTTGATCCAGCGTTGGGGTTTCGCGGACCGAGACTTGTTTGAATCTCCTAGGAATTCCAAGTGCCCCCAGTTTGCTTCGTGGGCAGGACATGGTCAGGGATTTCTGGGAGCTGCCTTCCAGATCTGTTGGCACGGCCACCGGTGTTATGCGTTCCCACCCACTCCTCTGCCCCAGCGGACCCTCTGCAAGTTTTGGGCTTCAGTGGGCTGCAGCCTCATCGTGATTGCTCCCCAATGGAATTTGACACCCTAGTTTTCGGATCTGCTGCAATTTGGGCTCCCAGGGTTCGTCGACTTACAGATCTCCAGCAGGGTCTTCTGGACGCAGCAGGGTGGGGCAGTGGAACATCCAGACCCAGCCAAGCTTGCACTGGCGGCCTGGTTCCTAACCAACTGAGGCTTCAGCATGCTCAATTTTCAGATGACAACTGGGACATCATTCAACAGGCCTGGAGGCCCTCAACGCGGTCCCAGTATAAGAGCAAATGGATTAGGTTCTGCCATTGGGCTTGTGACAAGGGTCTGAACCCTGTCGCCTGTCCCCTGGATGATGTACTGGCCTTTTCAGTACACCTGACCTGTTGTGGAGTTAAGGTGGATGCTTGCTGCACTTATTTGGTGGCCATTTGGGCTTACAAGAATTCCCCTGAGCATGTGTTTTCAGCGGCCAACCTGGTGGTTAAGGCCGACCTTAAGGAGTTGTCTAGACTTTTTCCTCCGGGGCATAGGCTGCACCTGGTCTGTGACATCAATGTGGTTCTTGCAGCTTTGTAGTGCAAGCCTTTTGAGCAGATGGCCACTGTGGACATCCACTTGGTAACACTAAAGACAGTTTTATTGATAGCTCTCACCTCTGCGCACAGGGTAAGTGAGCTGCAGGCGTTGTCTTCATGCGAGCCCTCACCAAATTTCACAACGACAAGGTAATCTTGCGCACTCACCCAAACTTCTTGCCCAAGATGATAATCTCCATTTCATCTGAATCGAGAGATCTACCTGTCGGTGTTCTTCCCGAACCCATAGTCAGAGGCAGAGAGGGCCCTTCATTCCTTGGACCTCAAGAGGGTCCTCAAGTTTTACCTCTCTCGGACGAAATCCTTCAGGAAGTCTGTGGCATGGTTTGAGATCTTTGTGGGCTCCTCCCCCAGCTCTCAGGCTTCCAAGGCTTCCATCGCCAGTTGGATGGTTCAGGCCATTTCAGAGGCATATACAGGCATGGGCAAACAAGTTCCTGAAGGGGTCCACGCCCATGTGGTCAGAGTGAATGCCATGGCCATTGCGTTTCAATGACAGCTTCTTGGAATGTCATCAGCAAGGAGTCTTGGGCTTCTCCGTTGGCCTTCTGTAGGCACTATTTGTCATACATGCTGGACATAGTACCCCTGGACCTGGAACAACATCTTCACGCAGAACAAGTTATGCTCATAGAACTGCTAGACCGTTCTATTCTAAATGGAGATTGTTTGATGCACTGCCAGGAAAACAACGTCTGCATTATTCACGTTGTTAAATTCACGTGATTTAGGTTAGTCACGTGTGTTTTGGTAGTACGTTCATAAGCAGCATGAATACATCGCTCGCTGCTTCTGATTGAACCGTTATGGCATTTGGTAGCTGAAACCTTTGATCTGCATCCTCGCATTTGCTTCAGTTACTTCCTTGGCTTCTCCGGCGTGTTTCCTTCCACACACAAATTCCTGGAGCTGCTGTCTGGAAATCACAGGTTGGCCGCACTGTCTGCGTGCTCTTCAGTCGCATGTATTCTTACACACGGGTTCCTGATTTCTTCGCATGCTGCTTTCCTGTCTACGTGAACTCTATTCGCGTGTAAACCTGCACGCAGGCTTTTTCCTCACGCTTGCAAGAGCGGCTGTCCCGGCTGCATGAACTCTATCGCGTGTAAACTAACACGCAGGCTTTTTCCTCACGCTTGCAAGAGAGCCGGTCCCGGCTGCGTGAACTCTGTCGCGTGTAAACCTGCATGCAGGCTTTTTCCTCACACTTGCAAGAACGGCTGTCCCGGCCGCGTGAAATCTGTCGAGTGTATTCTGCACGCGGGCTTTTGACCTCTGTTGAACGTGTAATTCCACACAGATACTATTCTTTGCTTTGGAGTGAATCCCTGGCACCTGTGAGGAGATAACAGGTGGACTCAGTTCATCTTATTTCTGGTACTACGTGGGAAAGGAAGTATTTCTTTTGAAGGTGATTGTGCACAGTATTTTGGACGCTATCCTGTGGTGCACCAACCCGGTATCTAGCGTGAGCCTCGTGCCGTTTGGGATAAGTCTCCCTTACTAACCTTCCCTTCCTTTTTGTTGTTTCTACTCCTGGATTTCTTCAGAGACTTGGTGAAGACTTCAGTTCTAAGCCCACAGGTCAGTGTTGTTAACTAGTGATATTGCTGTTCTACAGTCAGTTGATTTGGGACAATTTCTTATGATACTTTATTTATCCTAGGCTGACTTCCTATAAAGCTCCCACGCCCTTTCCAGTGATCCCTCTCTCTGCCTGTTTAATCGGTCAGAGAGTGGTATCATTTGCAAGATCTAATTTGACTTCACTACTATCAGGTTGTGTGAATAAGGATCGGAAGAGCCCTACCAATTGTATGCTTTTTGGTTAATGTATCCTTTTCAAAAGATACCTTGGTGATTTATGACAGAATCAGAAGCCATGGAGGGTACGGATCCTTTAACTGTCTTGACTCAGTTAATCACCGATTTGAGAAACGAAATGATTACGGCACAGGACATATTACGGCATCGCATGGATGTTATGCAAGACGCCATTCATGCCAGTCCTCAGTGAGCACAGGCTCCAGTGGCCACTGCATCTGGATCTGGGACATCGACACCATCACAAGAGACTCTTAAAGTAGTTATGCCAACACAGTTTCCTTTTGCTCCCCCGGAAAGGTTCACAGGTGATCCTAAAACCTTTAGAACTTTTGTCAATCAGTGCCGACTCCATTTCCTGTGCAGGCCTAACTCGTTTCCCAATTTAACTACAAAAGCAGTATTCATGCTTTCTCATTTGGGGGGGAACAGCTGCTGCTTGGGCCAATCCTTTATTGGAATCAAACAGTCCCTTGCTGTACGATTGCGATGATCTTCTGGCTGCTATGAGTAAGGTCTTTGATATGCGTTACGCTATTAAGCCACAGATCTGGAGTTGCTAAGTCTACAACAAGGTAGTCAAACTCTGTTAGCTTACGTAGCCAGATGCAATCAATTAACAGCCGAAACCCAATGGCCTGAAGACAAGAAAACGGCTGTTTTTTACAAGGGTCTTTCAGAAGAGTTAAAAGACGCCTTGTCTACGGTCCCTGTGGTTCCTACAGGGATCACAGAATTTCTCGATTTGATTCTACAAATCGATGCTCAAAGAAATGCTCGCAAAGGAGAGAGAAAACCATTTTTGAAAACACTGGTTCGTCCAGAGGCACCGGCAGCTTCCTCGAGTGACCCTGAACCAATGCAGATTGGTGCTGTGAGAGGCCGGTTATCTAATGCAGAGAGAGAGAACCGGAGGAAAAACAATTTATGCATGTACTGCGGTTCATCTGAGCATTTACTGGTGGCATGTCCCAAGAAACCAGTTAAGCGTTCGGGAAACGCCAAAACTCGACAATAGCAGGAGTCCCTGTGTCGAGTACTACATCGGACTCCCATACCATTCCAGCATACGTACCTATAGTTGTTGAGGTGACGTTACGTTTTGCTGACCAAGAATTAGTTTCCAGGGCTATGGTTGATTCCGGAGCCACAAAAAAGTACATTGATATTACACACGCTAAGAAATGTTCTATACCCCTGGTAAACAAGAACAAACCTGAAACAGTTAATACTGTAGATGGGTCAGTCTTGACTTCAGGTATGGTAACCCAGGAGACTGTACCTATTCGGATGACTTTATCAAATGGTCATTCAGAGGAAATGATTTTTGATGTCATTGCGGCTCCGCAGTACAAACTATTGCTTGGTCTTGCCTGGTTGACTCTTCATAATCCAACCATTGACTGGGTTACGGGTTTGATCCAATATCCTTCCACTTATTGCAATGAACATTGCTTTGCCAGTCAGGCGGTGTCAACCAAATCACATATTTTGGCCTATATGGAGGGTGGTTCCACTATCAATGTGGTACATCAGATCGGTACACCTATACCAAGTGAATATACAGAATATGCTGATGTTTTTGACAAAGGCCAGGCAGAACAGCTGCCTCCACATAGACAGTATGGTTGTCCGATTGAACTAATTCCTGGGGCTAAAATCCCTACTGGTCGTGTCTACTCTTTAACTCCCAAAGAAGATGTTGTCCTGAAAGAATACATCGATAAAGCTCTTGATATGGGATTCATACGGCCATCCCAATTGCCTGCTGCCTCCCCATTATTCTTTGTTCCAAAGAAAGAGGCAGATCTAAGGCCATGTATTGATTACAGAGCTCTTAATGACATCACCATAAAGAACCAGTACCCTTTACCATTGATAAATGTTTTGTTATATCAGCTAGGTACTTCTATGTACTTTTCTAAATTGGACTTACGAGGACCCTACAATCTGGTTCGCATTTGTGAAGGCGACAAATGGAAGACCGCTTTCAAGACATGGTACGGCCTTTATGAATATCTGGTGATGCCCTTTGGCCTCTGTAACGCTTCCGCCACATTTCAGTTTTTCATGAACGATATCTTCAGGGACATGATGGATCAATTTGTGGTGATCTACTTGGATGACATATTGATATATGCATCATCTTTCCAAGAACATGTTAAACATGTGTCTACTGTCCTACAAAGGCTCAGAGAGAACAAACTTTTTGTTAAAGCCGAGAAATGTGTCTTTCATACACAAGAAGTTGAATTCCTTGGTTACGACATTACCAATCATGGTGTTCGAATTAGCCGTTCCAAAGTGAAGGCCATATTGAATTGGCCCATTCCACATAATGTCAAGTCACTACAGTCATTCCTAGGTTTTGCAAATTTTTATCGCAGATTTATTCGTTCTTTCTCCAAAACAGTGGCCCCCTTGACTGCGTTAACTAGTTCCAAAGTATCATTCTGTTGGAACCAGAACGCCCAAGCCTCTTTTGAGACGTTAAAGGAAGCATTTACTACTGCACCTGTACTTCAACATCCTGATCCTGATTGTCCATTTATCATTGAAGCGGATGCTTCCAGTGTCGCTATAGGAGCTATACTATCGCATGTTTGTGCAGAAACCAAGGAAGAGCATCCAGTTGCTTTTTTCTCCCGTAAGCTAACTTCAAACAAACAGAACTATACCGTTACTGAGCGGGAATTGCTTGCGATCAAGGATGCTTTCCGAGAATGGCGACATCATCTTCTTGGGGCCAAACATCAGGTGTTGGTGTACTCTGATCATCGGAATCTTCAGGCATTCAAAACTATGAAATGCCTTACGGCTCGACAGGCCAGATGGCATGTGTCTTTTGCTCAATACAATTTCCAGATTACTTATCGCCCAGCCAGACAACATGTCAAATCGGATACTTTATCCCGCATCAGTGATGAGTTGAAGGAAGAACCACCGGTGCAAAATACGTTGTTGGCAGACCATGTGAAATGTAGTTGTTCTGCACAACCTTCCCTAAAATGTGAATTGCAGGAATGGGTGAAACAAAATCCCCGATTCGTTCAGGAACTGAATCTAGACATACACAACGGATTGCCTTTCACACAAGGGGTGCTTTATCTACCAACAGTTAACACCCGGAACAAGGCTCTCAGTTGGGGACACGATTCCTTGATGGCAGCTCATCCTGGACAGAAGAAGACCCTAGAGCTGCTCAAAAGATGGTGTTGTTGGCCTTCCATAACACGAGATGTTATAGATTATGTTTCAACATGTTTGGTATGCATCCAATGCAAAAAAACTCCCGGCGAACCCATGGGTTTAATAGAATCCTTACCTGTTCCTCACAAACCATGGGAGATGATATCAATGGATTTTGTGGTAGAACTCCCAAGAAATAATGGTTACAATACCATATGCCTGGTGGTGGACTACTTTACGAAATTGGCTCTTTTTGTTCCCTGTATTGGGTTACTAACAGCAGCTGTTCTAGCTGACCTATTCATCCGGCATATATTCCGTTTTTTTAGTCTACCTTCAGTGATAATTACCGACAGGGGCTCTCAATTTGCATCACGTTTTGGAGAGCACTAACCTCGGCATTACTAATTGATGACAGGATGTCTAGTGCATATCACGGACAGACTGAGAGGGTCAATAGCACTATGGAACAATACCTGCGGTGTTTGTGTCTGCAGTTCTAGTCAGACTGGGTGAATGTCCTGCCGGCAGCGGAATTTGCCTGCAATAATTCCTACCATAGTGCCATAGGTACTTCACCTTTCTATGCTCTGTATGGGCAACACCCCCGATCCATTCCTTTGGATTTTGGTTTGTCTATGGATACTCCTGCAGCAGTTCGTAATGTCAGAGATCTAAAGAGTCTACAGACGAAGGTGAAACAGCAATTGGAGCAGGCTAAAAAATTAGATAAGTTCTATGCTGATGCTCATCAAGTCCCTGCACTAGTTTACAAAGCAGGCATGAAAGTATGGCTGTCTACTAAGAACTTGGGGATACCTGGTAAAAAGAAACTGTTGCCTAAAAACATTGGGCCATATGAAGTGATCAACGTGATTAAACTGGCTGCTGTCTGTCTGGCATTGCCAAAACGATGGCGAGTGCATCCAGTATTTCACGTGTCACTCATCAAACCATGCTCCAATGCTACTAGATTGCCTATACGGCCTGTTGCTGTTTCTGTGAAAGGTTCGGACGAATTTGAGGTACAAGAAATACTGGATATGAGACTACGTTCTGGTAGGCCGTATTATCTGGTGGACTGGAAAGGCTATGGTCCCGAAGATAGGTCCTGGGAACTTCTTTCCAATATCCATGCTCCTGCTTTATTAAGAAAATTCCATTTAAAAAGGGGAGAGGCTGCTCCTTTGGGGGGTGGCACTGTCATGCATGCTGGGCATAGTACTCCTGGACCTGGAACAACATCTTCACGCAGAACGAGTTATGCTCATAGAACTGCTAGATCATTCTATTCTAAATGGAGATTGTTTGATGCACTGCCGGGAAAACGACGTCTGCATTATTCACGTCGTTAAATTCACGTGATTTAGGTTAGTCACATGTGTTTTGGCAGTACGCTCATAAGCAGCGTGAATACGTCGCTCGCTGCTTCTGATTGAACCATTATGGCGTTTGGTAGCTGAACCCCTTGATCTGCGTCCTCGCATTTGCTTCAGTTACTTCCTTGGCTTCTTCGGCCTGTTTCCTTCCACATGCAAATTCCTGGAGCTGCTGTCTGGAAATCACAGGTTGGCCGCACTGTCTGCATGCTCTTCAGTCGTGTGTATTCTAACACACGGGTTCCTGATTTCTTCGCATGCTGCTTTCCTGTCTATGTGAACTCTATTCGCGTCTAAACCTGCACGCAGGCTTTTTCCTCACGCTTGCAAGAGCGGCTGTCCCGGCTGTGTGAACTCTATCACGTGTAAACTTACACGCAGGCTTTTTCCTCACGCTTGCAAGAGCAACTGTCCTGGCCGCATGAACTCTGTTGCGTGTAAACCTGCACGCAGGATTTTTCCTTGCGCTTCTAAGAGCGGCTGTCCCGGCCGCGTGAGCTCTGTCGCGTGTAAACCTACACGCGGGCTTTTTCCTCACACTTGCAAGAACGGCTGTCCCGGCTGCGTGAAATGTGTCGCATGTATCCTGCAAGTGGGCTTTTGAACTCTGTTGAACGTGTAATTCCACGTGCATACTATTCTTTGCTTTGGAGTTAATCCCTGGCACCTGTGAGGAGATAACAGGTGGACTCAGTTCATCTTATTTCTGGTACTACGTGGGAAAGGAAGTATTTCTTTTGAAGGTGATTGTGCACAGTACTTTGGGCGCTATCCTGTGGTGCACCAACCCAGTATCTAGCGTGAGCCTCGTGCCGTTCCGGATAAGTCTCCCTTACTAACCTTCCCTTCCTTTTCGTTGTTTCTACTCCTGGATTTCTTCAGAGACTTGGTGAAGACTTCAGTTCTAAGCCCACAGGTCAGTGATGTTAACTAGTGATATTGCTGTTCTATAGTCAGTTAATTTGGGACAATTTCTTATGATACTTTTTTTATCCTAGGCTGACATCCTATAAAGCTCCCATGCCATTTCCAGTGATCCCTCTCTCTGCCTGTTTCATCGGTCAGAGAGTGGTATCATTTGGAAGGTCTAATTTGACTTCACTACTATCAAGTTGTGTGAATAAGGATCCGGAAGAGCCCTACCAATTGTATCCTTTTTGGTTACCGTATCCTTTTCAAAAGATACCTTGGTGATGTATGACACTATTCCCTGGACACCAGCTCCATGCGCAATGCTGAGTTCGGTCAGGCGGTTCCGAAGAACCTTTTTTGCTTCGTCCTAGATCTGAGGCAGGTTGTCACAGCTACACCCAATGGGCTTGTTCGGTAGAATCACCCACAAGGATGCAGGAAAGGGGACAGGACGTATGAGTAATTAAAGTTACTCACCATAGTGATTAGAGTACTCATAGTCCATAGTCCCCTTTCCTCCATATGTCCCACCCACCTTCCCCCTCTAGTATGCCAAAGGTTAATATGTGATAAGTGTAGCCAGGTATCTAAGCATCTGACGTGTTCAAAGGGGACTGAGGTGAGAGGCCGCAGGGCGGGGCCTTGGTGGTGCGTTCCCATGCCCGAGGCCATGCCCCCACACTCTATACTAAAATTAAAGGGGAAGCTCAATTCTTTGCTGCCAGAGGTTCTGGTACCGTCCCCACGTTGGGGGTCACCCGCAAGGATGGAGTTAAGGGGACTATGGACTATGAGTACTCTAGTCACTACGGTGAGAAACTTTGATTTTCAACTGTATCAAAATGCACACATTCTGATCCCAGTGCAGGACCTTCTATGTTTGAAGCTTTCTAACAAAAATGTATTTTTTCAATGCCAATCAGAGCCAGGTTAATTAAGGTTTATAAAACGCAAACATAGTAGCATTGTTGAAGGAGAAATACAATATGTAATTTTGCTATTACTAAGATAATACTCTGAAACCAACTTTTAGGAAACAACAGGAAGTACATTAGTTGCACAGCTTCTGTGCTTTCTTCAGTAAGCAAATGGCATTCCCCTCATCTTTCATGGACTATATTGCAAAACACATGCTATAGGTAACCACTGAAGAAAAAGTGAAGCCTGAATAGAGAAAGTGAAGCCTGAATAAAGAAAGTGAAGCCTGGATAAAGAAAGTGTGGTCTGGTCCAATAGCTCGGCAGGGATCTTGCTGTCCTATGCATGGTGTAATGGGAGTTAGGATTTGTTGTTTAGGCTTGCAGTGGTAGAAGGCGATCAGAAAAAGTGGGACCGCATAGATTCTCATGCCACAAAAATTACAGTAAATGAAGGGAGTAGTTTCTTACCTGTAACTCCATTTCTCCAGCATTGGTATCTTTCATGGATTCACATGCTTTGAATATTCCCCGTAGTCAGGCCGGAAACCTCAGGTTCCCGGCCTGACGACGGGGCATATTCTAAGCATGTGAATCCATGAAAGATACAATGCTGGAGAAATGTGATATATGGTCTGTAAGCACAAACCACAAACACATTTTTGAAATAGCTAACAAGAGGCAGGCTGTTGATATTAATAACACAAACACAGAAGTTGCTTTCCATGAACTCTCTGTGAAGTCTATAGATATCTGTTTAAAGCTTTTTGCCCATTGCACTGTATGCAGGTAAAAGTTTAGATATATGTATTATAGGTGGGAAGACAATACACCATTTCAGCTAAGTCACGCATGCCACAGTGCCACCCAGCAGCCATCAATGGAAGTTCAACTCCAATACATTGTGGGTATGCAAATATGCAAAAATGAAATCAAAGGAAACAACAGACCGCTTGAACACTGCTGGAGCAAAACGATGGTCCCAGATTATAAAACCTTGCACCCGAAAAAATACTCTGCAACCATGCCTCGGAAAAAAAGACTTCCTCTAGCAATTGCATTTCTCAAGCCAAGAACCCAGACGCATAAGTATTCAGAATATGTAAGGAGCTGAGGGCACCCCAGAAGTGCTGCCACTCCATCCTAAAACTTAGCAGATAACCCTTCATATGTATTCTATGTGAAAAAGGTTGGCCCTAGTATTGGAAAACCCTTGCGCTTCGCTCTGGATTAGGATGGTCTGATTGTATATTTGCAAGGTCAAGGGTGGTTGTTGGTGGTGCCCACATCTCCCTTGGTATAGAGAAGAAAAAAGTGGGGGGGGGGGTTCCCGAATCCCTCACTCTTGCTTTGTTGTTCTCAGATATGGGGGTTTCTATGTTAAGGTAAATACCAGGATCCTCCCCTTCTTCCTCCTCACCTGTATCTTATTCCTCAGAGGAGCTCTCTGTAGATATCGTCCTTCTGTTTCTCCAAGTTCCCTCTTGTCTCTCTTTGCAGGTTTTGGGACGGACTCGTCTGGAGGCCACCTTGCCTGTTTAGCAAACTGCTCGGCAGTGGGACCCTCAGGGAGTCCACCCCTAATTCCAGGGAAAAGGGCATAGGCCGGAAAAAACCCTGGCGTGATGGTTAACTGCTGCAGGATGGAATGCAGGAGAGCGTAGACTACGATTCCCAGAAGTCTCTTCCAAAATCCAAACAAAGCGAAATCCAGGCACAACAAGGCGGGAGCGAGAAGAGAGAGGAATGCAGCAGAGTGGAAGCGGGATCCGCACACGAAGAGGATCGGGAACGAAGATTGTAGTAAATGGAACCAGAGAAGAGCTGCGCAGAGCAGGGAATGTAGAATCCAAGGTAGCAGGCGGCAAGCAGGAGGAAAAGCGGAGGGAAGTAGAAGACAGAACCAAGCGGGGAAGCAGCAGGAGGGCAGAGAAAACTCACATGAAGAGCGCGAAGGAAGAAACTCAGCGTGTAGACCCAAAGCGGAAAACAGAGGGTTGCAACGCACCGGCGTAGGTGTCCGGTGCGTAGATAACGTTGAGCCTCAGGGGGCGTGGCAAGGCAGTCCGGACACTAGACCGCAGCAGATGGTTCCGTTAGCGTTTCTTCCATCGAGTCTACAACTTCCAGGACGGACGCGTCGTGACGGTATAACCTCTCCTCCTCTGGACTCCTCTGGGTTTCCCTGGATGGTTTCTATGGAAGAGATGTAGTAGTCTGGGTGCACTGAGGTTTCTTGCAGGTTCCCAGGACCTTTCAGTCCAAGGGTATCCTTTCCAAAGTATGAGGTACTGGAGAACCCCGTGTCTGTAACGAGAGTCCAAAATACGAGAGACTTCATACGCGGGATCTTCTTCTAAGTTAGGGATGCATTTCTTGATTTGTCTTTGGTATGGATCTTTCTTGTAATCCTTGAGAAGGGACACATGAAATACTGGATGGATCCTTCGCAAGGAAGAGGGAAGCTTAAGTCGAAAAGCTACTGGATTGATTTGCTGTTCAATGATGTATGGGCCAATATACCTTGGAGTGAATTTTCCTGGACGTATCCGCCTTGGTATGTATTTTGTGGATAACCAAACCTTATCTCCAGGCTTCCAGATAGGGTTTGCTTGTCGCTTTCTGTCGGCCCATTTCTTATAGGATTGACGGCTGGTCGTTAATGTTTCCTGAGCTCTCAAGTGGGTTTGTTTGAGGGCATTCAACAGTTGATCTACAGAGGGTATGTTAGTGATTGGAATCACTGACTGTGGGATAGGTCGAGGTTCGTATCCATAAGTACACTTGAAAGGGCTCATACCAATCGCCGTATGTACTGTGTTATTATAGGTGAACTCGGCTATGGATAGAACTTGGCTCCAGTTATCCTGTGTCTGGTTGCAGTAACATCTGAGGTATTGTTCCAATGTAGAGTTTAGTCGTTCGGTCTGTCCGTTGCTCTCGGGATGGAATCCGGAAGACAATGCCCTTTGGATTTGCAATTGTTTACACAACGAGGACCAGAATTTTGAGGTAAATTGAGTTGCTCGATCCGAGACTATTGTATGTGGTAGACCATGTAGTTTGACTATGTCTTTCAGAAATACTTCTGCAGTCTTGGTGGCAGATGGAGTTCACTAGAGAGGGGAAAAATGAGCAAGTTTACTGAATGAGTCTACTACTACCATGATGGCTGTGAATCCTTCTGACAGAGGTAAGTCCACGATAAAGTCCATGGATATATGTTGCCAGGGACCCACAGGTAACGAATCCTGTTGGAGAAGGCCCAGCGGCTTGGCCGTACTGTACTTACTTTGAGCACACGTGGGACAAGAGGATACATAGGCATAAACATCCTTGACCATTGTTGGCCACCAAAAGTTTCTCTTTAGTAGATGTAGTGTGGCTGCTCGACCCTTGTGTCCTGCTGTGGGTAGATCGTGACACCAGGCTAGTGCTTGAGACTGTAGTACGGAATTCGGTAAGAACAGCAGGTCGTCTTTAAACAAGTATTCACCCTTCTTGATTAAGGATGGAAAACGTGTGACCGTAGATCTTGCTTGGGCTTCTAACACTTGTTGTAAAAAGGTGTTGACCGTTTCTATGAATTTCTTCCCTTGAAGTAACTGTTTGTGATTGGAGTACGAACCCGATTCTTCCCCAAAACTCCGGGAGAGGGCGTCCGCTAGGTGATTCTCCTTTCCTGGTAAGTATGTTAGTTCGAAATCATATTGAGAAAAGAAGTATGCCCACCTGGCATGGCGAGAATTTCGGCATTCCATACTCTTGAGTACACTAAGATTACGGTGATCTGTTCGTACCTGGAACGGGAAGTTAGCACCTTGTAAAAGGTGCCTCCATTCTTCACAGGCCTGTCTGATGGCCAACAGTTCCTTTTCTACTACGGAGTAATTCGTTTCACTCGGGGAGAGTGTCCTAGAATAATAAGCAACAGGATGCTCCAGTCGATCTTCTTTTTTCTGTAGGAGAGCAGCTCCAATAGCTCCTTGTGAGGCATCTGTGTCTACAATGAAAGGTATGGCTTGATCAGGTTGCCTGAGGATAGGTGCGGAAACAAAAGCCTCCTTGAGATGTTTGAAAGCCATATCGGCCTCTTTATTCCAGCAAAATTGTGTGCCTTTCTTCAGTAAGGCTGCGATGGGCAGGACAATATTGGAAAATCCCAAGATAAATTTACGGTAAAAATTTGTCAGTCCTAGGAACCTCTGTATATCTTTTACTGAGTTCGGAGTGGGCCAGTTTTGGATGGCTGAGGTCTTGTTGGGATCCATTTCTACCCTTCCTTCCGACAGGATAAATCCCAGATAAGGGACTGTAACAGCCTCAAACATACATTTTTCTGGTTTGGCTAGTAGATGATGAATACTGAGCCTTTGGAGTACCTCTAATATGTGCTGACGATGTTGTGTAAGGGTTGATGAAAATACCAAAATGTCATCCAGATAGACCACTACTGAATTGAACAAAAGATCACAGAAAATCTTGTCTACAAATCTCTGGAATTGAGCTGGAGCATTGACCAACCCAAAAGGCATCACTTTGTACTCGTAATGACCCAAGGGAGTCCGGAAAGGGTCTTCCATTCGTCTCCTCTTCGTACTTTCAAGAGATGATATGCTCCTCTTAGGTCTAACTTAGTAAACCACTTGGCTCCTTGCACGGCTTCCATTATATCCTTAATCAAGGGCATGGGGTACCGATCCCGAATGGTCAAGCTGTTAAGACCCCTATAGTCAATACAAGGTCGGAGCTCCTTGGTACCTTTCTTGGGGATCAAAAATAAAGATGCTCCGGCTGACGAGGTGGATTCTTGTTAAGACCATTTTGAATATTGGTGTCCAAATATTCTCTTAGAGCTTCCTTTTCAGGAAGAGACAATGGAAACATACGTCCAAAAGGAACTACAGTATCCGGTACCAGATCGATCTTACAATCCTCATTGCGACTTGGAGGTAAAGGTCTGGGTTGAACGTCTGCTAACACATCTGCATAGCCTTGATAGTGTATTGGTATGGTGTTGATACTTCTTACAGAGAGAGTAGACACTTGAGGACATATTTGTTCCTTGTTGGATAGGCAGGACCAGAAACATCGTTCAGAGCGGAATTCCACTACATTGGTTGTCCAGTCAATGCCAGGATTATGCCTTCTTAACCATGGGATGCCTAGGATAATCGGAAAGTGAGCTGCTCTGATGAAATCGAACACCATTACTTCCTGATGAAATTTCATCTTGACTCCCAGTTCTTGAGTCTCCTGTCTGATAAGGCCCGAGGACAAAGGGGTACCATCCACCCCTTCTACAGGGATTGGGAGAGGTTTCGCTCTTCTGTGGATAGCATGATCTAAAGCCCATTGATCGTCCATGAAGTTTCCTGCCGCTCCACAATCCAACATGGCCAGACATTCTACAGAGTGGCCTCCTTTCCAATCTAGAACCATCGGTAAAACCATCAACTGATGTGAGACATCTGATACTTGGGGTGTATTAGTGATACAGGGTCCTGAGGTGTGAACCCCTTCCTTGTCCCTGTTCAGGGTCGGGGTCTTGCGTTTCCCGATCTCCTGGGAGGTACTTTAGGACAATCTCGCAGAAGGTGTTTCTCAGAACCACAATACATACATAAGTTCAAGTCTTGTCATCTCTTTCTCTCGATTGCAGTTAGGGGCCCTCGTGCAGCTCCGATTTGCATGGGTTCTTCTGTTTGTTGCACGGTTCTTTCAGGTGGTGTAGGTATAAAGGAGAAGGGTGAGGAGGGTGGCATTCCAGACTTATACCTTCTTCTTTCGGTGCGTCTCTCGGCCATGCGGTATTCTATCTGAAGAGCCAGAGTAACCAGTTCCTGGAAGGATTCTGGTCTCGCTACCCTCGAGAGTTCGTCTTTAATCTCATTAAGTAAACCCCGTCTGAAGAGGGTTTGTTTGGCGGAATCCGGCCATCCCGTTTCCGCTGCAATCCTTTGAAAGGTTGACAAGTACGTCTGTACATCTTGAGAACCCTGTTTAGTATCCATAAGGTTCTCATATGAAGTGAATAGAACTTCGGGTCTTTCGAATCTTGTGTGGAACTGTTGAACAAAGGCTCCATAATCAGCTAGAATAGGGTCGGAATTAGTCACCAACGGGGTTGCCCAAGCTAGGGCATTACCTCCTAGATTGGAGATAAGAAAACCGACTTTAGCTTTGTCAGATATGAACATCCTTGGGCGAAAGGTAAAGTAGACCTTACATGCGTCAAGAAATTATTTCATTCTTTTGGGATTTCCTTCGTACTTGCCACATGGCAAGGGCATAGGAGGAAGGTCATCTCGTACCTCCTCCCTTTGTGTAACTTGTAGGCGTAGAGCAGCATTATCCGCCCTTAATGTATTATTATCGGCCTTTACTGTCTGTAGTTCAGCCGTAATTTCCTGAATCGCATTGACAAGTTCCTGATATTGCTCCAAACTGGCCATCTTTTGGCGTTGCAAACTCTCAAATATGGGGGTTTCTATGTTAAGGTAAATACCAGGATCCTCCACTTCTTCCTCCTCACCTGTATCTTGTTCCTCAGAGGAGCTCTCTGTAGATATCGTCCTTCTGTTTCTCCAAGTTCCCTCTTGTCTCTCTTTGCAGGTTTTGGGACGGACTCGTCTGGAGGCCACCTTGCCTGTTTAGCAAACTGCTCGGCAGTGGGACCCTCAGGGAGTCCACCCCTAATTCCAGGGAAAAAGGCATAGGCCGGAAAAAACCCTGGCGTGATGGTTAACTGCTGCAGGATGGAATGCAGGAGAGCGTAGACTACGATTCCCAGAAGTCTCTTCCAAAATCCAAACAAAGCGAAATCCAGGCACAACAAGGCGGGAGCGAGAAGAGAGAGGAATGCAGCAGAGTGGAAGTGGGATCCGCACATGAAGAGGATCGGGAACGAAGATTGTAGTAAATGGAACCAGAGAAGAGCTGCGCAGAGCGGGGAATGCAGAATCCAAGGTAGCAGGCGGCAAGCAGGAGGAAAAGCGGAGGGAAGTAGAAGACAGAACCAAGCGGGGAAGCAGCAGGAGGGCAGAGAAAACTCACATGAAGAGCGCGAAGGAAGAAACTCAGCGTGTAGACCCAAAGTGGAAAACAGAGGGTTGCAACGCACCGGCGTAGGTGTCCGGTGCGTAGATAACGTTGAGCCTCAGGGGGCGTGGCAAGGCAGTCCGGACACTAGACCGCAGCAGATGGTTCCGTTAGCGTTTCTTCCATCGAGTCCACAACTTCCAGGACGGACGCGTCGTGACAGTTGGAAAGGATAAATATCTGCAGTTTTTGGTGGTTTAAGTGGTATTTATTCTGAACAAGACGTATGGTCTTATTGTGGTCACCCAAAGCGTGTTTCGACCTCTAGGGTCTTTATCAAGGCTATGTTGTAGGTATGTGGGCTTGGATGTCCCTTGCTGTCTAGTACAGTATATGCCGTGGTTAGGTCCTTTATTTTTCGTCTTGGTTGGTTGTAATGGTCTGTTAGGCTTAGTGTTCCATGTGGTACATACACGACTCCGAGTCGTGTAAGCCTAACAGGCCATTACAACCAAGCAAGATGAAAAATAAAGGACCTAACCACAGCCTATACTGAACTAGACACAAAGAGACATCCGAGCTCACATACCTACAACATAGTCTTGATAAAGCCCCTAGAGGTCGAAACACGTGTCGGCTGACCACAAAAAGACTATGGGCATCATTACGACCCTGACGGCAGCCGTGCCTGTAATACAGGCATGGCTGCCGCCAGAGTCTTTTTTTTTCCGGCGCCCTGGAATGGGCAATTACCGGTGTATTACAACTCTGGCAGACCCGGTAATTGCCCATTCCAGGGCGCTGGAAAAAATGCTTCCTCATTCCCATTCAAGCCCCATAGGGCTCAATGGGAATGGGGAAGCTGGATGCACCGGCACCATCCATGAATGGTGCCGGTGCATCCAACATGTTGTGCTCGTGGGTGCCTGTGTGCCCGCCAGGTCTGACCTGGCAAGCACAGAGGCACCCGCGAGTCCAACTCGTAGTCTGCCGGTCCGGGCATTACGGTACCGGCAAGCTTACCGGTACCATAGTTCCCGAACCGGCAGACTCGCAATGACGCCATGTCTTCTTCAGATTAAATACCACTTAAACCATCAAAAATTTAGCAGATATTTATCCTTTCCAACAAAGCAAGAGAGAGGGATCCGGGATTCCCCCCCTTTTTTCTTCATATATTGTCTGTCCACTCCATTCACCCGACTATCCCGGGGTTCCCTAGATCACCAGCCCTGTTGATCCCAGAAGGGAAAAACAGAATCTTTTAGTTCATTCAATCAGGTCTGCCAATTTGAGATGGTTCAATCCTCTCATGAGCAGGTTTTCCACTGCATAGCCAAGAGTATCGAAGAAAACAACTACTGAGTTCTGCATTCAACCTGCTGCATGATCAAGCCGGCTTCAGGCCAGCCAGAAGAGCCAAATCAATGCTAATTTACATGAGGGACAAGGTGAATGAAGGCATTGATCTAAAACACTCCTGCTATCCTCATTCTCACTAAATCCTCTGCCATCGTGTAAAAAATGAATCATTCCACCTTACCCAAACCCCTTACAATCTCATTCATATTAAACAGGGCAGCTTTCAACTGGATCTTTTTCATGAAATGATGCTCCAGGCACAGTGTGGGCCTTACCTCTGCTTGCCGACCATACATAACTGTGGTGTCCCCTAAGGTTCCGTCCTCCCACCTTGATGGCTTTATGCCTACCTCAATCCCTTAGCAAACATCATCTCCCTTTTTTCCAGTACTTTTCAAACATATGCTGATGATACTTGGATGATATTTAAACTTGATGCTTCCCCTTCGGATCATCATTTCATCGCTCACTGCTTCAATTAATCGACAAATGAGAGCATTACATTTGGCTCTGCCATTCCTCAATCACTATGCTTCTTCTGACCATCTTTGCTTAGACTTCTTTTCCCCCCATCACTTCAGCAAAAAATCTGGGAGTGATGTTTGATGGTCTGCTCACATTCTCTCCACAGGTCCAACAAGTCATTAAGCAATCACACTCCCAATTGCATCCGCTCAAACATATTCTCAGCAACCTGAACAGAACCCTGAAAATAAAACAATCAACCTCAGCAATGGCAACCTTGTACCTAGAATATTGTAACAGTCTGTACTTGGGACTCATGGCCCACCAAGCTCATGCTCAAGCTCATGGCCCACCAGTCTCAATGAGGGGGATAGCTCAGGAGCAACGCGTTTGTCTTGGAAACAAGACAAGGCAGTGCAACACAGGTTCGAATCCTGATCCCCCGTTTAGGAACCAATCTCTGGTATTAAGCGTGTTATAAAAGAACAATTACAATTATAATAATTACAAGACAAAGCAGCTAGACTAGTTCTTGTTCTGAAACTACATGGCCAATTCCCCTCTGCGCAAATGACCTCAGATTGGCGCTGTGTGGCAACTCACATTTAATTCAAGACGCTGTGTATCATGCATGGAGCATTTTGGCATTTTGGAACATTGGTCTTTCCTACTTTACGCAGAAAGTGAAATTTACTGCCCCCCTTGCACCTTCAGGAAAAAAGACACTGGGCAGAAAAACACTTGGTGCCACTGGGGCAGTTGCTTGGTATGAACTACCACTGGCCATCCGATTTGAACGCAGTAATTTACGATTTTGGAAAAGACCTATCAGACTCATTAGGCTCAAGTTGGCCGGTCTAGAAATAAAGTGCCGGTAATAACGTGCACCAGCCCTTTTCTGGACTGGCCAACGCTGAGTCTGCTGGTAATGGCTCCGGAGTTACTGTCAGGATACCGAGAAACTCATAATGAGCCCATAAGTCTTTCCACTTTACAGAGTCGTAGCCACTCAAGTCACGACTCCTCGGATATGGATGCATCCTGTGCATACCCTTCTTTTGTGTACTCATCACACACTGCGCTAGAATCACTGCGTCTAGCTTGTTCTTGTACTTACTCCCCGTTGATCTGCATTTTATGTACTAATTAAACAATTGTACTGTGCTTTGTCTTGGGAGGATAGCTCAGGGGCAACGTGCTTGCCTTGAAAGCAAAACAACACTGAGCAACTCCCGGCCTCTCCTTTTGTTTCTTAATCACAGGCTCCGACCCACCAGCGGGGCTAGAAGCCCATGAGGACGGTCTGGGTGCACCAAAGGTAATAATGCCAGTGCGCCTCAGGTCTCCTACTCTTACCAGGCCCCACCCTCCCATGGGTGGGGGGACTCTAGTTAGGGGGTGTGGCCTAATCACACCCACCCGCACTTAGGCAAAGCCCCCTAACTAGAGACCACCCCTCGATTTAGCCTCCTACTTCAAACACTGTGGGAGTGGACTGGACTCTCTGGAGCGGAGCGACTTTGAAGGAGGGTTCCCTTTCGCTGGGGGAAGCTTCCCCTTCCACTTTAAAGCTGGCTCCAAACTTACCTAACATAGGCAGCTTGGTTCTATTCGCCCCACCCCACCATAACCAACAATTAAACTTTAGCTTACTTTGTACGAATAACTGGGGCCAACCCAAACTCGTCTTATTGTGGCAAAACAGGGGTGCCGATTATTATTATATATTTACAACCATAAACTTACGAACACACACATTCCTTTTTAATAACACAGACGATTGGCAACACGTTTCGTTAAGTCTGTCTCTTCATCAGCACCCCTTCACCCTTTCATCTCTTTTTATTCATCTTCCGGTCAGCTCTATTTTTCTCATTATAAACTCTTTACATTCCACCCTTTCGGCCTCACTCCCCCAAACCTCCTGATCCCGCTCAGGGCGCATCACATTGACAGCTGCCGCTTGTGGGCTGCGGGGAGCGCTGTTCTGCTTTTCCCCTTGCAGCAGGGGCTTATGCCGTGAAAGGGGCCGCTCCCTCCTGTGCATCCAATGGGGCCTCTGATGTCACCTGTTGAAGGTGCGAAGATACCTTTCCTCCTCTTTCCGGCCTCCATTTCCCCTTCCTCTGGGTCACCATACCCGTGACGCCTGTTTCCTGTTTCTTCTCCTAAGGAGAAGGAGGCGGGGTGGGGCTTGGCTCCTCCGCCATATTAAGCCCTGGCGTTCTTAGCCCCTCCTTTCTGGGGGCCGCGACAATTGCCAGTCCTTCATCGTCGGATTGCTCCCTCATCAATGCTTGCTCTGCCAACCAGTCCGGGACTTAAGCTAGCCTCTTCTATTTACGTGCTAATCAATATCTCAAGCGCAATTCCGGGTCCTTTATCTGTCCCGATGGAGGAAAGCGTTTAAATTAGACTTTGTGAATTCAACAGTACGAGCAAGCCTCTGCAGCCTAGAGTGGAGACTACCTCAGGTCTGTCTTAAATTGCTTTAAGCCACGAGGATAGCTCAGCAGAACGTGCTCGCCTTGGAAGCAAGACTACACGGAGCAACACAGGTTCGATCCCCGGGTCCGCGTTTAGAAAACTCTGGATATTAAGCGCGTTATAAATAACCAATCATATCATAGCAGCCATGCGGTCCCCCAAAAAGGATGTTGTTCAGATCAAAAGTTGAAATGTCCCAGCTCTCCTCTACGCTGGGCTAATCTGCCTTCACGCCCCCTCCAGGCAGGTGCATGGCAGTGCTTTTACTGGCTCATTGGTTCACTGGATAATCGTTGCCACGACAGCTCGCGGGTTGCTGCACAACCTGTATATAAAGGAATCAGGCGCCTCTGAGTAATATTCTTCATATCAAGCTGGATATCATACATGGCAGTAATAAAAGGTGTTTGCCCTACCCTGTCGGCTATACCAGGTGGCAATGACCCAAAAGCCGCTGTGCCATTGATACAGTATCAGCACCATTACCACCCAGTGTAGGCTGCAGGAGTGGTATAAAAGTACTAGAAAACTGGAGGGTGGGTTTGGTGTTGTGGACTCAGCACTGTGGCAGTTGCGTCAGTGGGTCGGGAGAGGTGCAGCAACTCAGTGCAGCACCTGCGGAAAAGGAGGTGGAGAGTTAGGCGTGCCCAGAAATGGACGTGCGGCTGCAGCGAGGACAAAGGATTGGAGAGGCTGGTGGGACCAGAAACCGGAATGTAGTGGCAGAGCGGGGACATTTCGGAGCAAGCGGAGTGGCAGCACAGTGAGTGGAGCCCCAGAGAAGGATTGTGCCATAGCTACAACTATGGGCTCCATCAGGAAATAGAGCATAGACTTCAGCCAATGAGAGACTGCCAGGAGGACTCATTTTAATTCGAGCTGAGATGGCTCAGAAACTGCAGGCAGTGTGCTCCTTTATAAAGTGCTGTGGCATCTGCCAACCTCACACAGGAACCATCTTGGTATCTGCAGCTCAGTCACTGACTACTGCCCTCCAGTTCCACTCAAAAGGCTATAAAGCAGGGTTGTCCAAATCCAGGCCTCGAAGACTAGATCCATGCCGGATTTTCAGGATAACCCTCAATAATATTCATGAAATAAATTTGCATACAGGGATTTAAATGTATGCACATTTTTGCTCATGAATATTAATGAGCGAAATCCTGAAAACTCATCAGATTTCCGACCCTCGAGGCCTGGAGTTGGACAACACTGCTACAAAGTGTGCACTTTACTGTAACCCAAGACAGTGCCGTCCAATACTCTTCACTTGATTGAACGTCATCAAATTACTCAATTTAATTAGTAAAGCAGGAAATCCACTTGGTGAAACCATCTCGGTGATCATGTAATCGACTGGCTCACAGACTCCTTATTCCTGTACTTTGTAATGGATTGCAATTACTTTTGTACCTTAGAGTTAAGGGTCACCAGCAGCCTGGATGTCCCCTGTTCCTTCTTTTGTGTGATGGGATAACGCAGGGGAGTAATTCGCTCTACATTGCATGTTCAGTCATTTCTGTTAATATGATCATATCCGGTTCTTTTGATTCTCGATAAAATCGTGGCTATTTACTTCTTCTTGCAATGTGTGGACATAAATGCCAACCCTCAAACTCAAATAATGTCATACCTAAATAGATACAGCAGATCATATGTGCTCAAATGAAATCGTATTGCTGTGCATGGAGGTGATACGGATGGAGTTGAAACCACAGCATTGGTGCAATCCTTATAGGTAACAACTGTTCCAACATTAGTGGCAAGTCCTTATGGCCACATGTCAGGGAAGAACATGTCTTCCAATTACTACCTTAAGTCCTCTTTCCATATACTGTTGTAGAGGAGGTCCCAAAGAAAGCCTGCACTCCAATCATCCATTTTGAAGTACCAGGTACATACACACCGAGATATGTGATCTACGATGAGCAAATAAACCAGCAGAGAGCCGCAGTAGGGCTCTGCCCAATACCCATTAGAAGAACAGCACCTATTGACGTGCCTATACTAAGAACACCATGGACAATAAGGTATCCATTAAGAAAACCGTACCAGCAAATAAGATGAAATGAAGTTTGCTTAAGTACAGTCCTGGAAGAACCCAAAAAGGCCTTAATGGAAGACGAATGGTGACGTCACAAAGGCCCGCACTGACTTGAAGATAGAAGAAATGACGACCATAGAATGATGCAAAGAGACGAAACGCCACGAATAAAGATATCGTGAACCTAAAAGAGAACGATGTTGAAACATGAAGGAGCTTAAGCTGTAAGCAAGAATGAAGAAATCGAACTAGTTAACGCCTGTACATATGCTTGAAACGCAAGAAAGCTAAGAAAACAGTATGGCTTGCTATGCTTGGTAGAAGAATAAAGCGGCAAGCTTACATAATACATAATGTACCTCAAAACAAAGCACAGTATTATAAGTGCGAGTCCACTTTGCATTAAAAGCAGAATCAACTAAGGTTACTATAGGTCAAGAACGACAAGCTTCATATTCTAGCAAAACGAGGATAAACGGCTGAATCGAAACTCAGCAGATGCAACTCATGCCAAAGGAGCCAAGGTCATAGCAATAGAGGAACGAACAGTAGCTACATCTAATTGAAACTTAAGAACAGAATATCCTGCCTCTGAAAGGTCAAGATAAGGAAGCGTAGGCAGGTGGCAAGCCGAATAAGAATGAAATGCACAAATCGAGAGAAACTAGACAAATTCACGGTGTCTGCATCACGTGACCATCCGAGCGAGGAGAAGCACAAGTCCACACCTACGCATGGCATCTGCCCAGGAGAAGGTAGCAGAACTTTCTCAGTCAGAAGATGCAGTTTCAAGGCCAACCACAGTGAGATAATTGACACATAGTCGTTGTAGCGATGATTGATTGTAACCTTAATTGGAGAAAAGCCGGGTAGCTGAGGGAGCATCGTGCACCTGGCTGACCATTCTGCGTGATATGATATGATATGGCATTTATAACACGCCTATACACAAGTGTTTCAAGGCTAAGCGCTGCTAAGCAAAGTGGAAGAATATGCATGGGTTGGTGCCAACCCAATCACAATGGACCAAATAATATAGGGTCCTATAGTTAGTAGAACCAATGGGACGTCGTACTATTAGTGACGTCTACAGTAGTCATTTTGAAGGAAGGGCTTAGATGCTCACCTGACAGTGTTTTACCCAATCACCTTACTCCGTTACCATATACAGATATAGCACCTATATTAAAGTTATCTTTTCGGAACCAATAGAAATGCTTATTAACTTTTGAGTGTTACACGTCAGCTATGACGAGTTTTTAGTATAAATGATGTTGTTTTTATGAAGTTCGTTGGAGTTGAAGCGAGACAGATGATCGCATCACTGCTGATTTCCATGACTCCCCGTTTTTTGTACTTGTCATTAAACAGACTCTCTTTGCCAAACCATTGAGTTGTCCTTATTGTTTGGTGTTGGAGTAATACATCTGCACCCCCATCCATCTCAAAGGTGCAGCTATCTCATCTTAAAGTACTTTGGAGCAAACCCCAACTCTATGGGCTCAGCCGGGAGACTCCCCAGTACACTGTGCTATATCTGTAAGTGCATATGTTTTAAAGCAGCAGAGTTTAGTTCTAAAAAACAATCTTTCTACCTCTACATACCACTGTAAAAAAAGTAATGGAGATTATCAATTTGTATTCATTACTAAAATTCTATGGTTCCTTATCAGGTGTGGGCGCTCAGAATGTATTTTCCCAGTGCCATAATCACTCTTTAGAAGGCTATAATTTATTTTAATCTTCTTGGCGTTTAAGATTACAAACTGACTTACTGACGAGATAGCTCTGTGAGGTAGGTGTTCGGCCCAGATGGCAAAAAATGGAGTACCATTAAATTGGATAATAAAAACCCTTATTATTGCAGGTCTTAAAAGAGGGAACAATCTACCATTAGAACCCAGGGCGGGCGGTGCAGCCAATCACGTTCTGCAGATCGCGGGCTGAAACCTGTAATCTCAGCACGCATTCCACGGAACCCGCAGGCTGCCTCCTGTACCGCAGGCCGCCACATTTACCACCCCCCCTCCCTCCTCTAACTATTATTTTTTTTTAAAATCCCAACACTTACCTGACTGTTGCTTCAGCGGCAGCGTCCACCGCTGTCGCAGCAGCAGCTTCCCTTTTGCGGCAGCCGTGGTTATAGAAGAGGGGCTCCATACGGAGGCCCGCCTTCTATAACCATTGTGGCCATCTTGGTAAAGTATTTTCCTACATTCAACGAAACGCACGCAGCGTCCCATTGAATGAAGGAAAATACATTTTTTTGTTTGTTTTTGGCATCCAGGTTTACAAAGCTCAAACAATCTGCTGCCCTTATATTGCAGTCTTCGTTCTTTCATTTTTAAGGAGTTCGTCCTCACCGACAATAGCATCATATGTAACCCCCCACACCCCTAAGCAGTGCAGTTCCATAGGCCAACAGGCAATGGGGGTCATTACGACCCTGGCGCTAAGTGGTTAACGGTGCCGTAAAAGGCTGCGGCTCCGTTAACCACTTAGCGACCTTACTACGAGGTCCCTTTGCGGGACCCAACCTTAACGGCTGGTCTGGACCAGCCATTAAAGTAGGTACCCGCAAAGGGACCTCGCAGGTAATTACGGTACCGCAATTTGCAGTACCGTAATTGCCGCCTTCCCCATTCCCATTGAGCCCTACGGGGCAAAAATGGGAATGGGGAAGGGCCATGGGGAAATGGGGAAATACCACCCCGCCAACCTTGGAATGGGGCGGTATTTCCCCATTTCACCATGGCGGACTTGTTACAACACCGGCACCAACCATGGTGCTAATAGCGCCATGATTTAGTGCCGGTGTTGTAATGAGGGCCAATGTCTCTTTGTTACTAGAGTCAACAACACAATGGGCCTCATTACGATACCGGCGCTAAACCATGGCGCTATTAGCACTATGGTTGGTACCGGTATCGTAACGTGTCCGCCATGATGAAATGGGGAAATACCGCCCCATTCCAAGGTTGGCGTGGCGGTATTTCCCCATTTCCCCATGGCCCTTCCCCATTCCCAATTTTGCCCGATAGGGCTTAATGGGAATGGGGAAGGCGGTAATTACGGTACCGCTAATTGCGGTACCGTAATTACCCACGAGGTCCCTTTGCGGGTCCCTACTTTAACGGCTGGTCCAGACCAGCGTTAAGGTCGGGTCCTGCAAAGGGACCTCGTAGTAAGGCGTTAAGGGGTTAACGGCGCCGCAGTCTTTTACGGCACCGTTAACCCCTTAGCGCCAGGGTCGTAATGACCCCCAATGAGTGTATCCATCTCCAGAGAGGCTTCTACTTTAATGCAGAGTGGCGCAATCAATAGTCTCTTCTTTAAAGATGTTTGGAGACCAATCAATTCCCTTGAACCATGCAGACAAGTCCTTTGTAAACCCCAGCGAGAAAGTGCCCACACAATCCTCTACCTTCCACAAACTCCAGACCCTTCCAGAAATATTATTGTACTTCATTACCACTCATGATATTTTTACAGGGCTCCGCCACATTCAGCATCTTTCCAAGCCAGCCTTGTTGATATGTGATCACTGGGGTCAATTACTCTTCAACGCAACCCAGCAGCCTCTCCAATGGGTCCTTCCTTGTTCTCGGATCAAAGTGATCACACGCATCGGAAGCCCAACAAAGCCCGGGATCACTCTGGCCTATTGATAGCCTTTTTAATTGTAAATTCCATTCATTGTAGGAGCCTGTTGCTGGCAGATCATATGAACTTATGCCTGCACTTCAAGATGGAGTGTTGAATGAGCTTCCATCTGAGCGGGGAGGGGGACATTGTAGAAAAGTGCTAAGGGGAGAAGTACCTCTAGATGTCTTCAAATATGCCAATGGATAAAGGCTATCTTAGCACATTACATTTCCTTCCACTGCAATGAGTGGAATGAACAGTTCTCTTTTCTTTAGTAATTGGGTTAATGTATTCTCAAGAGAGGTTTGCGATCCGACTAGTCCGCTAATGGAGCAGAATGTGCTAGACGAGTGTCACTTAAAATGGCTACCAGGCACCAGGCTGATCAATACTTGCAATTTATATGCTAATAAAGAATCTAATACAGTGGTGTCACCCGTGGACAGCTGGGCGCACACGCAGCCTCCCCATCTTTCTCCGCCGTTCAGCATTTCACTGCAACACTTCTATAGTTTTAAAGGCGCGAAACTGCTGCGCGGCTGCATTTGCGCATGCTGCTGTGGAGCCACTGGATTCTTTTCTGGTGGGACCCGTCTACAACAACTTTTACTGAAATAAAAGGTTCACTATACTAGATACAAGCAGATTCTTTCTAATCATGGGGTTCTCCTAGCCTACAGTGGTATTGCTCCATGCCTGTCAACACCCCAACTGTACATAGTTGTAGATTAATGTATTTAGGCAAACGGGTAGACCTAACCGTGCATGCTGTAAATATGCATGGACCTTCCCATGTTCTCGCTGCCTCTTCACCAACAAAGAGGAGTTGTGTGCTTACTGTTAATTCCTCTCTACTCCGTTTCCTTGGAAGTATTATGCGACCTCAGACCAATCAAATAAATATAGCAATGTACATAAAATCAGGTTATAAGGTATTAAAGTTACTGGAAATGTCCCCTTAAGAAGGTTTACTTATTTGAACCATTATGCTCCATGAACATGCCAATAAAATCCTTCAAAAAGTGCATTAAGTATATATTCTAGAAAATGATGCGAAATTTGATAGTTCAGTGTACTAGAATTGTCTATGATCTTTCGGTAAAGATCAGAGCCCCAGGCATCCCCCATGTGAGATATTGCTGTATCCAAGAGACTCCATCCATCTCCATATCGGATATTGCTGTATCCGAGGGACTCCATCCATTCTGCATGTGAGATATTGGTGTATCCGAGAGGCTGCCTTCATCGCCCATGTGAGATATTGCTGTATCTGAGGGACAGCAGTCATTCCCATGAAAGACATTGGTGTATCAGAGAGTTTCCATACATCATCCATGCGAGATACTGCTGTATGGGAGACTCCACCCATCCCCCATGTAAGGTATTGCTCTATCATAGAGTCTCCATTCACACCCTATGCCAGATATTGGTGTATCCAATACATTCCTTGCATCTCCAGGTGAGAAAATTAGACTATTCAAGAGACGCCTATATTCCCCAAGTGGGATACTGGTGCATCGTAGAGATTCCATACATCCCTGATGTGAGATATTTATGTACTGGAGAGACTCCACCCATCTCTGTGAGATATTTCTGTATCAGAGTCGTCATCCAAACCGTACGCCAGATATTGGTGAATCCAAGAGATTATTTACATCCCAATATGAGAAAATACGGCTATATGGGACACTTCTATATTCCCCTATGTGAGATATTGGTGGCTGCACCCTCTCCCACGCTGGTGGGATTTCCTATAATTTGGGGTTTTCCTCCCCGAAGTTCTACTTTACTCCCCCACCTTCATTCCCCAAAGCATTCCCATTCAACTCCCACCACAGACACTGATCCAAACACACAAACATGCAAACACACTTGCATTTACCTGCTCCCTCGACCCCTCCCTCCCTGACACCCCCACAAACATTCCCCCTCACCCCCCCCAGAGACACACACACAAAGACACACACACGCAGACACAGACACACATACACTCCCAAAAACACTAATCTCGGGCACCCGCGTCTCCCCTCTTCTGTCCAGGCCATGTCGTGTGACAGTTCGATTTAGAAAGACCACTTGGAGCGGTTTCCGAGAGGTCTTTCTGAATCTGTCTTTTGTAATTTGTTTTTTTCTTAAACACATTTTTCACTTAGCACCAGATATTGCTGTATCTGAGAGAGAATATCCATCTCCCATATTGGATATTGGTCTGTTTGAGAGATTGCATATTACAAAAACTCTAGAAATATTGTCAGTGATTCTCTGGAGGGAAGCTGCTCTTACATGGCCAGGGAAAGGCAGAAGCTACCTGACACTGAACCTGGGGGTGGCAATCTGCTGTAGGACCATGCAGGGTGGGATTTATCCAGAGAGACAGGAAAATACTGAATCAAAATAACCCTTCAGATGTAATTCTTGATGATTACCATGTTTCTTTACAATATGCCTGCCTGGTTTATTGTTACATCTAGAATTCAATTTATCATGACAAACAAACTTACTTAGCCCCCCCTCCCTTCTTTTTAGTACTGAGGCGAGGTAGAGGGATGGAACAGTGAGGATTACCCAAGCGGTAAGCAAAACGCATTCTAGTCTTTGAAAAGTGTTAATTGAAGCCAGGAAGTTTAGAACACACGCAGCTGACCAGAAGCGGGGAGAGAAGCAGCTGAGAGAGGGGCAACTGAGTGAGAGGCAGCGAGCAAAGCTGTTTGCAACTTGTTCTGACGCCAGTCAGAATGTCAGAGTCAAGCAGATGGTGAGAAGCAGCACAAAGGCTTTCGTTAACAGGTGCAGGGGCTGAAAAAAAGTGCAGCACTTTGTAACCACGGGCCGTTGGAGCCGCCCTGTGCAACAGAAGGCAAAGCAAAAGCATACCAGCCAATGGGAAGCACGCCGAGCCAGCAGACCAAAAGGGAAGAAGAAGGAGAGATGCGAGAAACAGCAAAGCCGCCCGGTAAACCCAGGGAGAACAAAGGGGCGTTGAGAGTGAATGCTGCACAGTCTTAACAGCGTGAAAGAATACAATTGAAGTCATTGACGAGATTGATACAAGTACAAACAATATTAAGAAAGGGGAGGTGACCCAATGCTGGGAAAGAGAGATTAATACAAGTACAAGCCGAATTAGAAAAAGGTCGATGATCCACTACTTAGAAAGAGAGGTTAACACAATTACCAACAGTGTTAAGAAAGGGGCGGTGGCCCAACATTTTTTACAAAAGGAGTTGATACAAGTAAGCACCTTGATAAGAAAGGGACAGAGATCCACTATTGGAAAAGCATTCTTTCTGGGAGTAAAGAATGCAAAAGCCCTGGCATGATAGTGAACCCGGCAAAAGGTGAGACTGGGACCGACACCCCAAAACAAGTGGAATGAATACAAGTTGAAAGGATATGAAAAACCCCTGGCTGGAGAGTAAACCAGACACTGTCTGAGTCTTGGAGCTGTACCAAGAAGCAGAGTGCAACTGTCCCGGCAGGAGAGTAAACCAGGAATGGAAAGAAGAAGTAAATTGGAAACCATTGAACAGTGAGAACGGATACAAAAGGGAAGACCCAGACAGCTTTTTAAGGATCAGTAAGAACGGTGAAAATACCCTGGCAGGAGAGTACACAGGGGGTAACAAGAGGAACAGTGAATGGAAAAGAGAAGGACCATAAACTAATAGAAATACAGAGCATGAAGTTGAACATTCAAGAGAACAGTGTGCTTAAAAGAGACCCAAGGCAAGGATCATTCCCCTGGAATAACCTTGGCATTTATTAACATCATGAATGCTGAAAAAAATGGATAACATGGAAATACTTATTTTCCTTTCATCTGTGGAAGTGTAACAAGTGGGGAAATGCAAGGGAGAAGTCGCCCCCCTTGAAACTGGGAAGTAAAACATTATATAAGGAAAGAGACAAAAGGGGAGAACCCTTTGAAGCAGTGGAATAGTATTTGGCATCTTTTCCAGAAGAACCGAACAGACAGTGAAAGACAAGAAGAAACATACGGGAAGGGAGGTGCTTTTTTCTTGTGGAACTTGTATTCCTTTTCTTTTCTGTACCTTGTAACTTTATGTTTGAAACTTTGAAAGAAAGCTACAAGTGCATATCTTACAGAAATCCCCTTGCACACGTTATATTCAGTTTAGAGTGTAAGGGTCAGTTCAGGGTTTTTGGACACAGCACTGAGAGCTCTCTTTGGTTCAACAACCCTTACACAGTTCCTGGTTCTTCCATCGACAGGCTTTCTAACGCCTGCTGTTTCAACATGGAAAGAATAATGAAAACGTTCATAAAATGTTTTCTTTTTTTTTAGTGGGGGTTCCACCACCCCCAAATCCCCCTCACTCACCACTTTTTCACTATTCCCGACTCCCCCAACCCCTTATCTACCCTTTCCCACCCCCCCAAAATCAAAGAAACGTTTTTGTTATTCCTTCCACGCTGAAACAGCAGGCGTTAGAAAGCCTGGCGATAAAAGAATGTCGTACCCCTAACACATAAGTTCATTCATTTTGTTGAGGCAGGGAAACCCCTCATAGATCTTGGGACAGGTAGGATTTCCCCAACCCCACTTATTATTTCCACAATGTTTGTAACCAACTCCTCACCAGATACTGTGTCTGAGTCTTACTCTTGATCCCTTACAATATACTCCCTATATGATATGATATGATAGGTTATTTATAACGCGCTTAAAACACAGAGGTTTCTAAGCGCGGACTCGGGGGTCGAACCTGTGTTGCTCCGTGTTTCCAAGGCGAGCACATTGCCCCTGAGATATCCTCCAGAGGCAATGAGATTATGCTGCATAGAGTTTGTAATGAAAATTGTTCTTCGCAGAAACAGTGTCAAATCTTAAAAAGGGATTCTCTAAATTGACCACACTTCTTCAACCCTAACAGTATCCACACCATCATGAGGAGACAAGCTTATTCTTAAGAGTTCATTATTGTTATACACAAAGTATCCCAATAGATTAGAGAACTAAAATACTCGGACAATTCTAACAACTTCGAAGACACATTCTTGGGGGAAAAGAGATGCGCTGGAGGGGAAAGTCTCACGTCTAAATAAAGAATTGACAGCACATTGAAAGAAAGAGAAAGGAGAATATATCAAGATGTTTTTGAAAAATTGTTAAAAAATCATGGGAGTAAGATAATACTGACAAACGAATGTCAGTAAAGATGCTGCATCAAAATGTGCATAGATACGTTTCAATCGCTATTGAGTTTAATAGCAGGGATCTTTTCGGTGTGAGTAATAATGAGTGGAACATGCAAGTTTATATTTTATTTATTTATTTATTGTTTGCTTGTTAGGCAAATAAATTCTGTTTCAAAGCGCCCACAGGGCAGCAGGGAGGGAACATGGGATTGAAGAGCATTAAAGTACACAAATATAAATACAGTGAGGGGAGAGGAACAGACGAGCCTACTATGCCTTGTGAGTATTCCGAGCGTGCAAGTGCAGCAAGGAAGAGGGCAGCGGGGTAAGAGATGGGGTGGGGTAAGTGCTGGGGTGTCCGTGCGCGTGGTGCAGCCACCGATGAAGTGCAAGGTCAAATTCATTCTGTGCAATGTTATGTAAAGGAGATGGCCACTTTTTCACCCCTTCCCCCCTTCCTCCATACACACCCCTTTTTGGATCCTAAGGCATATATTCTTTTACTAAAGTGAATAAATATGCTTGTGCATTCTTCCACTTGCCACCAGCTGGCCGCACTTTTATTTATTATTTATTGTCTTATGTATTTACTGTTATCCTATGTACTGCACTGCCCCCGCTTCCCCCTGCACTTTTCCCCTTCCCCCGTCTCGTGCGATCTCAATGTCACTAGGCCTAGTAGGATCGTTATCTTTGTCTTCCCTTTGTTCCCCCTCCCTTGCCACATCGCGCCTTGAAGCACTTGTGTGTAGGCGCGTTATAAATGCCATATCATATCATATCATTCCTGCACTACGGGAATAACCAATTTAAAACATCTTGGGCAGGGGCTGCTATAGTTTTCATCCCCAACATTTCGGACGATATAAACTATGTGAGACATTTTGGGAGTTATTTGAACTAATTGGACAGTATTTACTTAGGAGGGATATTTAATGCAGTGAATATAACCTTGGTTATCATGAAACAGGCAGTAGAAATAGGCAGTATCGGAAATACCACCTGGTTTCGTGCTAATACCCAACTCACAATAAAGTCCTTACTGTCATTCAGTTTAAAGCCATATATGTGACAACTTCCTTCCGTTTTAAGGACAACTAATGGTTTCGGGGTTTTTGTCAGTCTCAGTAGGCTACCTCTGATGGCAAGGCTATTTAAACCTCCTCCTAAAATCATCCTTGTTTTGTATGTGTACCTAGGAGGGCAGATTCTTGAAAACCTGTGCAAATCAAAAAAAAGTGCCCAGGGTGCGCTCTCTTATTTTGCACTAGTTTGTGAAATGTGCAGGTTACATTATTCTGAAAGGTGGCCTGCATATTCAGTTTTATTTATTAATTTTTTTACATTTGTAGAGCGCACTATAGCCCACAGGCATTGAGGCGCTTTTTAAGAAAGGGTACATAGGCAGGATTACAATTAAGACAGGTGGTTACTTGGTTACAACATATGCGCTAAGTTACACAGTACAGTTGGGGGTGTTCATCTTTGGTTACAGTAATGTACAAGGTAAAAGCTTAGGAATTAACAGATAGCAGTTAGGCAAATAGTCTTGTTTTGATGGCTTTGCGGAACGCTAGGTGGGAGTCGATTCCCCTGATATGCGAGGGTAGGGCATTCCAGTGGGTGGCAGCAATGGCTGGGAAGCTGGAGCCCCCTGCACGCACTCTGCGTGTTATGGGCTTGGTGATCATGTTGGTATAGGCAAGGAGTGAGCTGCAGGCTTCTGACTGTAGGCAAGTGGCTGCGGATTTGCATTTCACAATAACAGGCTCTTAAGCGGCCTGTCACGGTGAAATATAAACAAAAGATTAAACGCCATTTCTATCGCTGTATGAGAGATAGAAATGCAAGAGTGACAGCAGCCGTTCAAACCATTGCTGCCTCACTTTAAAGAAAAGATACGGCCCGATGAGGGAAGACCCTCATGGCTTGTACAACCCTCTTCCTCCGTTTTCCAAACAGGCACAGGGAAATGTGTTCCTTTTCTGCACATTTTAAAGCATATTCCAAATTCTCAAACGGGACGTGCTTTACAATATCCAGATATGGCCCCTTGTTGCTCAAATGCTCAAAGATGAAGGCAAAGGGCATATGAATGTGCGCATATACTTTGCACACATTAAGCAGCAGACCCTCCAGCTTGTACAATGTGCGCATGTACTTTGCACACATTAAGCAGCAGACCCTCCAGCTTGTACAATGTGCGCATGTACTATGCACACATTAAACAGACCCTCCAGCTTGTACAATGTGCGCATATACTATGCACACATTAAGCAGCAGACCCTCCAGGTTGTACAATGTGCACATGTACTTTGCACACATTAAGCAGACCCTCCAGCTTGTACAATGTGCGCATATACTATGCACACATTAAGCAGCAGACCCTCCAGCTTGTACAATGTGCGCATATACTATGCACACATTAAGCAGCAGACCCTCCAGCTTGTACAATGTGCGCATGTACTTTGCACACATTAAGCAGCAGACCCTCCAGCTTGTACAATGTACGCATGTACTTTGCAAACACATTAAGCAGACCCTCCAGCTTGTACAATGTGCGCATGTACTTTGCACACATTAAGCAGACCCTCCAGCTTGTACAATGTGCGCATGTACTATGCACACATTAAGCAGCAGACCCTTCAGCTTGTACAATGTGCGCATGTACTATGCACACATTAAGCAGCAGACCCTCCAGCTTGTACAATGTGCGCATGTACTATGCACACATTAAGCAGCAGACCCTCCAGCTTGTACAATGTGCGCATGTACTTTGCACACATTAAGCAGCAGACCCTCCAGCTTGTACAATGTGCGCATGTACTATGCACACATTAAGCAGCAGACCCTCCAGCTTGTACAATGTGCGCATGTACTATGCACACATTAAGCAGCAGACCCTCCAGCTTGTACAATGTGCGCATGTACTATGCACACATTAAGCAGACCCTCCAGCTTGTACAATGTGCGCACGTACTATGCACACATTAAGCAGACCCTCCAGCTTGTACAATGTGCGCACGTACTATGCACACATTAAACAGCAGACCCTCCAGCTTGTACAATGTGCGCACGTACTTTGCGCACATTAAGCAGCAGACCCTCCAGCTTGTACAATGTGCGCACGTACTATGCGCACATTAAGCAGACCCTCCAGCTTGTACAATGTGCGCACGTACTTTGCGCACATTAAGCAGCAGACCCTCCAGCTTGTACAATGTGCGCACGTACTATGCGCACATTAAGCAGCAGACCCTCCAGCTTGTACAATGTGCGCACGTACTTTGCGCACATTAAGCAGCAGACCCTCCAGCTTGTACAATGTGCGCATGTACTTTGCGCACATTAAGCAGCAGACCCTCCAGCTTGTACAATGTGCACATATCCTATGCACACATTAAGCAGACCCTCCAGCTTGTAGAATGTGCGCATGTACTATGCACACATTAAGCAGACCCTCCAGCTTGTACAATGTGCGCATGTACTATGCACACATTAAGCAGCAGACCCTCCAGCTTGTACAATGTGTGCATGTACTATGCACACATTAAGCAGCAGACCCTCCAGCTTGTACAATGTGTGCATGTACTATGCACACATTAAGCAGCAGACCCTCCAGCTTGTACAATGTGCGCATGTACTATGCACATATTAAGTAGACCCTCCAGCTTGTACAATGTGCGCATATACTATGCACACATTAAGCAGCAGACCCTCCAGCTTGTACAATGTGCGCATATACTATGCACACATTAAGCAGACCCTCCAGCTTGTACAATGTGCGCATATAGTATGCACACATTAAGCAGACCCTCCAGCTTGTACAATGTGCGCATATACTATGCACACATTAAGTAGACCCTCCAGCTTGTATAATGTGCGCATATACTATGCACACATTAAGCAGCAGACCCTCCAGCTTGTATAATGTGCGCATATACTATACACACATTAAGTAGACCCTCCAGCTTGTATAATGTGCGCATATACTATGCACACATTAAGCAGACCCTCCAGCTTGTACAATGTGTGCATATAGTATGCACACATTAAGCAGACCCTCCAGCTTGTACAATGTGCGCATATACTATGCACACATTAAGTAGACCCGGCGAAGTCCCGAGAAAGTCCCGCTTTGCCGCTGCACTCTGCGAATTTCCTGAGAAGTATCGTTGCTTGTGAAGAGCTGTTGTTGAAAATAACTACATTCCCCACAAGGTGAAGCCCTCAGGATCAGTAGAGTATTGTTAGAGTATTGTGATCAAGTTGTTGAACAAATTATATTATATATACTGTGTCTTCTCTATTTAGGCTCTGTAATCCCCTGTGCGCGCGCGCACTGGCGAAGTCCCGAGAAAGTCCCGCTTTGCCGCTTCGCCGCGGCGTCGCGAGCAAAGCGAGGCCTGAGGGAATATCGCTAGCAATATTGATTGCCGTCTACCTAGAGAGAGAGAGCCTGCCCGTCCTCATATTGGTGGAAGCCTAAATTGGCGGAATTTCTCTTTGAAGACTCCGGCAGGTACGGGCATTTAATTGTTACTGAAACAAAATATCATGAAAAGCAATTTATATACACTCCGCACAGGTATGCCTCCAATCCAAGGGCTGACCCGAAATTTTACTGATAGATCAACTGGGGCAGTGCCTTGTGTATCAACTCCTTGTACAGTTAATACAGATGTGCCAAAGCATCCCAAAGTAAAAAAGCGCGCTGTGACTGCTGTCGCTAACGCCTTGAAACCAAAGCTGAGCACTAAAGATATACGTTTTTTTTACCCTGACTGTGTCACGCAGAGTGCCTCTCTAAAAAATTCCAAGGACCTAAAGATAGCAAATCACAATCAGGCGGGCTGTGGTACTACTCTGCATGTCTCTCTATCGGACAGCACAGTATTAAGAGGAGAATCTTTGGCGTTACTCTCCAACACAAAGTCCAGTCCTGCCTTAGCCAAAACGTTAGGGGATGTAGCAGTGATTGATTTACCCTCTCCTTGCTCGGATTTTACAATGCAAGAGTCAATTACCAATCTTTCCTTCTCCCCCAAGTTGTATTCCAATGGAGGTTATACGAAATCTAATCTCACCTCCTCTTTTCTTTTTCCCACTCCTCGACAGCGTTCACCTACGCAAAAGGTCCAAACACCACCAAATGTACCAAATATAATCGAACTAACCTTAGGAGCAATGAATTTAACGTTACAAACCCTTACTACCTTGTTCAATACACTGAACACGAAATTGGATGTCCAAGGTGCCCAGTTACTAGCTGTTTTAGCCTGGCAGGCCAAGCAAGATACATGGCGAGCGCCTCCACACTCGATAAGTAAAGAGCCTAATGCTCCGCCGAACAGTCAAATTGAGTTGGCCTTAATGCCAACCAATTTGGCTACGGTTGCCACTATGACATCAGTTATGGCTCCAATTACTATGTCAGCAAATGAATCGAAAAGTCCTCCAGTTGCATCAAATTCACTTGCTCAAATAGAGAACCAACTGTCTCCAATTACCATAGACAACTCAGGCATACTGTGCTCTTTGCCGTATATAGGACAGGTAATCAGAGAGGTTGTTGCTGTCAACAGAAAGGAGACAGTGAGTGATTCTATCAGCACACCAACTCCAGAGCCCTATACAATATTTTGTAAAAAGATGACTCAATCTACTTTGGAACCCCACTTATCTGGGAAAACAAATCAGCAACGTAGGAAAAATCGCGAGACTGTTAAAAAAACTAAAAATGTTAAGAAAAATGAAGCACAGGCCCCAACAAGTTCGAAACAATTCTTTAACATGTTGACTATTCCAAACAAACATAATCAACAAGCGGCCTGTGCCATCACGAAAAAGTACATACAACTTAGCCAAATTCGTAAAAGCAAATTGGGCGCTGCGATTAGAAGGCAGGTATCTGCAACGCCTTACGAGCCCTTAGATAACCTGATTAAAGCAGTCAATAGCCATGAACAAGAACAAGCTGGCCTGGAAACTCTTCATCCATCGGTAATGATGGAACCCAGTGCGAATTTATCCACTGCCAAAAGAACTGAACTGCCACCTATTAAGAAATCTAAAATAAATGTAGCACGCGCTTCTCAACCCTCTTTAGTGAATGAAGATGTACACGAACAAGAAATGCTTGTTAGTTGTCGTGCTGAAATCAGAAAGGAAGTTGATGCTTATATGAGCAGACTTACCGCAGCACCGACACTCAAAGCCCCCTCCCTTAAATCACAGAAAACTGATAATTCTCAAACTCAATATTCATTATCGAAACCTTCAGTCTCATTCAAATGTGATAAAGATAAAGAAGCAATAGAGTCGCCTCCGCCCTTGGCTACCCACAATACTGAAATTGTTACCATGTTAAAAACTTTGCGCCCTTCTGTAGTTAATCAAACTTTCTCAGTTACGCAAAATACCTCTAATAACCTCCCAGGTAAATCAATTTTGAAATCTAAAGCAGCAAAGGACAATAAAATTGCACTAGTGCTGGGATGCCGGCCAGCTCCATATCCGCAATATGTGTTAAATCGACAAAGTATATTGCAGGTGTTCTCTGATATCCCGCTATTGCAAGACATTGACTCTGCAGACATAGCACAGGTTGAGTTTTTCAATGACAACTCAGTAAGTACGGCATGCCTATGGCTGACGTCAAGAGTCGTCAGAAATCTCATCTGGGAAGCAAAAAACCAACTTTTGACACTGGGATTTATACTACTTCTGGGCCCAACAAATTCACCTAATGGTTCTCTGAGTGCTGAAACGTGGACGGATTCTGCCATAAGGGAACTTAATAAGGGTATTGTGTATACAGATAGCAATGTATTAACGGAGGTTTCCTCCAAATGCTGCTGTAATTGTGATCCCAGGAGTTAACTTGCGGACAAGGCGGAGAAGAAAAGATATATCTCATTGGTCTCTTGGAACACTCGTGGTTTTAATCATTTGGTTAACAACACGCAAAACATCTTAAATAATTACGATGTGATTCTTTTACAAGAGACATGGCTAACAACTGCTCCTCTATGGAACAACCATGAAATTCATTTTATGGCAGCTCTTCAAGGGAAAAGAGGCCGTCCGATGGCTGGCCTCATTACAGCAACTAAATTAAGCTCTAATATCGGCATAATATTTTCTCATACTCCTAATTCTTTCACGCAACTGACTGTTATGTCAATTGACTCAACCTTGTTCGCTATAGTTAATCTCTATTGGAATCACAAAAGAATTGAAGATCGAAGGTTTTTGAGTGATGTTGCTTCCATGTTGGATTTCATCATGCTTGTTCCAGAAATACAGTATACAGTTGTTGCTGGTGATTTAAATCTCCATTGCCTCCCTTCGAAGAACATATCAGGGGATTTAAAATGTAAATTGTGGGAACAACTTATGCTCACGAGAGGCTTTTGTATGATGAATGAAAGCAAATTTGACAAAAGTGAGTCGATTCACACGTGGCAACAGGGTAGCGTGAAAGCCACAATTGATTACATTTATGTTGATGATAGACTTTTTTCACAAATTCACTCATTTAATATTGTATCAAACTCAAATAGCGATCACTGATTGCTCACGTTACAGTGGGCCTCAAAAGTGACGAAAATTAATCGTAGCACGATGGCGAATTTGGGTCAACTAACAGTCTCTAACCAGCTGAATCGTATTATTTGGACTGAAAACAAATTAAACAACCTCAATACATCCCTGCAAACTGCCTTTTGTCACTCACGGAACAACACACCTTTCACCCCAGTTTCCTATTATGATATAATACATCACTTTTCAGATAATAGGGCACAGACAAATCACACCAATAGAAGATCACATGTGTTTGATCTAGAGACCAAAAGCAAGAAAACTGAATTTCGCTTTAAAAAAAGAGAAGCAATGAAACTTCCATTGAGTACCAGGTTTACAGTACTGACGCAAATCAAAACAGCATATAGGAATTGGCGGAGGCACCATCAAAGCAAAATATTTCAACAAGATGGTGACTTGATGTTACAAAATATTCGTGATAGCAATACAGCCCAAATCTGGAAAGCACTGACCAGCGCAGTTTCCCCGGTGCAAATAAAATCACAAACGCAGAGTGTTCCAGAAGCAAGCTGGATTAGTTACTTTTCTAAAATCTATGCTAATCCGCCTGATTGTAAATCTTCCATAAGTTCCGCTCCACACAAACGATTTCATATTAATATTGATAAATCTGACATCGTATATTTTATCAATAAAATAAGTCAGTCTAGGGCGCCTGGTCCGGATGGCCTATCAAATAAAATCTTTAAGGAACATCCATTAATATGGTCAACAATTCTATATCATATATATGAGCACATCAATGATTCCCAAGAGCTTCCGGCATCGTGGACTCATTCTTTGGTTGTACCAATTCATAAAAAAGGTGATCGGTGTCTCCCACAGAACTATAGACCCATTGCCTTATTAGATGCTCCGGGCAAACTCTACAGTCGTATTATTTTGCAGGAATTGAATAAGTGGACCCTAAAGGAGTCTAAAAGAGACCCATTTCAAACCGGTTTTGTAGCAGGGCTAGGCACCTCAGTAAATCTAATCACATTAAATATGCTAAAATCCAAATATGCAGATCTTAATCAACCTCTGTATATGGCATTTGTCGATTTTCGGGTAGCCTTTGATTCAGTCGATAGATCATTATTATTTCAGAAATTACAGAACTATGGCTGTCCTTCATCATTGCTAACTATAATCAAAAAATTGCACTCGAATACGACAATGCAAGTTAGATTATCGCTTGATGGGCTGTTGTCTGCGAATATTAAGACAATGAGAGGTCTAAAACAGGGGTGCATCTTGGCGTCTACTCTCTTCAATCTTTTTATTTTAGATATTGGGACTTCCTTTGAAGAAGTATTGTCAGATTCTCCCAAATTAGGAGCTCAGAAAATTATATGGCTCTTGTATGCTGACGATCTTGTCCTTATTTCGCAAACTCCAAGAGGATTACAGAACCTTTTGGATAAATTGGACACTTATACGCATACCAACAATCTAACTATCAATGTGGACAAAACTCAGATAGTGATTTGTCAAAGAAAAAGGCAGACAAAATTGGTGAGAAATCAGTGGTTTTTGCGCGCAGTTCCTTTACAAACTGTACCAAGTTACAAATATTTAGGATTACCCTTTGTTGGCTCCGGCTCGAATCAAATTTATGATGACTCTGCAAATGCTAAAGTCATGACTCTAATCTCGCAAGCCAAAATAATTCTATATAAGTATGGCAAATTCACTGTAGAGCATGTGGTAGTCTTTTTCAATCAAAAAGTTGTCCCGATTGTATCCTACGGAGCTGAAACTCTGTTACTTCAATCCAGAATTTACTGGGATCGACTTGAAGGGAAGTTCTGGAAAGCAGTTTTATGCTTACCAGTGTGTACTCCCTTGTGTATGTTAAGGTATGAACTTGGCAGTATCTCCTTGTTTGGTTTAATTCTTTGGAAATTTTGCAATCTGTATCGAAAATGTCTTTTGGGTATACAAACTAACAATATGCTGGGTACAATTGCAATGTATATTTGTGCATCTAATGATATATTTCCTAAAAAGTGGGTAAGAGAAATCATCAATGCTTTAGCCAGTGCGAACATTTCAATTGACTTGCTACTTAAGAATCCTGCTCTAGCAAAAAAAAGAATGTATTGGCATGATTGGAATGTTACCCAAGAACTATGTAAAAAATATGTAGATTTTGATCGAAATTTGTTTCCTCACAAGAAGCTTAAACAAATGGCCTATTATCTTTTAAAGTCTCCATCACATCATGTTCGATCTGAAATGTTAAGACTGCGTTTAAATTTACAGCCCACAAATCAAATTTTAGCACGAAGAGGTGTAATTTTAAAAACTGAAACATCTTGCCGTTTCTGTAAAGATGCTAAGCAATTAGAGTGCTTAGCTCACTTAGTAGTGGATTGCCCAGCTCTAAGTGGCATACGTAAACATTACTTTCGCAATGTATTACAATTGTACTGTGATCACTCATCAGATGAAATATGGATTATATTAATGACAAGCAATCGCACTGCCATTCTCATTGCATTAACGCAATTTATAAAAACGATTTTACCTCGCGATTTATCGCTCATGGACAACTGAAAAATGCATTTTAAACATTAGGATATATGTGAGTCTTAATTTTTACTATTTCTTTTTTTCTCTTTTTCTTTTTCTTTTTAACTTTTAAACTCTTACTATTATTTGCCAATCATTTCTTTTTTTTAACAGAATAGTCCTAATTATTGTTGAAACAAATCTGTAAAATTTAACAAATCAATCAAATATGTATATATGCCATGGAAAGCTTGGAAAATTGTAAGATTGGCAAATTGATATAAATTATGTAAAATTGACTTATGTAAAATGGTAAAATTGTAAATTTGTAACTTGTCTGTAATGAAGATCTTTTTTGAAAGGTTGAAATCTTTCAGCCAACCAAATAAAAAAAAAAAAAAAAAAATTAAGTAGACCCTCCAGCTTGTATAATGTGCGCATATACTATGCACACATTAAGCAGACCCTCCAGCTTGTACAATGTGCGCATGTACTATGCACACATTAAGCAGACCCTCCAGCTTGTACAATGTGTGCATATACTATGCACACATTAAGCAGCAGACCCTCCAGCTTGTATAATGTGCGCATATAGTATGCACACATTAAGCAGACCCTCCAGCTTGTACAATGTGCGCATATACTTTGCACACATTAAGCAGCAGACCCTCCAGCTTGTACAATGTGCGCATATACTATGCACACATTAAGCAGACCCTCCAGCTTGTACAATGTGCGCATATACTATGCACACATTAAGTAGACCCTCCAGCTTGTATAATGTGCGCATATACTATGCACACATTAAGCAGCAGACCCCCCAGCTTGTATAATGTGCGCATATACTATGCACACATTAAGCAGACCCTCCAGCTTGTACAATGTGCGCATGTACTATGCACACATTAAGCAGACCCTCCAGCTTGTACAATGTGCGCATATAGTATGCACACATTAAGCAGACCCTCCAGCTTGTACAATGTGCGCATATACTATGCACACATTAAGTAGACCCTCCAGCTTGTATAATGTGTGCATATAGTATGCACACATTAAGCAGCAGACCCTCCAGCTTGTATAATGTGCGCATATACTATGCACACATTAAGCAGACCCTCCAGCTTGTACAATGTGCGCATATACTATGCACACATTAAGTAGACCCTCCAGCTTGTATAATGTGCGCATGTACTATGCACACATTAAGCAGCAGACCCCCCAGCTTGTATAATGTGCGCATATACTATGCACACATTAAGCAGACCCTCCAGCTTGTACAATGTGCGCATGTACTATGCACACATTAAGCAGACCCTCCAGCTTGTACAATGTGCGCATATAGTATGCACACATTAAGCAGACCCTCCAGCTTGTACAATGTGCGCATATACTACGCACACATTAAGTAGACCCTCCAGCTTGTATAATGTGCGCATATAGTATGCACACATTAAGCAGACCCTCCAGCTTGTACAATGTGCGCATATACTTTGCACACATTAAGCAGCAGACCCTCCAGCTTGTACAATGTGCGCATATACTATGCACACATTAAGCAGACCCTCCAGCTTGTATAATGTGCGCATATACTATGCACACATTAAGCAGACCCTCCAGCTTGTACAATGTGCGCATATACTATGCACACATTAAGCAGCAGACCCTCCAGCTTGTATAATGTGCGCATATACTATGCACACATTAAGCAGCAGACCCTCCAGCTTGTATAATGTGCGCATATACTATACACACATTAAGTAGACCCTCCAGCTTGTACAATGTGCGCATATACTATGCACACATTAAGTAGACCCTCCAGCTTGTATAATGTGTGCATATAGTATGCACACATTAAGCAGACCCTCCAGCTTGTACAATGTGCGCATATACTATGCACACATTAAGCAGACCCTCCAGCTTGTACAATGTGCGCATATACTATGCACACATTAAGCAGACCCTCCAGCTTGTACAATGTGCGCATATACTATGCACACATTAAGCAGCAGACCCTCCAGCTTGTATAATGTGCGCATATACTATGCACACATTAAGCAGCAGACCCTCCAGCTTGTATAATGTGCGCATATACTATACACACATTAAGTAGACCCTCCAGCTTGTACAATGTGCGCATATAGTATGCACACATTAAGTAGACCCTCCAGCTTGTATAATGTGTGCATATAGTATGCACACATTAAGCAGACCCTCCAGCTTGTACAATGTGCGCATATACTATGCACACATTAAGTAGACCCTCCAGCTTGTATAATGTGTGCATATAGTATGCACACATTAAGCAGCAGACCCTCCAGCTTGTATAATGTGCGCATATACTATGCACACATTAAGCAGACCCTCCAGCTTGTACAATGTGCGCATATACTATGCACACATTAAGTAGACCCTCCAGCTTGTATAATGTGCGCATGTACTATGCACACATTAAGCAGCAGACCCCCCAGCTTGTATAATGTGCGCATATACTATGCACACATTAAGCAGACCCTCCAGCTTGTACAATGTGCGCATGTACTATGCACACATTAAGCAGACCCTCCAGCTTGTACAATGTGCGCATATAGTATGCACACATTAAGCAGACCCTCCAGCTTGTACAATGTGCGCATATACTACGCACACATTAAGTAGACCCTCCAGCTTGTATAATGTGCGCATATAGTATGCACACATTAAGCAGACCCTCCAGCTTGTACAATGTGCGCATATACTTTGCACACATTAAGCAGCAGACCCTCCAGCTTGTACAATGTGCGCATATACTATGCACACATTAAGCAGCAGACCCTCCAGCTTGTACAATGTGCGCATATACTATGCACACATTAAGTAGACCCTCCAGCTTGTATAATGTGCGCATATACTATGCACACATTAAGCAGCAGACCCTCCAGCTTGTATAATGTGCGCATATACTATGCACACATTAAGCAGACCCTCCAGCTTGTATAATGTGCGCATATAGTATGCACACATTAAGCAGACCCTCCAGCTTGTATAATGTGCGCATATAGTATGCACACATTAAGCAGACCCTCCAGCTTGTACAATGTGCGCATATAGTATGCACACATTAAGCAGACCCTCCAGCTTGTACAATGTGCGCATATACTATGCACACATTAAGCAGACCCTCCAGTTGTAGCTATTTCGCGATCTTGCAAAATGCAGTGAAAACGGCAGTTTAAAAAAAAAACTGAAAACGGCCGTTTTTGCAAAAACTCCAGTGAAAAAACACGTTTCAAAATAAAAATGACCCAAGGGACCAAGTTCATAAAACTTTTTTGGTGCATAATTAATGAAATGTGCTAGCATATCATCACTTGTGCCAAAATAAAGAGCAGCCCAATCCACAAAGGATATCTGAATGGATTCAGGCGGCCCTGTCCACTTCTGCACATTTGGATATTTATGCGCATCTAAAAGCTCATCCCGATTTTAATAACAGGAAGTGATTTTTGTGCAGAAAAAGAAGGAAACCCTGTGTGTCTGCTTTGAATGGGCGCAGGAGGTGCACACTGCGTGACATGGTCTTTCCGGACCCTGTCATGCAAATGTATTTTTTAAATGTGACATCAGAGGTATGAACCACTGACGCCTCACTTGCATTTCTTTTCATCAAACGGGGTAGAATTTTTTTTTAATTGCATTTTACAGTGATAGGCCGCTCGAGGGCGCGGCACGGTGAAATGAGCTGGGAGCCTGTAGACCATTGTCGGGAGAGCGCTTCCGACACCAATGTATTCAAGGCGGCTGGCCAGCGCCTCATTTGTGCTGCAGCTCAGCGCCCTGGAAATGTGCAGGTCGTCTTTGAGAATAAGGTGACCTGCTCATTTCCAAAAATGGGTTATCTAAAAGCAGCATATCCTCTGCTCTATTTTTAGATGCCCCATTTTTTGAGGATCTGGCCCAAAATCTAAATAAAAAAACAAAATGTGACTATATGTGGGGGGAAAGGATAGGCAGGTGGAGTGATGGGCCAGATAGTGAGTGATAGACACGAAAGCAGAGGGAGAGTGGTTGGCCAGAGGACGTAGCGGTGGGCCACAGGGGGAGCGGTGGGGCATAGGTGGAGTGGTGGGCCAGAAAGTAGAGAGGTAGCACGGGCTACAGGGGAAGTAGTGGGCTAGAAAGCAGAGAGAGAGCGGTGTGCCAGAGGACGTAGCTGTGGGCCACAGGTGGAGCGGTGGGGCATAGGTGGAGCAGTGGGCCAGAGAGCAGAGAGAGAGCGGTGGGCCAGAGGACATAGCTGTGGGCCACAGGTGGAGGGGTGGGGCATAGGTGGAGCAGAGGGTCAGAAAGCAGAGAGAGAGTGCTGGGCCAGAGGACGTAGCTGTGGGCCACAGGTGGAGCAGTGGGGCATAGGTGGAGCAGTGGGCCAGAAAGCAGAGAGAGAGCGGTGGGCCAGAGGTCATAGCTGTGGGCCACAGGTGGAGGGGTGGGGCATAGGTGGAGCAGAGGGCCAGAAAGCAGAGTGAGAGTGGTGGGCCAGAGGATGTAGCGGTGGGCCACAGGTGGAGCAGTGGGGCATAGGTGGAGTGGTGGGCCAGAAAGCAGAGAGAGAGTGGTGGGCCAGAGGACATAGCTGTGGGCCACAGGTGGAGCAGTGGGGCATAGGTGGAGCAGAGGGCCAGAAAGCATAGAGAGAGTGGTGGGCCAGAGGATGTAGCGGTGGGCCACAGGTGGAGCGGTGGGGCATAGGTGGAGTGGTAGGCCAGAAAGTATAGAGAGAGTGATGGGCCAGAGGACGTAGCGGTGGGCCACAGGTGGAGCGGTGGGGCATAGGTGGAGTGGTAGGCCAGAAAGCAGAGAGAGAGTGGGTGGCCGGAAAGAGGCAGCGAGCTGCAGATTGGAAGAAAGGATGATGAAAGCATGCAATAGGATGGGAGAAACGATGCAAGATGCAGAAGTAGCAAGAAAGAATTAACGACTGTGGACTGCGGGAGGAATTGGGGAGCATAAGGTGTGAGTTGGGACCATGGTTTGGAGTGTGGCAGAGACTGGTGGAGTGTGAGTTGTTACTTGGCAATGTGATAGAGCACATAAGTGTGCACATTAGTGAGAGATTTGGGAGTGTAAGTTGTGGTGAGGAATTGGTGAGTGTGAGCAGTGTTTGTGGGATACCTGTGTGAGTGTTTGGGGGAATAAGAGAACATAGAAGGGGGATATATTCACCATTACCAATGATATTGATCAATAAAGTTAATAATATTAAATAGGCATGCACATGAAACCATAAATGCTGTTCTGTCAAGCGAGGGGCATATAAGACTCTTTGCATTAAATGTATACAAAAGGTACAAATATTGAAAACTTGGCTCTCTTGTAGCCTCACACACTGCCTCTATCCTGCAATGGGCCAATCTTACACCCTCAAGTCATTAGAGAATTTACTGCAAAAATGCTTCGATGAGTACAGTTTTGTGCCACATAATTCGCTTTTTTTGTGCCGCAAAATTTTCCATTTCATGCCGCAATATCCTGGAGGGTCTGATTCAGAGGACCTTTGAGAAAAGGGTTCACCTTCTTTTGGCGCAGATCGCGCATCTAATGACTTGTGGCAAAGAAAATATTTTGAGAATCTGCCCCATCGCCTGTATTTATTGGGCAAATGGTTTAATGGTATTAAGCACAAGCACTTTAATAGATGTTTTGATGATCAAAGGCAATACAGACAAGAGTATTTTTGGAATCAGATTTTAAATTGAATTAAAGTTTCCCGAATTAGGAGAACATTAAGATGCATTGAAGACATTTTTATGCTGAATAGGTTTCTGAGCTACATGTTTTTAGGTACTATATGAATTATTTATGAAAGATGGAAACAGTTGGAGTTTTAATATCTACTCTGATTATAATTGTACTTAATGAAAGGTGGTGATTTAGATCTTTTTTTCTATATGAATGTAATGTCTAATGTGATGTATTATATGTTATGATATTGTGTACATTTTCTTTTGATAATTAGTACCCGGCGAGTGTCTATGAGCTTGTAACTAGCAAGTTCATTGGCCCTCGCTGAGTCGTTACCAGCCCGACAAAGCCTTTGTCGGACCAGTTGCATCTGCGTCCTAGCCGCCATGGAAAGGAAGAAGGGACTACATGTAGTCATTTCTCCCCTTCCATGGCAGCCATCTTTTTTGTTTACTTTTTTCAATGGCCACCATGGAAAGGGAGAAGAGACTAAATGTAGTCCCTTCTCCCCGATCCATGGTAGCTATTTTTTTGCTTTTTGTCTCTAGTCGTGAAACGGTTGCACCTCTGTTTCTCGACTCCAAGAAAAACTGCTATTAGTACCGTGGTACGATGTGCCAGGATAATATTAGCAATAGAACCCTCGGAGTGGGGGTTTACCAGTTGGGTAATGCCCCTAGGGCTATGTTAAAGCCCTCGCTTAGCTCGGCCATCTAACTATTGCTCCAGGGGCTTTACCTACCGGTAATGCCCCCTCCTTGGGTTCTATTGATTAAGTGTATACACCTAATACAAAAATAACAATAATATATGGCCAAGGATAAGTCTTGTGGTTCTGTTCTGGATGAGTTGCAGAAGGCGCAGGGCAGAAGAAGGGAGGTTGAGGAAGAGGCTGTTGCAATAATCCAGCCTAGAGAGAACCAGGGCTCTGGAGACAGCAACCCACTGGGAGAAAGTGAGAAAAGGTAGAGTACCTCTGAGGAGGTGTAGCTGATGGTTAGACTTTTAAGAGATGTCCGAAATGTGAGAGGAGAAAGAGAGAGTGGAGTCAAAAATGACCCCAAGGTTTCTTGCCTCACAGTTGGGTGCTGGTGCAGGGCAAAGGGAGGCCGGCCAGAGAGAAAGTGGGAAAGCGGGAGCAGAGGTCCCAATGCATATTATCTCAGTCTTACTGGCATTGAGGCAGAGGTTGTTTGCAGCACACCTTGACTGAATAGCGGACTGTCAGATATGAGCGAGGAGGAGGAGGCAACTGAGGGTAGCCTGAAAGATAGTTGCGTGTCATCCGTGTAACACTGGAAGTTAGAGGTGAAAGTGGCAATCACACGTGCCAGGGCAGCCATATAGATGTTGAAGAACCAGGTGGATAGGTTAGATCCCTGGGGAACGCCACAGGTTGAGAGAGCTATAGTCGAGAAAAAGGCTCCGAGTTCCACCTGGGATGGCCGGTCGGAGAGAAAGGAGGTTAACCACGCCAGACCCTGACCAGTGATACCCAGGGTGTCACAGAGATATGCGATCAGGATATTGTGGTTAACTGTGTCAAAGGCAGAGGAGAGGTCAAGGAGAATGAGGACAGAGGGAGCGTTAGTGTCAGGATTTGAGAGCGTGTCTTCACAGGTGTGCAGAAGAGCAGTTTCCATACTAATAAGAGGGTATTAGTTTGGCAGGAGAGTGAGCCAAGCTATATTGCGAGTCTGGGACCTGCACCCGTGTGAAAGGCGACTGTGCCTAAAATAAGAAACAATGAAACCTGGAACTAATAAAAATAATCTTACACTAAATAACCGACTGAATCAAGTTAAAGGAAAAGGAACTGTGGATCCAAGAGACATATCCCTACGAATCATCACGTGACGTTTACCAAAATGGGATTAAAAGGACTAAGAAGCCAAAAAGTGAGACAAGGAGAAATCTAGGGGAAAGGAAGCGAACCCTAGCTTTGAAGTCTTACATTTGCCAAAAAGGATTCACAAGCCCAGGAAAGTGAGGCATGGAGATATCTAGGGGAAAGGAAGCTAACCCTAGCTTTGAAGTCTTACATTTTCCAAAAAGGGATTCACAAGCCCAGGAATGTGAGGCATGGAGAAATCTAGAGCAAAGAAAGCTAACCTTAGCTTTGAAGTCTTACATTTGCCAAAAAGGATTCACAAGCCCAGGAAAGTGAGGCATGGAGAAATCTAGGGTAAAGGAAGCTAACGCTTGCTCTGAAGCCTTATGTTTAAGAACATTTTTATTTTCACCATCTTTTTGCCAGAGAGACTCTGTTTGAAGCATCATTACGTCTCTACTTTGGGGAAGAGATCATCCTTGCCCAGTTGGTTTAAGTTATTAGTGTTAAGGACAGAAATAGGCTTTTGTGACACAACAGAGTCAGACTTTTTACTTGTGGATGCTAGGGAGAATTCTCATTTATGGCTAATTTCCCTCACCTAGTGAGTCCCTCAGCAGCTTTGCTGGATTTTTGGGGTTTATTTTTTTCCACCTGGTAAGAGTGTGAGCCTTTTTTCCTACTCTTACATGTGTTTTGCCATGTGTATTTCTACTTTTTGTGTGATCTTGGGCTCTGGAGCCACACCACTCCATGAGCCCCACTTTTGGTGTGTGTTATACAGAACCTTCAGTGCAGTAACACTGGGTTGTCTTCGAGACTTCCTCCTGACTCCATTTTTCTCGGGCTGACTACTGTCCCCCAGAAACATGTAAAGTTGCCATTAACTTTATGTAGTCTCTTTAAACTACAGACCCAGTACACGCCATTTTACATGGAGTATTGGAAAGGGTTAGTTCCTACCCCTTTTTGTCTGTGCCTCCTGGAGCCTTGTTTCGCTCCCTTAACATTAAGACTTGGCTGGTGGCAGTGGTCTCTACCCTAACTTTTCTACTGCGATTATAGTATATAAACGTGATACTGTTTTAGGCTATAGTATTAGCCTCGAACATAAACCCGCTTGACCAAATTCATTTTATTTTGGCTCCGGTCGGGTTTAGTCACATTTCTTTTTGTTAAAGTCCTTCTTGTGTTTTACTTTTCGTGCCAAACCAGGTTTGCCTTCTTTGTTCGCCATCCTTTGGTGGGCTTCTGTCCAGAAGCACTCATTTGGCATCTGGGTGTCTAGGTGGGCTGAATGTGAGGGAGGGACCCCGGTCGCACTATGTGTCAATTGGCTGAGATGGTTGTCCGGGCCGGACAACCCCCCCTGCTGGGTGATTGACAGCCAGGCTGTGTGAATGGGGGATTTTGGCATAAAAGGCAGGACTCTTGGGCTGGAAGTCAGAGTCGCCAATGGAACTGCAAGAACCAAAGAGAAGCGGAGAAGAAGACGGCTGCTGCAACTCCCGAATCCCGGTGAAGCCCTGCTGCAGTCCTGCGCTATCTACCCTTCAACGACAGAGAAGATCCAGTCCGGAGTCTTCTTCCCTTGAGCCTGGTGGGATCAACCAGCTCACCTTCAACAGCCAGAGAATCCTCTTCTGGGTCGAAATCGCTGCACACAGCTGTAGTGGTCCGGATAGCCATCAAAAGAGCCCTCTCCTGTTTTAAAGGAGCGCACCCTTTATTCACCGTTGCTTCGCTGCTGCTGGCTTCATCCCTGGTAGTCCTTCTTGTCCCCACGACTGAAGCTTCAGGAACCGTGAGTCTGCAGGAACTACCAGGAACAACTGCCGTAGCACCAGCTTTCTTCATACGAATAAGGTACTGTGTCCGTTTGGTCATTCTCTCCATTCGACCTTGAGGAATCGGGGTGAACCCTTTTCCTTTCCAAAGGCTTGTCATTTCTTCCTTCCCTCTTATATCTTTTGCTTCCCTTTGACAATATCCAAGTACTCCTGGCAATCATTAATCGTGAACTGTTCTAACCGTGTGATCCTCGAGAACAGGATTTCTTTTCCATTTGACATTGGCGCAGGCCTATTGACTTTTATCTACCTTTTAGAAAGTGTCCTCTGTTTCTATTTGCCTTGACAAAAGTATTGCCTATGATTTTTATTCCCTATTCCCTGGTTTCAATTCTTTGTGCTACGTGTGTTGGACTTTGGGTGTATTTCTTCCCGCGGGTATGCTTTATTTGCGTAAGACCGAACTGTCATTACTGTCAGAAAGTGATCGCGTATTAACCCCTGGTAACGTCTTTCTTTCGAAACACCGGTCTGTCAAAGTCTAATGTACTTACCTTCAATTGATCTAAACAAGAGGAATTGGTTGTGTGTAGTATATTTTAAGTGTGGTTTTATTTAATAGAAGTCAAGTGTTTTGTCAACAGATGGTTTAAAAATAAATGTACATATTTTTTTTAACCAGAAACCTTGAGTCAGTGTTTGTTTGAGTCACAGTAATTGTAGTCCTTTGTGTAGTCTCTACTACTGCTCATTTGCTCTTGAGATAAGTCTGGCTGCTCAACCATCGCTACCACTTCACTGTGTAGTACAGGCTTGTACCAAAGGTGAAATTGTACTACCACTTGTAGTCTTAATTGTGTGCAGTGGTCCCTAAGGGCACTGCACAGGATTCGGCCTAACAGTGGACATTCTTACATCTTCACTACTTTTCTTTGAGGCAAGGAACCCCTCCTAGCTTTAGGGTTAGAGACGTCTTTTTCCAACCCTTCCGTGATTAATAAAAGACTATACCCAAAAACATTGTGTCCAAGCCTTACTTCTTCACCCGTGCAATAATTTGGGATTGGGCAAATTGGGTCATAATGAGAACAATGATATACCTATAAAGCACTATATGAAAAAAGCTTTTAGGTTACATGTTTTGTAGTGAATACTTCCTTCACAATGTTTAAATCACAAAGCGAGGCGTTTGCGCACTATAACAGGCCAGTCACAACAAGCCTCGTGGTGCCCAAAGGACCTGTTGAACCATATCTCCTCCCCCTTTCAAACAATCTACTCTTTCCCCCCTCCAAATACACTGTGAGACCTTAAGGTGAGGTCTTTACAAACATATTACACACGATGAATGCTTGTACCCAGCCTGAAGGATGCTTAGAATCTCTGTGGGAGACATACAGGACAGGATGGGGAATTGGTTGCATACCAACCTTTGTGGGAGGACAGAGCAAGCCAGGCTTTACTTTCAGTGAGTGGAGAAGCCGGCACAACCACATTGGGATGGCTATAGGCAATCTACAATGGCCCAGCCTGAGCACTACATAGAACTTCACTTCCTGTTTGCCTGTTCTTCTCTTTTCACGTTTCCCTTTCCCTTCCGGGTCAGATGGAAATCTATAAGCTGGGAGCAGAGCAGGCTATTTTGTACCCATAACTAGTCTTCAGTCCATTCATCAGTCATCTGCCCGATCTGGGCACCAATGTCCCCCCAGAGGCTCATGAAAGCTCGAACCATCATTCTCTCCGGGGTATGACATTGTCACATCATCAGGCTTTTTTTCTGCAGAGTTTTTTGCTGAACATTTTCTGTCGAAAAAACTCATTGAAAAAGTATGGGGGGGGTAAGGAGATTTAAAGGGTAGGGGGTAATAGGGACTAGAATAGAGAAGGGGGGTTTGGGGAGAACCCGCTCAAATTAAAAGGAAGAAATGCTAATGAGTTTTTTTGGACGAAAATGTTCAGCAAAAAACTATTGAAAAAAATTGGCAATCTAAGAACATAGAACGCTATTTACCATCCCACATACTTCAATGTACCTTTAGTATCACACACATAGTTTTTACACTGTTAAACGCAAAGGTGGCATGTTTGTACCGAGAGTTCCACCGTCCTATATCCGAGAATTCATTTTCTACAGTAGAAAGAGTGTGATTCATTTTGTGTTGCTTCCTACAAGTCATTCACCGGCGTAAATTAATTTCTCGTCAAAGTCAACGCTCACTTCAGTCGGTGACATTCTCCACAAATCACAAACCTCAGCCAAGGCACATGCAATCGTTCCTAGCAGCACCTTGAATTGAATGAGCTGGTACATACAAAAATAGAACCCAGCGATAGCATTTGTCACCTTTTTTTTGCTTTAATGCATGCCCTGTGCCAGTGTGAATGAATGCTATAACACTGCATGTGTGAAGGTACGAGAATGTAGATCGCGTGGAAGGTTTATATACAGCGCGCAGTAAAATCATCTCCGATGATTCGGTTAGTGGAAAATTGACAGAAAATTGACGAAGAGCTAGCATCACTATCTAAAAAGATTGAAAATATCATTTATTCTGCCTGGCCAGGTAATTTTGCCCATCGGAGAGGCTGCTGTTTGGAATTCTGCACGAAAGCTACGTCTCGACGTCAGAAAGGTCAATCGCGTAATGTTCGTGTGTAATAATAACCTTTCAGGATATCTCAACCTCCTTCCGAATGCAGGTCTTCAGTCCAACCTTTCTCCCAGTAGCGCAAAGGTTTCCAGCAGCCTGAGGCCACCCTTTGTCATTTCACTGACTCGTATCGTCTTTGCTCCATCTGCATCCCACCTGCAACCAGGTGACCTTTGGGCAGCAGTCGAAAAAGATCATTAGAAAGGGAAATAGTATTCTCCTTCTATTGACATCAGACTCTTCTACTGCTGCTAGAACCTATTATGTAGTGTGTACGGTACACCAGCTGGCGCAGTGCCACATTCTTCCTCCACGCGCGCCCATGTCCTTTTTACCTAGGAGGCTGTATGTCTCTGTCTGAAACTCAAATATTATTACTATTAGGGTATTTATTGAGCTCAGAACTAGCTTCGAGAAGCAACAGAACGCTTAACAGTCATAGCGGAACAGCAGGTTGTATACTAATTGACCTTTTCACAATTGACCTCGGGAGAATTTACCTCATTTAGAAGGTCAATTAGGACATATATGCGGGGGAGACCCCCTGCAACCCTCCCACCCAATCCCCTTTTATTATTTATAATCCAAAACCAACCCAATACATTTATAAAATAACTAAAATAATATAAAGGTCAATTGTTCAGAGGGTCAATTAAGACCACTATAATTAGGTCAATTGTGAAAAAGGTCAACTGTAAAAGGTCAACTTGGGTAATACCGAACAGCATGGCGAGGGCAAAGAGAAACAAGGGGGTGGAGAGCTAACAACAGGGAAAGGGAAAGTGGGCAATTTGCCAACAAGGAAGCAAGCAACCAGCAGAGAAAACAGTGGGGATCAGATCACCCAGTCTCAGGAAGGGCGGGGAGTGGAGGGTGTGTGGACCTAGCTGTTGCGCACTGGGTGTATTGTGCATTGGGTGTGCTGTTGCATATACTTTGACAGAGGTCCTTACCTTTTGGCTGAGACCTGTGCATATTAAATCCCGCCCACTAGCGGAAGAATGCATTGTGATTCTTATAATTCACACAAGGTGAGCAGCTTCTCCTCACTGGGCAAACCTTAGTACATTTTAAGGCTATCAAAAAGGTGCTTTTACAATTTGCCAAGGCTGCTCTGTGGGCTTTCGGGGTATTCATTGAAATGAAATGAAATGATATTTTATTTATATCGCGCTCGTACACAAGTGTTTCACAATGAGGTCATGGGCACTGTGGAGGGCCTCAGAGTAAACGGGTGCAGCCCGGGTCCAAACCGTCTTCATCTGTACCCTCCAAAGAATGGAGCATGACACAAAAAGCCTAGGCAATGCATCCTTTGGTGGCGTGGGAAGAGCTGCCAGCAGAGTCCTCAGGAGACACTATTATCAAGTAGTGGACCAGGACGCAAAGCCTGCAGCAAAGCGTGCCATCAGTTCTGGACAACCCACTACATTGCATGGTTTCCCCTGCCAAAGGGGGGCCAGCAGAAAGAACAAAGGGGGTACAGCTCAACTTTTAGATTGGGGGTCCCCGGCCTAGGCAGAAAGCTGCTGCGGTTGCCAACACACAGCCTCAAACCCACAGGAAAGGCTCTGGCCTTGCCCACACTCCTCTGTTTTATGTATGCATGAGCCAATATACACAGTATCTCCACTATATGACACCACACACCATGCAAGCTGGTTTCCCCAGCCTATTGATAAGTGATATGATATATGTTATTTATAACACGCTTAAAACCCAGAGGTTTCTAAGCGCAGACCTGGGGATCGAACCTGTGTTGCTCCTTGTCATCTTGCTTCCAGGGCAAGCGTTGCTGCTGAGCTATCCTCCAAATCCCTTCCCTCCTGCGGCTAGGATTAGCTGCAAGGAGCCTGTCCTCATCAAGCTCCCCCCAGTCCTCAAGCCTGCTATAGGTGTTCAGAGGCCCACATATAAAGGGCACAGCATAGGGCCAGAAGGCCATTAGCCGGGCAATGCAAAGGCCCAATGATCAACATGGGTTTTGCCTAACACAGATCTGTGCTGCAGAAACGAACAACGTATCCGAAGCCTTCAAGCCAAGATCGAGGTCATTCAATTGCCAGTTCCAACTCAAACAAGTATTTTATTCCATCTATTTTGTTCTTGTAAATTCTCCTCTGTGAAGGTGTCGGCTTGATTCCAACATATTATGACCAGTGACTGCTTACGTTAGCTGAGCAACGTCATTCAACAGAAAAACCCAGAATGAGACTAATCAGTTTTAAGGACCTCCCATGGGGATTTGGCCATCAGTAGCAGCTTCTGCCACCTCTGCTCATGACTATGAAGTGCCTTCAACACGAGCACCTTGGGAGTGGATCTGGCACTGCGGATTCTGATTCAGACCCCAATTCTGTCCTGCTGTCAATGGCGGCCATTATGATCCCGTACGTCTACCAAAACTCTGGGCAACTCGTCTCGACAAGCCATGCGCTCCCCGCAGTCTGGACAGCACCACTCATGGCCTGGAGAGTTCTTCACTCGAATCTTAATAAAAAAATAAGATTTTGAAGAATATTCTAGTATTTTCATGCAACCCGTACATATTATGGCCCCTTCAAATAAACCTCGATTGAAAAGCCTTATATTTTAATTCCGAGTGAGTTGTAAGCGTAGATGTTTATTCCAATAGCTCCAATATCCCCCCACGGTTTTTAGTTGGGCTCTGCCAATACAGCTTCACTATTTGCATCTGGCCCTGACCTGAGGATCTTTCTCTAGTGACTGTTTTGCATTGCGCTTGCTGTTTACAGGATAGCGCCGCCCCACTGGCGACTTCAGGTATCTTAAGGGATTTACAACAGTGAACTAAAGAAGTCTTGGTTAACCCTGTATATATGTTGCTTGATTTTTGGGTTTTGTGGAAGCTCGAGTAGGCCGCATTCCCATGCCTACTCTCTTAGTGACTTTCTTGCATAATTAACGATTGAATTCAAGAAACCAGCATTGGCAAAGCCCAGACTGGTCTGTCTGTGTTCAGACATGAACCCCATTCATTTGATTTTAATCAGAGCAACTTGTGTACATTACAATTTCTGTAACACAACCCAATAATACAAAACACATGTTTCTACTAGTCTTAACCCTTTCTATACAAATATTAAAAAATAGACAAGCTAAGTACTTTAATTCCAGGCAGTTTGCCAAGAAGCAGCATTGCTTGGAAACTCAATGGATGACGCAGCACTTGGCTAAGAATTCTTCTGTGCACCTGTTTGATGGCACCCATTACATTTTAGCTAGCTGTTTTCGTAGGCACCTTATTATGACCAGGTTATTTGGGCAACACAGAGAAGGAGCTACCAGCCTACCAGGGTTATAGGTCAAAGGATCGAAAACAAAAGGCTCGAATGCCTTTTTTTCGACTCCAAAAGGACCGAAAAGAAGGGTCAAATGTTTTTATTTATTTATTTATTTTTTTATGGGGGGTTCTCCCCAACCCCCCGTTTTCTTTTTATAAAAACCTTTTTATGCATACTACACTTACAAAAAATATATAAATAAACAAATAAAAAAAATTCGACCCTTTTTTTTCGATCCTTTTGGATTCGAACAAAAGGTCATTCGATCCTTTATTTTCGATCCTTTGGCTGGACACCACCTACCAGATCACAGCAAACAGTGCCAAGACAAGATTTCCTGTTCTTTCTTACCAATAGGTTGTTCTCATACTGGTGGCTAGTGACACCTCTATGCGAGAAACTAAAAACCAACCGAGGGCCTCATTCACAACTAAAATGGTGCTCATGCCCTTTGCCAAGGCATCTCCTCACCATTGATTCAGACAGGGGAAATAGCCAGGGAAGTCAGTCCAGCAGAGGATGCTGCCAGAGCCCCAGGGAAACAAGACCATTCCTCATGTTGTGAAGTGACCCCGCTAAGGAAGCTGTGCCATAATTCATTGTCTGTTACCCGACCCGGCAAATCTAGTTTCTACACGTGGTTCTTTCAATTACTGTATGCCCGAGGACTATATAGAACAACTGCACAGAACAGGTCCAGTGCATGAATCCTGTATCTGGATTTGAGACTGATGGGCAGTTTTGCAATCTGCCACATAAAATAATAAACTTTTCAATAGGAAACTAGAATTAAAATGTAGGATTAGGACGGTGGTCGTCTGTTGTTAACTTGGGTTCACTCGTGCCTGAACGGAGACATGTCGGCACAAGAAAGCACAGTAGACGTGAGGACACAACAAATAAGAATCGGTGACGCAGCCAATTCATGCCAAGGGATTACCCTTGTTTCTCTTTTCACCAAGTTACCGAAGGTGAAGTGCGAGACATCACGTAAAGTCTTAAACAAACTTCCTGTTTAGGAGAGGTCTGCCCAGCTCAGATCTTTAAGGACTTTTTGGGATTTCTTCCTTCCGATGATCACCCAAATGATCAATGCCTCTTTTGCTGATTCCAAAGTTCCTGCCTCCCTGAAACAAGCCTGGATCACTCCTTTACTTAAAAAGGAAAATTTGGATCCGGCAGTGGCAAGCAATTATAGACCAATAGCTAATGCCCCTTTCCTCACGAAGATTTTTTTTTGTATTTCTTTATTATATTTTCAACAACTGGCAGAGTATTACATTTCTTACATGACGTTACATATTGTCTAATTCAATTGTGATTCACTAGTCTCATATTTTGTTAATTAACTTGCCTCCCTCACCTGCCCCCTAAACAGCCAGATGCAGCGTCCTTACATTCTCAGTGAACCTGCAACCTTTCACTGTATACCCACTGCTGCCAACTTGAATTTAGGTTACATTCCTACCCATATTTGGATTGAATCGCTTGGATGTCAGACCAATCCACAGTATCCAGTCTTCCCCGGGTTCCTGCCTTTGTTCGTCCATCGCCTGTTTCCATACCTCCGTCTCCGCTATTGTCCATTTTTGCAACTCACTCCACCACTTATCCACTTGCGGTCCTTTCTCTGATTTCCAGTTCCTGGCAATGCATCGCTTGGCCAACACATATATTAGGTCTTTCAGTTTTCCTAGTGCTTTACTTTTCTTTCGCTCCTGTTACAGTCCCAGTATGCATGCCTCCGGGGAGTGTACATCTAAATATATACCTCCCGTCGACCCTTTATGTGCAATTTCATTCCAGAACGGCCTTATCTTATAACATCCCCAGAACATATGTACCATTCCTGCATTTATGATCTTACATTTGGGGCAACCCTTGAATCCAGCAATCCCTTCTGCGGTCAGAGATATTTATTAATGTTTAGCTCCTACATCCTCATGCCCATCCGTGTCCTCACCTATTGTTGGCCACCTACGCTTAATTGTGTTCATTATAGAATTGTATAGGAGGTATTGTCCCTTCTGTAACCCAGTTAGTTCCTGTAATTCTTGGTACTTTAGTAATGTTTTCACCCCACAGATCTCCTATGGTAATGATCCCACACGTTTCCCAGTTGCACACTGGCCCGCAGTCCTCTGTTCGCACACATAACTGCTGCGAGTGGAATCTGTGGTGATACAGTATATTTGATGTCCAGTTTTTTACAAGTTCTACGCCATATTTGCATACCCAGTTTCACTAACTGTGGATACTCCTGTGGTTCTGGCGAGGTCTCCCATATTAGGTCTTTCAGGTGTAGGTGTTGTATTGCCGGTTGTAGCAGTGCAGTGTCTACTGTGGGTTCATCCGCTAGCCAACCTACTACATATTGCATCTGGCATGCGAGGTAATATAGTTGGAAATCCGGGATTCTCAGTTCTTTTTTATCGTAAGGTCTCTGCAGAGTGCTGAGAGACACCCTGTGTCTCGGCACTCTTTTTCGAGTCTTATAAAGAATTGTTTAGGGATATTGTATGGGATATTCCTAAAGCAGTGTAGCATCCTGAGCAGCGCCACCATTTTCAATAGTGCTGCTCTTCCCATTACAGCTAGTGGTAACTTCCCCCAGAATTTCAATGATTTAATTAACCCTTCCATCACCCTAATGTGGTTGTGCATATGTTCCTGTTGTGGGTTATGGAAGATGTCCACCCCTAGACAATGGAAAGTGTCTCTAACCCATGGGAGTGTTAGTGGCGGCAGCTGTACACCACATCTGTTAGCTAGTTTGGCCAGCGGGAATATGCATGATTTGGTTTTATTTATTGTAATTTCTTTTTTTTTAACTTTATTTTAAGATTATAACATTAACAATTACAAAACATCCAAAAGAACAACACATTCAAAAACAATTAGCTCATAGCGTGCAACCTGTACATATTTACAAAACCTTTCACTCCCCCCATCCTCAATCAGGGTTCACATCAAATCATCAATTAGAAATTAATACATAGCGAGGAATTTCCCCCATATTCTCTCAAATATAGTACGTTTCCTGTTCCTTCGATATATAACCCTTTCCATCTCAGCCATATCATGCATTTCATCAATCCAAACTTCAATTAGAACAGGGTTCACTGTCTTCCAACCTCTCAAATTAATTATTTTACCCACCATCGTACCTCGATAGATCCACTTCCTTTGACATACTGGTAGATCCTCCAAAAGAACATCGCTACCAAGTATCAAAGTCTTAAAATCTAAGTCTATTTTCTCATCCAATACTGCATCACAAATCATACCAAATTCAAACCAAAAACCTTGCACTCTGGTGCACGTCCAAATCATATGTTCAAATGTACCCATATCATGAACACACGACCAACAATCTGAGCTGTCAGACATACCTCTATTGAATAGCCTTTCAGGAGTCCACTATACTCTATTGATGATTTTAATCTGACGGGACCTCTCCACTAAGCTTAAAGAGCATAGCCTTGTATTAGCACACATACGTAACCAGTCAATAGTACTCCCAATCCTTCTACTCCATTCGTCCCTCAACAAAACATTGCTTTCAAATTTCCCTGCAATCAAACCATAAACTTGACTTACCTGACCACCTCCACCTACTTTAGGTTTCTGCCATAATAAGTTAACATCCAGACTTTGCTCTAAGTCAATGTCCCCAACAGCTCTTCGAATTTTAAGGTAATCACTCGTACTGAAATGTGAAATATAAAATTTAGATTGTAATCCCCTTGCAGTCAACCAATTCCCATTCTCAAAGAGGTCACCCATCCACTGTACTTCCACCAGAAACCATTCCGACCAAAACAAGGTTTTCCTATCACATCTAATACCCGGATTCAACCAAATAGAAGCATTAGGATCCTTCAAAGCATAGTGCCCCAAACAATCATTCAGACTCATCCATGAACTATGCCAACATTTAGTCAATGGGTCAGTAACACCCGGTAATTTTTGTATAGTCGTCAACAGAGGTCTAGGGAGTAAAGGACCAAAATGGCTACTCTCAACACACAACCATTAATTCGGATTTGGCTTCATAAATTCGATTAATGTTTGCGACGCATAAGCCAAGTGGTATGATGTATAATGTGGCACACCCAGTCCGTCCTTTTCCAGGGCAATTGTAATTTACATAACTTCAACCTCAGCATTTTATGGTCCCATAAAAAACCTTGGGTTAGTCTATCCAATTCCTGCCAAAAATTATTTCCAATGTAAAGAGCTCCATCTTTCTTAGTCCAACTTATATGCAGTACAGACCATGTTTTCCGTTACATAATCACATATATACGGTAAGTAAGATCCAAACACCCAAATACAACAATTTACTTGTACACCATTTAAATCCCTATCGCGTAACAAAATTCTTATCACAAAATGGTACCAAGGGTAGAACTCCTGACTTGGACCAGTTTATTTATAGCCTGAGAGTTGATTATAGATTGTCAAAATGTTCATACGAGTTGGAATTGAAAGCCGAAGATTTTTCAGAACCAACAGCAAGTCGTCTGCATAAAACCACACCTTTTGTTGTACACCCCAACAGCTCACACCCTGTAGATTTTCCTCCAGTCTTAGTGTCATTGCCAGAGGTTCAATACTAATGACGAAAAGCAGTGGGGAGAGGGGACATCCCTGCCTCGTTCCTCTCTCCAATTCAAATGTTTCAGACCATAGACCATTGGTATTCACATCGGCCATTGGTTTGTTGTAAAGAAGCTTAATCCAGGAAATATAATTTGGACCAATTCCGATCTTCTCCAGGACCTTGAACAAGAATTGCCAGTTTACCCTGTCAAAGGCTTTTTCTGCATCCTGAGAAAGAAATGCAGTGTCTTCCGTTGATTCAGTAGCCATAGAAATAGTGCGTAACAATTTTCTTATGTTACTGGCGGTACTTCTCTCCTTTACGAAAGCCGATTGATCGGGATGAATCAACTTTGGTAATAGATTTTCTAGTCTTAGAGCAAGTATTTTTGCCAATATTTTGCTATCAACGTTGAGCAGACTAATCGGCCTGTAACTGGATGCTAAAGTCTCATCGTTTCCTTTTTTCAAGAACACTGATAACATAGCGTGTTGTGTAGTAGGCGGGAGTAAGCCATTCAAGTGGGATGATTTGAACATGTCTAACAAGAGAGACAAAGCAGAATTAGGCAGCCACTTGTAAAATTCAACTGGTAGACCATCCGGTCCAGGAGATCTTCCTGTATTCAGTTTACCAATTGCTCTCTTCACCTCATCCATAATTATATCTTCATCCAAAGAAACTGATTCCCCTCCCATTATCTTTGGAAGTGGTAATGCCATCAGGAGCCCACCATCATCTGGAGAAATATATGTTTCATTTTTGTATAGATCAGAATAAAAATTCTGGAAAACCTTATTGATTTCTTTTGGCCTGAAAGTAACCAGGTTATCTTGTCCTCAAATGGAAGTAATAGATCTTTCTGACTTTCTTTTCCTCAGTCTAAATGCCAACCATCGTTCACATTTTTCCCCTTTCTCAAAATATGTACATTTCTGTTGGAACAATGTTTTGTCTGCTTCTTCTGAAATCAGGTTTCTCAATTCCAGACTTAAGTGTTTACGTTTTCGAATCAAAATCGAATTCCCAGGATTAAGCATCAAATCATCAACTCTTTAGTGATATCCTTAATACTTGTCTCCAATTCCTGATGCCTACAATCAGATCTTTTCTTCAATCCACTTGCCAAACTGATGAGCATACCATGCACTGTACACTTAAAAGCTTCCCAAACTATGTTAGGACAGACCTCCCCTGTGCAATTTTCTTTTACAAAGTAATCTATTTCTGTGGCAATTTTCTCCATGCCTTTTTCATTGTCCAAAACCCTAGTTTTTATCCTCCATGTATAATATTTGTTCAAAGCAAAGTCAAGCTTCATATCCATGATAACATGAGCATGGTCCGCCAATACTATATTTCCAATATTGGATGTGAAATAATTTTCAGAAATCCTTCCGGATGTCAGTAACATATCTAGCCTCGAATATGTCATATGTGCCCCTGAATAAAAGGTGTAATCTCTGGTCATTGGGTTCTCAATCCTCCACACATCCATTAAATTGTGTTCTTTTAAAAGAGTGCATGTCATTGGGCTTGCCATATCTGGAGCTCGATCTATCCATATTCTGGTCTAGAACGGCATTAAAGTCCCCACCCAGGACAATATTTATTGATCCCAGATCTTGAATAATTTGAGCCATCTTCCTAAAAAAGGAACCATCATCAACCGTAGGTGCATAAATATTACAGAAAATTACCTCTGTACCTTGAATATTAGTCACAATGGCAACAATCCTACCATCTTTGTCTTTAATTTCTTTTAAAACTGTGATGGGGCATTTTTTCTAATCAAGATCGCTACACCCCTAGATCTTGAGTTAAACACTGACCCATACACTCTTCCAACCCATCCTTTCTTCAGAACATCAAGTTCTTCCTTAACTAGATGTGTCTCTTGCAGAAGACAAATATCACCCTTCAGATCATTTAGATAAGACATTACTTTTTTCTTTTTTGCACATTGTGTAAACCATTCACATTCCAAGTGATTGTTCTTAAAAGCCTATCCATTCTGAATATTAGACTTAGCCCAAGTTTCCAAATCTGCAAAGACTCATCAACTGGCTTCAAAACCTCAATAGGATAATGAGACGTGAACCCCACCCCCCCAACCCCAATGTAGATGCAAAGCGCAAAGAACAGTGTAAAATATGTATTTGTATACCACATATCCAGATGTCTGGCCCCTGGACACCTCTCCTTAATTTAACTGAACTCTCAAACATTGAAGAAATAATGATAAATACAATATCCCAAACCCATATTAGAAGCGATTCCTTAAAAAAAAAACAATGTCATCCCCATTGCATTCATCCAAAAACAGAACATCTACATATTCCCAATTGACTCCTTTACTGACACAGTGAAAGAAAAGCTCTAACATTTCAAGAAATAGATGGGAAAGAGTGTAAACAGCCTTAGTCGTAATTACTATCCCATATTGATCTATCTAACATTCCATGCAATAGAATATAAGAAATCAAAACACATTACAGATGCATATATATATATATATATATATATATATATATATATATATATATATATATATACACATTATATATATATATATATATATACACATTATATATATATATATATATATATATATATATATATATATATATATATATATATATATATACCGATTACTGCCTGCCATAAAACATTATGAGCTCAAAAGGCCATCACCCATCCATCTAATACTATCAACCTAACTGTGTGTTGCTGAAAACCCTACTCAAATTGTATATCTGGAACTAATCCATTACATTGAACAAGTGGCATTTCACAGTCCATCCCTTCACCAAACAAATTAGTCTCATACCAAATACCTGTGTAAGTCAAAACCCCAATGTCCATACACCACCTGTCAATAAAAGCGAACCCGGAGAATCACAAACCATCTTGTGAATAACCATCAAACATGAACATTTATATTTCATATATCAAATTCAGCTCATCACCTCCCTACGTGACATGGGGGTCAATAATATATATGCGAGAACCACAGGAGAAATCCACAATCATTCCGATTTGGGAATAAAGGAAGATTATCCGACAGACATATCAACATCCATGGAAAAGATATAGCTTATGAGTCAGAGTTAGTCTAAAATCTTGTATTTGGCGTTTTGACCATGTCCCAATCGTAAGGCTTCATTGAGCCAGTTGCTGTCAAAGTGTGTGCCGATTATGTGGCACCACAACCATGAAAAAAGGAAAACCAGAACTCCAGATACAAACCGAGTAAAAGACAAGTGATTATTCCTCACTTGATCACCATATATAGAAATCATTGTGTTTCCTGGCCTTACGACAAGTAAGCAAGGAAGAAATGCCTTTAGTTGTAACACCACCTCTCCAGAGCAGCCGAGTTCCTGTATAGCCAACACAGAAGTTTTTTTTGGGGGGAATGACGACGATCATGCATATGCTGTCTGACCATATATGTGGGACTGACCAGAAACAAGCTTCTCACGTTGCCAGAATTAGACTATGCTCAGGAGTCCAAACAAATCACTTATATATTAATGACCAACATTGGGACACGACTGGTGATGATCAAAGACATACAAAGGCCTTAATTATGATGGCAAATTCAGAACTCATCCAGTCACTCGAAAATCAGATCCACCCATGCATACGCGGCTCCAGAGGTCTTACTGCAGCTCATTGCATATTGAAAGGTATTTCAGGAGATGAAGCACGGATCGGATGGCAAAGCTCCGTCAGCGATCTCCTCTGGTGATCGTATCACCATCACCTGGTCAGCGTCATCAGCGTAACGATGACTATTACGCTTACGGCCTCCCCATCCAATTGCGAATAGAGAAAACAAGGCTGGTCAGCTGATCCTCTTCACGCGTACGCATCTAAAAATGAGGTCCTTTACTCTAACCCCAAAGTCTTCAGATCGGAGCGGAATAGAATGAAATGGCTGTGATGACTGTAAGCATCTTTTGAATTGAAATACGTTGAACTGTAGTAACAACCCGATACATTTAAAAAAAAATAGATGTAATGCTTCGAAATGAAAATATATAAAAGTAAATTTCTCACAACAGGGATGACATTAGAATGGGATCAATCCATATCATTACAGGCATTTTTCAACACATTTAACCATTTCATAGCCTCAGAAGGGTCCAATGTTGTCTTTTCACCATCAGGAAAAACCAATGTTAACAGGTTCATCCTGTTTAAAAAAGTCTTTATAACCAGCGATTTTGCCAGATCTTTGGGATCTTTGTGACCTTTAAAAGATTTCCTAATCTCCAGTACCTCTTTGGGGTAATCGGGGTAGATTGAGACTCTATTACCTTTCTCCGCTCCTAGTTGCCCTTAGTATATCCTCCTTGCTTCTAGTACTCATAAAAGATACCAGGATCTGTCTTGACTTGGGACCCATTTCCCTTCCTACTCTTTAAGCATGGTCAATGTCACTGGAAGGTAATATGGTCACATCTGTAGGCAGTCTTAAATACTTCAATTACAGTTTGGACCAAGTACTCCTCTGTTTATTCTTCAATGCCCACTATCCGCAGATTCTTGCTTCTTATCTTGAGATCAATCTCCATAGTCTTCACAGTTCCCTTGTGGAAGTCATCCCTTAGGTTTTTATACGCCCTGTAGCTACCAGAGATTTCAGAAAACATAGAAGCCGTCCCATTTTCCAGGGCAGAAACACGACCAGCAATCTGGGAAACTTTCATGGTGAGATCTTCCAGAGAAGCTTTGACATCTCCCACATCTTGTGCCACTTTACTTAAGTCTTGTGCCATCTTCAAAAGGAGAGAATAAATATCCTGTGGGCTGGGTACTTCTGCCATCTCACAGGCTGATTTAGGCTTCTTAAGGTTGGGGTTGTCAGCAACTTCAATCTTCTTTTTTGTTGAGTTCATATCTTTCATAATCCATAAAGGAGAGGGCCAGGAGCTGCAGGATTATGCTGCTGCCTCTGCAGTTTTCATTCTAGAATCCTATTTATTGTAATTCTTGACAGTGTGCTAAATTTATCTAGTACCTCTAATACTAGTTGTAGGTTCTCCTCGGGATTCTGTAAATACAATAAGCTGTCATCGGCATACATTGACACTATATGACGCACATCATCTATTCCGATTCTGGCATTTTGATATTCCTGTCGCAGGTATGCCGCTATTGGTTCCATCGCAATTGTATAGAGCATCAGAGATACTGGGCAGCCTTGTCTGGTTTTCTGCAACTCCCATTTATCAGAGAAGGCGTTCCCTGTTTTAACCCTAGCCATAGGCTTTGTGTAGATCACTTTTACCCATTGCATGTAATTGGGCCCGATCCTAACTTGACCATAGTCGCATAGAGCCATTGCCAATTAAATGAGTTAAACACCTTCATAGCATCCAATTGAGGCTACAGCACATTGCTCTTGTTTGCCTTCGGTGCTACTGATTACGTGCTGTAACTTCCTAAGGTTCCAGGAAATGTTTCTCCCTGGAACATATTTTGTTTGGTCAGGGTGTATGAGTTTGGCTATTACCTTCCTGAGCCTGTTCGCTAGTAATGCGGTAAGTATTTTACTGTCCTGGTTCAAAAAGGACAGGGGCCTATAAAAGCCACAGTCCACCATTTGCTTATTAGGTTTAGGAAGTGGGATTATCACGGCTTCTCTTATACTTCCTGGGAGTGTACCTGACTCAAAAGACTTGTTGTATACACTTGTCAGGACTGGCGTGAGGCTGTCTGCATATACTTTATAGAATTCACCTGGGAGCCCGTCCATACCCGGTGCTTTGCCTGAGGGCAGTGCTCTAATTACGGTTGCTACTTTTTCTGTCGTTATGGGTTCCTCTAATAAGTGAGATTCTTGCATCTACAGATCTGGTAAGGTTATTAGTTCTAATGCTTCTAGTATTTCCTCATATCGCTCCCCCTGGGTGTCTTTTGTATAGCTATGCTAGCAGTCTTCCTGATTTGTCCCTGTGTGCATGTGTTTTCTCGAAATGTTTTGCATAGCTAAATTTGCCAGCCTGCTCCATTGGGTCAGGCATTCTTGTCTCAATTTTATTTATGCACCAAGTTGGTCCTGCCAAGCATTGTTCTGCTTCTCTACCTCTGCTAGTTCTCGTTCTATTCTTGTTAGGTCCACAGTTATAACCTTACGTACTCACCCCGCTTTGGATATCATCTCTCCCCTGCTCACCACTTCGAATGTCTCCCACACCACCCCCACTGATTTTACACTCCCTTCGTTAATTTTGAAAAAAAGTCTTTGTGTGTTCACTTATGTGTTCTTTGAATACCGTGTCCAGCAGGGACTCGCTCCTTAGTCTCCAGGTTGGTATTGGTGGCCTAGATGTAGATATTACCCACTTCAGTTCTAACGGGGCCTTATCTGACAGTACCCTTGCCTTGTATTCTGTCTTCTCGAATTCTCTCAAGTGTTCCTCCCCGGTAAATAGGTAATCCAGTCTTGTGTACACTTTGTGTAGAGTGGAGTGATGTGAACAGTCTCTTGTTCCTGGGTGTATCTCTCTCCATATATCCACCAGGTTGAAGGAGTTTAGGAGGGCATTTACGACTTTTGCGGGTGGTGCCAGTCTTCTGAACTTGTCATCTGACCTGTCCAATTTTGGATGTAATGTGCAAAAGTCGCCCCCCCATACAATTACCCCATCCCTATATAGCGCTAGTCTTGCATACAAGGACCTAAAAAAGGTTGTCCCATCGTGGATTGGTGCATATGTATTTATTATGTACACTACCCTGTTTTCTAGTGTGCCATGGATCACTACCATCCTGCCTTTGTCATCAGTCTTGGTATGTAGTATCTTGAGTGGGACTGACTGGGCCACCCAAATTAGGATCCCTCTAGCATAGGACGAGTATGTGGAACCTACTACTGATCTGTCCTATTGTTTTGCTAGTGTGTCTTGCCTTGCTTTGCTTAGGTGTGTTTCCTGTAACAGGGCTATCCCTATTGTCTGCCTATGCAAATATGCAATAATTATATGTTGTTTCACGTAATTGTTGAGACCTCGAATGTTCCAGGTCATTGCCTGAATGCTGCCTGCCATTTTGTTCATGTTTCTATAGTCTGCGCGTCTGTCTTCATCTTGTCATAACTGTGTTTCCTGGTGTGTCCTCTTCCATGTCTGCACTGTGGTATGCTCAATCTGGGTTTCCCTTCCTGCCCTTATACAACTTCCCACCCACCCTTCCGCCCAATACCCTATAGCCAACTTTAACTGCCCAGCTCTGATACACATGCTCAGAAAAACCTGCTTCCACTCCCTACCCTCCTAGTCTGCTGACCAGGCGTTCAGTGGCAAATGGGTGGGTACTTAACATACCTGACGAAATGTTAGGGGTGGTACGAGGGTCTCTTTTTCAGTGACTGTCCTCCCATGAGGACCTCGTCTTGCTTCCAGCAGTCCTGCTCCAAAGAGGCGTTCTTGTGCGGCATCCGTTATTTGACTGCGTGAATGCGCTCTCACTCTTAGTGTATACCTCACTGTGCCTAGAAATCTAAGTTTGGTATCCGGTCAAATCTTCAGGTCCTATATCACCACCTTTTAGAACGTTCCAAGAGGTCGATCTTGACTCTAGTGTTTTCTGTGATGTCTTTTTCCAATGTCGGTATTTTCACACTGTCCATCCAGTCTTGCGCTTCTGTTGGGCTGTCAAAAAAACAAGGGCTGACCATTATGTAGTATCTTCAGCCTGACTGGGTATGTTAACATGTATTTCAGGCCTGCCTTCCTAAGTCTCTCTTTAGTGGTAATACATTGGGGTCTTCTTTTTTGAACCTGGAAGGTGTAGTCTGGGTATATTGCCAGTTTGGCTGAAGCCCTTTGTATCGTGCCCCCCGACCTCGCAAATGCCAGAATCTTCTCCCTGTCTTTGCAATTTGATATTTTGGCGATGATAGGCGCAGCAGGAGCACCCAGTGGTGCTTTCCTAACCAAGGGGCGATGTGCGCACTCTACTGTGGATCCTTGCATAGGTTCCTGCAGCAGCAGATTTTCAACGTAGTTCGTGGGGTCGGTTCCCTCCATGCCTTCAGGAGGACCGATGATCCTGATGTTGTTCCTGCGAGCGACCTTTTGCGTCATCTGCCCTTTCTCTAAGCAACTTAACTCTCTGTTGCAGTATTCTGACGTCTGTCGCCATTTGCGTCACCATCTTTGCGTTGTCTTTTACTTGCACTTTCAGTTGACCCATGCGCTCTGCCAGCGACCACACATCCTGTCTTAACAGGCCCACATTGATTGCCACTGCGTCTATCTTGGCTTCCAATGTTGTTTGTAGTGCTGCTATGGTGGCCAGTATTTGCTGGTCCCCTCTGTCCAGCATGTCCACAGTACCTTCTGTTTGCACAGCTTCCATGCCACTTTTGGGGTATTCCTGCCCTCTGTTGAATGCATCCATGATATTCTGTTTGTTTTTAGTTTTGTTGTTTTTATTCGCCATGTTTTCGCTTCCACCTGGCTTTTTTAATGCACGCCTTAGCTTTACTGAACTCGAATTCGTGCTAATTACTTGACTGGGAGCTTGGTGTCCACAGCGCCTAAATTGTGTGTACCACTCCTGGCTGCTCTGCACGTTATGGTAGGTGGGCCAATGCGCACTTTTGGCTTCTTTTGTATTGTATGCTAGTGCCTAAAAGTCTTAGTGGTTTGGCCTCCTCGTGCGCTGGTTCACCTATGCTGTCCATGTGGCTTCTGCAGGCCTCCCTTCCTGCTTTTTAGCGCCTTCAAGTTTCTCAGCTCTTGCCGACTTGGATGGCCCCTTGCTTGTTGGCGTTGGTCTAAGTACTTTGTTGGGCGCGCGCTTATCTTTCTCCTAATCTTCACCCTTGGACCCATGCTCCTGTTATCCACTGCTCCAATGTCCCTTTCACTTTTCCTACAACACACCGCTGCTGCACAGGGGGCTTTGTGTATGCCTATGCCAGATTCATGGGTGCGCTCCAATTGCTGCTCACTGCAGGGTGCTCTTAAGTGTATTGCACCTTCGTAATACTGGACCTCCTCCATCCAGTCTCAAAGTTCGCTCACATTAATACTGCTTTTACCACTTAACAGTCAGCAGGGTGCGCTGTCTGCTGTGTGGGTGCATGTATCGTGCAAGTCATTGTCCTCCTCTGCTTCCACGCCAGCACGCTATCCCTCTTTGTGGGTCTGTGAATCCGGCGAGCCTGCAATGCGTTTTATGACTCCGGGATCCTCCGCTCCGCTTCTCTATCTCTCATGCTCCTCCTCTCTTCAGACTCCGGGCTGCGCCGGGGTCCGGATCTCACCTCTTGTTGATGCCGGGAGCACACAGCTTCCCCTTGACTGGTGGCAGGGTCTGCTCTGCCGTCGTAGCCTTTCACAAGCCCGCTCAGTTCTGTCAGTCCATTTTAGGTGTTCCATTTCATGGCTAATGTTGAAACTTTGCGCTGGCCGCCGCCATCTTTCTCCAGCAAACAGCATAGTTGTCGTTCTCAGCGTGGAATCTTCTTGTTTCTTTATTGTTTTCTTTGCAGAAGGTAGTGTTTCTAAGCATTAACAAGCGTTCTTGTGTCTGGTTACTGTCACTGCTTCTTATTAAGCTGCAATTGTGCAGCTTTTCACATATCTTTAGCGGATCAGGCAGGAGCTCCTGGATGGCGTGACCTCTCTACATGGCAGTTAGCCACCCCACCCCCCCTTCCTCATGAAGATCATTGACAGAATTGGTTATCTTCAATTACAGGAATATATTGAGGAACACAATACCTTTGGTGCTTGGCAGTCTGATTTCAGGGCCAGGCACAGATGGTATCAGCTTTATAGGGTCTAGAGGCCAATATGACTAGGATCATTGATTGATAAAGGGTGCATGGCCGTAGTTATGTTGCTGGTCTTATCTGCGGCCTTTGATCTGGTTGATCACTCCTTATTGGTAAAGAGGTTTGGTGAAGTGGCCAAGTGCTATGATAGTTCAGCAGCCTGCATTAGGTCCTTTCTGGGGGCTCGGACAGTGAGGGTTGCAGCGGGTGATGCTTATGCTAGCCCTGTGGACCTGGAGTGTGGTGTCCCACAGGGCTCATGTCTTTCGCCCACGGTTTTTGATATATACACAAGACCCCTATCTGATTTGTTGGATAGCGTCGGCGTTATTTACACCAACTATGCCGACGATTCACAAAACTTACTGGGGCTATCCAATGATTATGACCAGGACTCCCAGGCTTTAAATGGGATGTTCTCCCTCATTCAAGCCTGGATGGTGTCTAACTCCCTTGCGCTTAACGATAACAAAACTGAGTGACTTATCGTTTGAATTCTAACTATGAGCACTTTGTGATTGCTGGATGTCAAATCAAGATTGCATCTTGTGTGAAAAAGTTGGGAGTTCACACTTCTTAGTCCCTCGTTTTGGCCGTATCTCAGCTTGTAAAATAGAGCTCTTCTAGCTGCAGCTCTAACCAATTCCAGGCTTGACTATTGTAATGGTCTGCTCACCGGAATTTCTAAGAAGACCCTTGCAAGTTCTTCAGAATGCAGCTGTCAGAGTCACATATGGCCTAAGGAAAGCTGAGCATGTAACTCCTTTCGGCCGTTCCTTTCATCGGCTCCCGGTCAAACATTGAATTCAACATAAAGTTATGTCATTGGCACAGAAATGTATTTGCGCGCTTGACCTGCAATACCTTAGGGACTGCCTACAAGTTAAACCAGTTACCAGAACACATTGCTCCAACAAAATTCGTTGGCTCTGTCAACCTGGTTTTAAACTGGCTAAATAGGGTGGCACATGATTCGATACATGGGCCCCAAGAATTTGACACAGGGTGTCACTAAACAATCACAGTACATGCCGAAATCAGGGAAAATAAAGACCGGAATCCACAGTATAGACTGGATTTCCAATGTTTAGTGTGAGCAAGCATAGTCACCCTTGGCAGGCCGCAACATGTTTTTTCCTACCTATCAGGCGCGTCCAATCAGATAAGAGCCCCTTCACCTGAGCCATGATGTACCTAGGAGAAAGTCTTTTCACTGTGAAAAGCTACTTAACATCCTTCCGATCACAGTTTGTGCCCACTCTCACTGCTGATGGATTTGAAGATCGCTGCGATCATTCTATACAAAGATTAAGACAGCGATTCTAAAATACTTTATTTGGGTTTAAATGCAAAAAATATATAAATACAATAAGAAAATATATATATACAAACAATGTAAAAAAGCGTTCATGTCTGACAAACATCTAAATTATTTGTTTTACATTTACAATCTACTAATGTTTGAGGTGTGGGTATGATATGAAATGATAGGTTATTTATAAGGCACTTAATACCCAGACGTTTTGAAGTGCGGACCCGGGAATCAAACCTGTGGTGTTCCAAGTCGTTTTGCTTCCAAGGTGAGCAAGTTGCCTCTGAGCTATCCTCCCGGGTATGATGTTAAACAAATGAATACATGCCCCGGGTACCAGGAATGAACCTGAATCCGAGGCATTTTTCACAAAAGGCCCCAGTTCCTCTTCTGACTTGCCATTCGCTGTGTGGCCACCACCACATTTTGTTGTAGGCCTTCCATCACATCGCCTAATTGGTTTATGATGAGCCAGTGTCTCAAAATAATTCAGAATGGTCCCTTTGTTGACACTCATACCTTCTGGAGATCAGCAGTGCTTGCCCGTCTCCACAAATATCAACAGGCAGATACATAATAACAGTATTAGAGTTTGGTTCTGAAAGAAACACGCGTGCATCATTGCGTGTTCACAAGGAGCAAAGGAAAGATCAGCACGGACATGATCTGGTTCTCATGCAGTGCATCGCACCAGAACCCTGCCCCCCCCCGCTTCAAAACACATGATCACTCACGTCTCGGGAGGATAGCTCAGGGGCAACGTGCTCGCCTTGGAAGCAAGACGACATGGAGCAACACATGTTTGATCCCCGGGTCCGTGCTTAGAAACCTCAGGGTATTAAGCACGTTATAAATAACCAATCATATAATATCATATCACTTCATAGATCTCAGAAGACTCACCAAGGATGTGAGCTTGCACAATCCATGTTTGCCCCGTGTCAGAATTGGTGCTTAAAACATGAGCTGTCCATCAATATAATGCCTACAACACTACTAGCCATGTGAGTCTTTTGATGTATAATTGGTTATTTAGAACATGCTTAATCCCCAGAGGTTTCTAAGCGCGGACCCAGGGATCAAACCTGTATTGCTCTGTGTCGTCTGGCTTCCAAGGCAAGCACATTGCCCCTGAGCTATCCTCCGGAGACAAAACGCTGAGGTCAGGCATGCCCCAGAAAGGAAAAGAATCAATGTGCTTAAAGAGAAAAATAGCAACATAAAATACTGTTACAGCCTTGGAGGCCATCTGTAATAACACAAAGGGCTAAGCCACAATTCGATTTTGACAAGCGCAACTGCAAAAGCAAGCGTGCACAGGAGAAATAAAGGGATTAGTAAGCACAATGACAGAACAGTCCTTCCAAAAGCTAAGTGTTCACAATTCTAAGAAATGGAAACTGTTGACGTGACGGATTCCCTTCTGCTCGGGGTAATCGGCCAGATGTTTCAAACTTTCAGAAGCTCAAGCGAATGGCTTCTACCGTGAAAGTCAGATCTGCGAAAAATTCTCACTTGCAAACAGCGCTCATCCTAGGCTCCAACAAACAATGATTTCATAGCTACCAAGTTTTACAATACAATGCAGTAAGAATCATTAAACAGAAAACCAGAAGCCAGCATATCAGCGAAGCAAGAAAAGAACTGCATTGGTTAAAAATTGAGGAAAGGGTCCAGTTTAAGTCTCTTACACTGGCACACAGATGTATCTTTGGTAAAGCCCCTGCCTACCTTAAATCTAAACTCATTCCATACGTGCCCATCAGAAAGATAAGGTCAGCGGATCAAGCCTGATTGCTGTGGCCCCCTACAGACACAAAAACGGTGCAGGCAAATCCTTCCCCGTCTCAGTGGCTGGCCTATGGAACAATCTCCCAGTTCAGCTAAGACTGGAAACAAACTACCCGCGTTTTCGTAAACTACTGAAAACACACATCTTAAAGTAAAAGCTAAGAATCTAATTCCTCCCTGCTCTTTTTATTATTTTAATGTCCTGTGTTCCGCATTCTGTCCCTTGTGTTCATGTCTCTGCGCCCCGAAGCTTGCGAGCTACCGGCACAATATAAATAAATAAATAAATAAATGAATGAATGAATGAATGAATGAATGAATGAATGAAAACCCTGGTGTCGGTGGGTTTGTACCCAAATGGGCCTGCGGCCATTGGGTCTAACAATTTAATTACTAACATCCATATACAAGACACCCCATGGATACTTCTGCTGGGCATCAGTAACTGGCAAACTAGCAGCTGCCAGGACACACAGTACCTAACATAAAAGTATGCACCGCAGGAAATGTGCACATGCAAACAAAGATCACGATTTCTCATGCAGCTGTCTTTTTAAAAGCGTAATTGCCACTAAAGAAGCGCTTTCGTGTATATAGATCTCTATTGACACATCTCACCTTATTAATACAATATCATATGGTGAGGGAAAGTATGCGGTAGAATTACAAACAGTCTGCTCATTTTTAGCAGCAATGCGGCCATACTTTTAAAAAGTCACCCAGCCAGTTGTTATAATGTGGAAACGTGGGGTTTGGTTGGCAAACACATTTGACGGGACATTCCTGGCCCTGCCAGTCCTAGCTTGGAGAACCCTCTCAGCTTTTTTTGGAATAGAAACAGAAATACATAGGCCCTCATTATGACCGTGGCGGAAAGGTGCCTACGCCAGCGTAATGCATGGCGCACCTTTCCGCCACACTACGAGTTCCAGTAGCGCCATGGCGATTTTTACGCCTGCTTTTTGCAGGCGGAAAAATCCATGGCGCTACGGGACCTGTTGTTAATTACGCCACCGTAATTTACGGTGGCGTAATTAACGCCTTCCCCACTCCCATTATACCCTATGGGGCAAGAATGGGGAAGGGTAAATGGGGATTGGGGACTTACCGCCCCGCCAAGGTCGGAATGGGGCGGTAAGTCCGCCAACCCCCATGGCGGAGTTGGCAGCTTAGCGCCATGGTCCATGGTGCAAATTGCACCATGGATCTCCGCCACGGTCGTAATGAGGGCCATAGTGTGGTAAACAAAGAGGCTTCATTCGTTAGTTGGGAAAGTCATGAATATGGTGGCAGGGCTACTGTCCATGCCAATTTAGGGACAGTTCTGGAGTAAAGATTAAACCATATATTATTAAAAGAGGATTACCGTGAAGTAAACGAATTAGAAATGTTCGAGGGAGAAACAAACAAAAGTAATTTGAACGAAAATGACTTTCGGTTTTTACTCCCCGAACATTTCTGATAACCCACTTGCCCCCACCCCTCTACTTATCTGTAGGCGGCACACCTTCTTGTGTGGCGCCGTCTCTGCTTCTCTCTGCAAAGACGGTTACCGGCGCTTCCCTGCATGGGAACCAGTGGCGCAGGGGCTTCTTTTTTGTTTCAAACTTTATTATACCCCCAATGTCTTTATAGTGAACAAGTATGCGGGGGAGACCCCCGACAACCCCCGCTCCCCTTGTTCACTATAAAGGCACTGAATGGTACATTTATTCGAAACGTTCAGCTGTTAGTTTTTGTCATACAGCCGAAATTCGAACAAATTTACCATTCGTTTTAGGTTTTTCGATCAGCGCTGCGGATATCATTAAAATATAGCTAGAGTGATTCATGAAGGGATTATTCAGCCAAAACCGAATTTGCCAACAATACTGTTATATCCCCACTCTGGCTTTCCAATTTGGCGTACATTTGAAAGAGACATCTGCTGAAGACTTCTGCCTTAGAAACTGCCCCAACAACACCTGGGTCCAGCTTCACCCTGGCATTCTATTGTACTCTTAATAGGAATTATGACACCTGTTCAAGGTGGAGAGATTGACTTTCTCAGGAGGTAGAGCTGGGAAAAGACATTTTAAGGAAAGCTGCAGGATGAAGGTCAAATATTTGAAAGGGGTCATTAACATGGAGACCCATTGATGTGAGACAGATGTGGGTGAGGGGAAATCCAGGGATGTGAGAACCCAGAATCCTACAAGAAAAAGACTTTGTCCATCTTGGTTTTTATGTACACTTCTTCTTAAGCATCCAGAATTCTTGCAAATCAAGGACTCTGCAAAGGAGGGAAAATCTATTGCAAAGAAATGGATGGGCTTTTGACAGAAGGCTTCAAAAGGAACAATCTACGGTTAGGATTTGACTGAATATATGGGGTGTGTAGAGGAGCAAGTGGATGCCCCTAGTCAACGCCCCTCACGCCCACCCTGTTGGAGTAACAGACCGGGAGCTATAATTGGGAACCCATGCACAAATGTATGCAACATGTCCCTACTACGTCGACTGTATGAAAAACGATATGCACTCAGGCAGCCTGTTGTGTCTTGACTGTCTGTAGCCGAAGAGTCCTCTGTCCACAAGTGCCGCACAGAGAGAATCAAAGTCACTCTCTGTGCCGCCTTTGAGGCCACAGGTGGGAGATGTTCTTTCCGGAACTGCGGTACACGTGGAACCCCGAACCACTGTAAAGGAAACACCGGTTAAGTGTCAAGCCAAAACAGAATCAACAACCAATCAACAAATAAGTGGAACGGTCCTCCAAAAAGGTGTCTGTGGAGTGGCGGTTGTACCTATGGGGGAGGTTCCGAGACCCAGCAAGGCTGTTCTTTCAGTATGTAAGTATCCCAGCAACGTTGCAAGTGCCAGGCCCACCTGATGCCAGAATCCGCACAAGAAGGGCTGAACGTAGTAGGAGTCCGTGAAGCAGTCCGTGGTCGTAACAATGATCCAAAAGCAAGTACCAAAGCCAAGGGTTATCCGTTGCCAGTCCGTGAAACAAATCCGAGGTCAAGATCCAAAAGGGGTGAAACAAAAGGTATGTAGCGCCGTACAGGAATCCGAAGAAACAGCTGTGAAGCACCGAAGCACAGCAACAGAGCCGTTTAAATACTGGCGCTGCTATTTCCTCCCGGTCACATGACCCGCGAGCGCATCACGTGAGTGTAGTCCAGAAACACGTGAGCGGAAGGTGGCGGTCATGTGACGCAGAAGAAGTCGATCTAGCAGCCGCCACGGAAGACGCCAAGGGGGTAGACGTCTCCGCGGGCAAAGAGCATGCTGACCCAAGCTTTGTGGCAGTCGGCGCCGTGGCAACTGGGGCGAAGAGAGAACCTGTGAGTCCCGGAACCGGGCAAGAGGGCGAGGGGTGTTCGGGGCACGGGGATGAGGAATGGGACCCCCAGAGGGAGTGGAATGCGTGACAGAGCCCCCCCCAAAGGCCCACGACCCCGTGGGCACGAGGGATGGTCCCTATGTAACCGTGCCACCAAACGGGGAGCCTGGACATCAGTAGCCAGGACCCAGGACCGCTCCTCGGGGCCATACCCGGACCAATCTAGAAGGTACTGGAGACACCCCCTAGAGATACGGGAACCCAGAATGGCAGAGACCTCAAAAACATCCGGAGTGGATAGAGACACCGGGGCCCCAGGAGAGCGAAGCAGCGTGGGAGCGGGACAGGGTTTGAGCAGAGAAACGTGGAAAACAGGGTGAAGTCACCAGGAAACCGGGAGAGCAAGGCGATAAGACACAGGGTTGATAACACGAGTAATCGTATAGGGACCCACAAAGCGAGGTAGAAGCTTGCGACAACCCACCAAGTGCAGATGTCGGGTGGACAACGAAACGCGGGATCCCACAGAATACAACGGGGCCATCACCCGTTTCCTGTCCGCCTGCGCCTTCATCGACACCCGAGCGTGGACGGAGGCCAGGTCTCTAACACATGCAAGGGCAGCTGGATTGGCAGAAGTAGGCAAATCCGTGAAGGGCAGAACACGAGGGTGCTGACCATAAAGTACGTAGAACGGGGAGAAACCAGTGGAAGAATGGACAGCGTTGTTGTACGCGAATTCCGCAAGATACAATACGCTCAACCAGGAAGACTGCAGCTGTAGGGTCAGACAATGTAAGTACTGCTCCAGCATCTGGTTCAGTCGCTCGATCTGACCGTCCGTCTCAGGGTGATATGCTGAGGAGAAACGGACGTCCATCCCGAGCAACCTAGTCAGGGCCCGCCAGAAACGCGAGGTGAACTGCGAACCCCTGTCCGAGACGAGAACCGAGGGAAGCCCGAAAAGACAAAAGACATTCTCGACGAACAACCGGGCCAGTGTAGGCACCGAGGGGATGCCCTTACAAGGGATAAAACGAGCCATCTTAGAAAAGGAATCGATGACCACCCACAAGGTATCGAAGCCCCGGATCCGGGGTAGGTCAGTGACGAAATCCATGGTCAAGGTGTGCCACGGTTTGGGAGGGACAGGTAAAGGAAGCAAGAGACCCACAGGGCGACCCCTACGGTGCTTACACTGTGCACAAACCGCACATGCATTGACGTAAGCTTCAACATCCTTTCTCATAGACGGCCACCAGCACCACCTTCTCAACAGCACCAAAGTGCATTTCTGACCAGGATGACCATGAACCGGGGCGTCGTGAGACCATTCCAAGGCCATGTTGCGGATGTCTACCGTGGGCATGAATAGACGATCAGAAACAAAGGGGAGACCATCGTGAACCACCAAATCCCAATCGGAGAACTGGCCTGGGTGTGAAGTAACCCAATCCCGTCTCGCGTCAAGTAAGGGCAGGGTTGGAGTACACAAACAAACCACCTTGCTGACGTCCAGAAGGGTGTCTGGAGACGTCGGCAAGGCCACCCCCCAGGGGAACGCAATAAGGCATCGGCTTTGCCATGGGTATTACCCGGGCGATGTTTGATCACAAAGTCGAAGGTCGCAAAGAAGAGATGCCACCTGACCTGCCTGCTGTTGATACACTTCAGAAATGCCAGGTCTTGTAAGTTCTGGTGATCAGAATAAACCGTGACACAGTGCTTAGCACCCAAAAGGTGATGTCTCCAAACGCGGAAGGCGTCCATGACCGCCAGTAGTTCCTTTTCGGTCACGGTATAGTGGGATTCGGCATCTGTGAATTTACGGGAATGGAAGGCCACAGGGTGAAGGCAACGAGAGGTAGGGCAAGTCTGTGACAATACAGCACCTAGGGCAAAGGATGAAGCATCAGCTTCCACTATGAATGGCAGTTCTGGGTCTGGGTGCTGCAAGATGGGTGCAGTAGTGAATGCTGTCTTTAAAGCCTCGAAGGCCTGTTGATGTGTGTCCGTCCATAGAAAAGGTGTGCGAGGGCTAGTCAGGGAAGTGAGGGGAGCCACCAAAGAAGAAAACCCGGAGATAAATCGCCTGTAAAAGTTAGCGAAACCAAGGAAAGACTGGAGCGCCTTCAATTAATCGGGGACCGGCCAATCCAGCACTGCGCGAACCTTGGAATTATTCATGGCTAGCCCTCCAGACGAGATGTGAAAACCAAGAAACTCTACGGAGTCGGCATGGAACTGGCACTTCTCGGGTTTGGCAAACAAGGAGTGCGTCCGTAGATGAGACAACACTTCCCTGATGTGCTGTACGTGGTCCTTCATGGTCTGGGAGAATATCAGGGTGTCATCCAAGTAGACCACCACAAAAACGTCCAGGACGTCAGAGAAGATATCGTTCATGAACCTCTGGAACGAGGCCGGAGCGTTGCACAAACAGAACGGCATGACCGTATACTCATACAAGCCATAGCGAGTACAAAAAGCGGTCTTCCATTCGTCCCCGGAACGCACACAAACCAGATTGTAGGCACCGCGGAGGTCTAATTTGGTAAAGACAGTGGCATGTGTGAGACGGTCCAAGAGGGGCGTGATTAGTGGAATGGGGTAGCGGTCTTTCTTGGTGATGGCATTGAGTCTGCGGTAGTCCACACAAGGACGTAAGTCACCCTCCTTCTTGGGGACAAAGAAAATGGGACTCGCCGCCGGGGATGTAGAAGTACGTATCTGGCCCAGACGGAGGGACTTTTGAATGTACTCCTTGAGGGCTAGATCTTCAGTAGGAGACAAGGAGTAGATACGACCTGTGGGGATAGTGCTGTCCGGAACCAGATCTATCGGGCAGTGGTACGGCGATGTGGCGGTAAAACTTCTGATGAACCATGGTCGAACACTTCTAGATAGTCTTGGTATTGGGCCGGAATGAGTGTGGAGACCAGTCCAACCGTGTGGTGTTCTGTGGAGGGGACAACGGAATCCTCTAAAGATAATTGAGCCATGACCCCCAATGCTTGAGCGGGTGTCTCAATAGTGGTGGCTGCGGTTAGACAGAAATGTTGACAGAGATCGGATTCGAAATGCACCGAACCCTCTTTCCAGTCAATTAAGGGGTTGTGCTCCCGTAGCCAAGGTATTCCCAATATTACACCGAACTGGGGCATTGAGATGAGATCGAAACTCAGGGTCTCCCTGTGTATAGCCTGTATGGTCAAGAGCATAGGGGCGGTCTGCTGTTTGATTGGTCCGGAAACCAGAGCAGTCCCATCCACTGCCTGTACTGGTTCCGGCCGGGTTTTGGCTAGAAGAGGTAGGTTCAGGGTTTGGGCCAGTGTGATGTCCATATAATTACCTGTAGCCCCGGAATCTATGATAATCGTAACTGGGTGTGAGATGTCAGGTGTGGGTTGTAGAATGGCCTGCACATATATGGGTCTGATGCGGCCGAAAGCAAACACAGGGTTCGGGGTATGACAAGGAGCGCTCAACCCGGTCCCCGAGTTTAGGGTCGAGCACTCTGAAAACCCGATGGTTTTAGCTTGGGGCGACGGGGACACTCCTTCACGTATTGGCCAGGTAGACCACAATAATAGCAAGCATTGTCCACCCTCCTACGTTCCCTTTCTATGGGTGTGATCGGGCTCCTGATGCCCCCGATTTGCATGGGTTCGGAACTGGTTCTAGAGGGGGCCAAGGTGGCAGGAGATGGGGCAGTGGTGTGCAGGTCGGTAAGGAGGGAACAACCGCAAGGGCATCCTTCATGGCATTATTTAAGCCGCGACAATACACAACGGCTTTTTTGGATTCAGGCCAGGAAGTCTCGGCTGCAAGCTGATTGAACTTAGTAATGTATTCGATCAAAGACCCCCTACCTTGCCCCAGGTCCAGGAGTTCCAGGTCTCGGGACTGGACTTTATGGCGCGTATCGAACACTCGGGACATCTCAGTGACCAACAAATGAAAGTCGTAAAGGGCTGGGTTGTCGTTTTCCAGGAGTGGATTGGCCCAGGCAGCCGCAGTGCCTGCTAAATGAGAAAGAGTAAAGGCTGCCTTAGAGGTGGAGTCTGGAAAAGCCATGGGTCTACACAAAAAATGCAATTTGCATTGATTCAAGAAGGTTCTGAACTTTCCGGGATCCCCATGATACCTCTCGGGGGCAGCCAAAGGAAAAGGAGAGGGCAGAACTACGGGGATGGAGTTAGGAATGGGTGGAACGGGAGGTTGGACGGGCGGGGGGCCTGGTGGGGTATCCCCAAATTCAGCATCTGAGGGTAGAGGATGTGTAGCACTCTGGATAGTATCCAAGCGTTGGTGAATGGCTGTATTTGCTGCGGCCATGTCCGCACGTAACACGGTTATGGCCTGAACCATAGTGGTCAAGGGGTCATCCGCAGCTCCCTCCATAGCTACACGACAGGATGGCTTCACAGTCTGTTGTGTCTTGACTCTCGTGTAGCCGAAGAGTCCTCTGTCCACAAGTGCCGCACAGAGAGAATCAAAGTCACTCTCTGTGCCGCCTTTGAGGCCACAGGTGGGAGATGTTCTTTCCGGAACTGCGGTACTCGTGGAACCCCGAACCACTGTAAAGGAAACACCGGTTAAGTGTCAAGCCAAAACAGAATCAACAACCAATCAACAAGTAAGTGGAACGGTCTTACCAAAAGGTGTCTGTGGAGTGGCGGTTGTACCTATGGGGGAGGTTCCGAGACCCAGCAAGGCTGTTCTTTCAGTATGTAAGTATCCCAGCAACGTTGCAAGTGCCAGGCCCACCTGATGCCAGAATCCGCACAAGAAGGGCGGAACGTAGTAGGAGTCCGCGAAGCAGTCCGTGGTTGTAACAATGATCCAAAAGCAAATACCAAAGCCAAGGGTTATCCGTTGCCAGTCCGTGAAACAAATCTGAGGTCAAGATCCAAAAGGGATGAAACAAAAGGTATGTAGCGCCGTACAGGAATCCGAAGAAACAGCTGTGAAGCACCGAAGCACCGCAACAGAGCCGTTTAACTACTCGCGCTGCTATTTCCTCCCGGTCACATGATCCGCGAGCGCATCACATGAGTGTAGTCCAGTAACACGTGAGCGGAAGGCGGCGGTCACGTGACGCGGAAGAAGTCGGTCTAGCAGCCGCCACGGAAGATGCCAAGGGGGTAGACGTCTCCGCGGGCAAAGAGCATGCCGACCCAAGCTTTGTGGCAGTCGGCGCCGTGGCAACTGGGGCGAAGAGAGAACCTGTGAGACCCGGAACCGGGCAAGAGGGCGAGGGGTGTTTGGGGCACGGGGATGAGGAATGAGACCCCCAGAGGGAGTGGAATGCGTGACACAGCCATTCAGAAGATACCCTCATGTTGAAACAGTGGAGGAAACCTACCAAGAAGTATGTCCCTTGCTGAGTTGTCGAAAAGCAGCCATGAATAAAATGATGCGTGCTATGGATGTACGTTAAACAAAGTCTTATAACAGCAAAAGAATGTCAGATATATGATCCTATGTTGAAACAGTATGAAAATACTTAGAATAAGGATGTAACTTACCCAGTAAGAGAAAAATGTATGATGCAGTATATGCAGAGACAAAAGAATAAAGATGTGACCCCCTGGTCAATAACTGTAAATACGCTGAATGCAGGGTAGAAAGAATACATAGAAGCTTGCTTAGGAGAGCAACGTTTAGGACTACCATCAGAACAAGATGGACGACGGCTCATGTCAATCAACCCAGTTAGCTCAAAACCACGAGCCCAGGATCGTAAACATTGAGTGACGATGCAGAAATCGGTTTTTCTTGCAAAATAGGGGAGTACATTGGCTTTGAACCAAGGATGCTATTTCAAGAGATGACAAAAAGGTGTGAAGGGAGTCTAAAAGTAGACTGCGCAAGGACATATTTTCTGAAGATTAGGAGGAGCACGAACATTTACTGATGCCAAATATTGGATGACTAAAGGGCATAAAGTCAATATGGAATAGAGTTAGAAAGTCTCTAAGGGACAAAAGGAGAACTGGACCCGGCAAAAGTGTTATCAAATAAGATTAAAAGCACCGTCAATATGGACAAATTCATGGTCCTGTAACACGCGATGAAGAGCTTGCAACCACTGGCTATTCATTAAGCTTCGGATGAAGATAGCGGTGTGCCTACACTCCTTTGGATGTTCTAAGACTGTGCAGACTGGCAAGGTCAACTTTCAAACAGAAGACACTGGCATGAGGCCTACCAATGAAAGAGGATGGCTTAGTTGGGAAACAATGGAAGAGCTGACGGGTCTCCAACTACTTGTGTTCCGTTTCTATGTACGTGCTGCTAACAAGCCGAATGTCCAAGGTTGGATTTGGGTTGTCAACCAATTAGAATAGCCTGCCATGCTCTTTTTCATGTAATGTCGCAAAATATTAGTGCGCTGCCACATTTTCTGCTATGACGAGTGCCTTACACCTTGTGATTAGAAGTAGCTCAGGGTGTGTCTCACAGATAAGACACCACCAATGAGGGACTAGCACACACATTTTCTATATGTAGAGATGATCCCCTAATCCAAACCCACCCCTCTATAGGTTTTTGAAGTTTGCCATATAGGATGATGTCATAGATGACGTATCTACCATTATATAAACTACGCATGATTGAAAAAACAGTGTGATCCTGCATAAATAGAGTTGTTTATTTGCCCTGTTTTACATCTGGAGATTAAAGCGGTATTTCACCATCTCCATTGAGTCTGTCCGGTTTTTGGGTCCAATGTATTTACTTGGTAATTCCATCTAGCACAACCCATGCTTCAAGGTGCTAGAGCACAGGTGTAATCCCCCCTCCATTTGTTGAACCATCTTTTAGCAGATGGATCATGACGGAACTCTAGTTGAAGCTGAAGCTGCTCAAAGTTCCTTGCATATGGTGAAGGCAAGATTTCCAGGACAGCTGGCAGCTCTCACACCAACCACCTTTGGGGTACAACAGAAGTGTCTTGTGAGAGGTAATTTTACCTGCTACTAAGAGCACTGCTTAGGACTGTGGCCAGGAAGCTGCAAGCATTTCTGAAGTATGTTGCTGGACTGGGAAACGCAGGTCAAGCATTATTGCTCTTCAGGGAGCCTGGAGAAAGAACCCAAAGAACTGCAAGCCCAAAGACCCTGCTTTTGGCAATGCTTATTGCCGAATTCAGCCATTCCTTATAAGAGCTGCAGATAGCTGATCAAGCTGATGTTTCTATCTGCTTCCCCATTGGCTTTGCTGTGCTGAGCTCCCCAGAGAATCCAGTTGAGTTATGAAGTAGAAGCCACTTGCTGCGGACCCTGTATTTTTAAAACTACACAACAAACCATCAAGACCGAATCTCATGCATTTTCATCTTGAAGCCACCCAACAAGTTATTGAGGCACGACCAATGGAACCCCAGTCACCTGCAAATGGACCCTTTTAGCTCCTACCCAATGGGCCTCCCCGAGGGTGGCGAGGTAAGATCTCATGAGCCCACTTCTTCCGAAGTGACAGTAAAACCACCAGGAGTTCCTGAACCAAAGATGGGGTATGGAGGGACTACAAGCCCCAGAATACCTATTTTCTGTATGATCAGAAGTGTCAACAGTACCAATCCTTACACCGCTGGATTACTATGAGAAAAATGAAGACCCATCCCCTCTGAAGCCTTCGCGGAGTTGGGGCCATACTTGTTACAGAGAATCATAAAACCATGATGCATCCCACATTCTCCAAGAGGGATAAAGTACAAGGTCCACCAGACCGCGATTCAGTGACATTCGCGGACCTCCTCTGTCACAGGCAACGCTTGCCTGCCCGATGTAAAGGTGACTGAGACTAACCTGTGTAGCAGGTCGCCAGACCTGGAGAGACACCAGAACCGGCCATCCCAGGAAGTGCAAATGCTGACCCGCCTCTTTAAAGGACGTGAATGGGGTCACCGACTCAGGAATGCTATATGCCTCATCTTCCTAGTCACACTCTTCGAGATCCTCACTAAAAGTCCTCAATGAAGCATTAAAGTCATATCCAGCTTCTCCTTTCCCAGATTGCTGTTGGACCATCAGCCAACACATATAGCCCAACACCACCATCGCTGGTGCGGATCCCTGTCTGTAAATGTCAGTGGGATAAACATTTTCCACATTACAATCCGAGGAATTTTTGCCAGTCCACCATAGTTTGATGATGCTCTCTAGAGTGCATGGCATCATTTTGATAGAAACATCCAAGAGAGTGGACACTAAAATAAGGAGCCCTCTGGGGCCTTACGAGCAACTGCCGAGTAAGTACTATATGCTATCTTATCAGCCTTCCCAGCCGTTCACATTGCTTGGAGACACATAGGGCCCGATTCATGGAACTTTTTCCTGTGGGATTGCACCATTATAAAACACTTCCATGAATCAGGTCCATAATCTGATGTCAGTTGATACAATGCTGCCAATCTTCTTCCCCTAACGTTATTCCGGTAATGGGAGGTTTCGCCGCAGTAGATTTCATTGAGGATGAATTGGTTGAAAACATTTTCTGCATTTCACCGCAAATGTATGTGGGTGGTAGGTTAGGGAAATTGTAAAGGTAGAGAGTGATTGTGAGGTTTGGGGGGGTCTTCGCTCATACATTTGTGGTCAAATGTACTTGAGAAAAAAAACAAATTCGACCAATTCACCCTCAAACAAATACATTTGAAGAAATCACACAGCACCCTTATTCTGAGAGCCTCTTTACTGCCTTCCCCGGACCCCAACCTTGCCTCCATGGCAACTCTCTGCCAGTCTTGTTCCTACCACTCCATCCTCTTCCCGTTCACCCACAGTACACTCCAGATTGTAGCATGAAGAAGAGCTATCGTACTCATTTTAGGCAAGTATGAGGAGAGATCAGGAATATACTGAATCGCAACAGGGTCTAACTGCTTCTCCAATGCCTAGAAGGGTTTAATGACTAAACCTCCACTTCTGGTGGTAGTGAGTCCTTTGGGTCCCTACATATGAATAACCTATCATATCATATTGTATCCTCGGCTAGCCCCCCATCAAACTACCAAACAGAGGTTATCCCTCCTTTGGCATTTACCATTGTCTGCTAATCTAATCAACCGCTGAACTTTTGGGAGACGCAAAGGCAGTTTAAGGAGAGGAGAAAAAGATCTTACAAAGCTCCTTCCTGAGGGCCTGAGGAACAAAGCAACGGGTGAGGTAGTATTACATGCTAGAACTTCCCCTTGCTCGTTCTTTTGAATATAGAGACCAGTCCCATCAGGATCGGCTCAACTCAGACTTAGCATCTGGGTCTAGAGTCGCATTACTGGTAGACTTATTCCTTTCAGCCGCTGGACCAAAGGCCCCATCTTTATGATGATAGGTTATTTATAACGTGCTTAATAGCCAGAGATTACTAAGCGCGGTTCCCAGGAATCGAACCTGTGTTGCTCCGTGTCGCCTTGCTTCCAAGGCGAGCACGTCGCTGCTGAGCTATCCTCCCGAGACATTTTTAGCCAGGCCTGGCACCATTGTCTGCACGGATCTTCACTCATCTCATCTCCTCCAGCATTCTGATTTCTGTGCAAGCTCCCAACTCTAAGGCGAAGTAGTGGTAGGAAGTGACGGGGAAGTCGCAGCAGTGTGACGAGACATATTCTGCTCCGTCTGCATTCTATGCTTAAATCTAAAGGACGGAGACTCTGGAGAAGAGGATGAATCTCTGTCATGGTGTCTCTTTCAACCGGGTGCCCAACTCCAGGAGCAGCCACCTTGCGCTACACAGACTGTGCAGGCAAGATAGCATTGCAGAGTATCCCAAGCAGTCTCAAGAGGATAGCTCAGGGGCAATGTGCTCGTCTTGGAAGCACGACGGCACGGAGCACTACAGGGTCGATCCCTGGGGGCCGCGCTTAGAAACCTCTGGGTATTAAGCGTGTTATAAATAACTTATCAAATCATATCCCCATTCCTGCAGTACTAAGCACTCTCACCTGAACTTCTGCATCGCTTCATCAACTTGGTGGTGCCCACATCAACATGGCATCGTACTCAGCACCCAACAGGGCTTGGCATACTCTCTTTGCTCATCTTGATACTGATCAACTGCCACCTAGCCCAGTAGTGCTGCAGCTGGTAAACGCGTAAAGAGACACTCTAAGCATGAACTATCTCCTACATTGCCTGTACTACTTCCTACTAAAGCAATGATCTGTACAAATTTTTACTCTGTTATTACCCTCTACAAATGCTGTGATAACAGTGGGTCTGTGCGTTAAACATATGTTAAATTATAAAATAAATAATAAATACAAATGAGATGAGAGCTGGGTGCTAGAAACACCCAGAAAAAGAAAGAAACAGGACATTGCGTGGGGATGGTGTTACATTCTGATGGAAGGAGTTCAGTGTGAGTCATTTGAAGGCTGTGGTTTATGAAACTCAATCGGCGAGAATCATCTCTTGCATTAAAGTCTGGGACGAGTAAGAACAGCACACGAGCACTGTACTGTTATAATGTAAATTCAGTACTGGTGGATTATCAAATATGTTTGCTCATTGAATTGGTATTCAAATGACACACTTTTGTAAAGGAAGCATTCACTGTGGTCATCAAATCACAAACAAATCTAGCTAATGTGGTTTCATTCAGGTGACATGATGGTAGCCAAACATTTGACTTCCTCAATCATATGATATGGCAAAGAAAATAGTACTGTAATCTACCACTGTCTCAGGGGCTGCATTTCTCATTGAATTCCCCGTTTTCTTATTCAGAGCAAGTGCCCCCAAGGACTGGCTTTCGAGTGGACCCCTCTGGCAAGTACTTTTCAGCCTCTACTGCACCGTGTCGTGGTCATCCTCCATCGTGTGTCTGTGGCGACAGTAACTGTTCTGCTTATAATTGCCGCTCTATGTTTCATCGGCTGCCATCACCCAACCGTACCTTTATTGTGCACACATTTTTACCTTTTTTTTTGCATGATACTTCAACGTGGATTTTGTCGTGGATTGTGTAACTCAGACACTTTTTCCTTTACAGCAGTTGTATTCTATGCTATGCTGAGACAGCACAATACTGCACAGTACACAGTGCAAGTTCATGTCAGCTTTTAGAGAGGCAGTACTTTGGGCAAACATGTAACTTTATTTGTCAAACCAGGGGGCAAAAATTCAAGTTGCAAGCTACCAGCCATAAAAAAGGGTTCCATGTGATAATGTCCCCCCAAAAAATGGCGCCATGCAAAAATTGTGCCTTTTTTTGCTGAGACATCATCATTAGGAACATGCAGGGGACACCCCTGCAACCCCTGAAAAAAAAATGTATGCCGTTTCCCGGTGACTATATGTAAGCTGACATTACATGTGGGGACAATATTTTCTGATACCTTAAAAAGTCACTTGCCACCTCAGTTCTATACGTACAGCACACCATTTCTTACTCGCCAAGAGTCAAATATCACTAGCAAACTGTGCACCCTGGTAAAACAAACATCTTATATAACATAAAGAAATGGAATGTGACAGCAAGTTTCATGCAGCGGCCAGTTGTTATTTCTACCCGGCAGCTGCACAGTTGAACGGTTTCATGCAGAAAGACACTTTGAAGTTAGGCCCCGAGGACCGGAATCGTGGCCAGTTTTCAGGATATCCCTCATTAATATTCATGAGAATGAATGTGCATTCCTTTAGAACCATTGTATGCAAATTCATCTCATGAATATTAATGAGGGGTATGCTGAAAATCCGACATGGTTCCGGCCCTTGAGTTGGACAACCTTGCTTTAAATTATCTAGCACAACTCAGGGGCAGGCACTGCAATAGTTAAGCTTGCAATTAGAATTCTTTTTCTACTGTTTTGACGGGTTTGGAGAATTTGTTTATACACAGGTCATCATGTTCCCAGGCAGCAGCTTAATCAATGCACCAAACATCCACTGCAAATGTGTGGTTTGATGGCCTCCCATTAAAAGCACCATCTTCCAGAGGGTTTGCTCTTTCGTTGTGCTCCGCAATATTTTTATTACAAAAAGGAATGCATTAGAGCCAGAAAAAGGAAGTCCGTGAGTGTTTTTGTGACCTTACTTATGTATGCTCTGCAAAACAGAACCAAAAATTACATACAGCATTTTTCCAATTCTTTCTATGTGAAAGGACATGTTTTAGTGTAGCCTTCTCATCATACCTCAAAGGACCAGACTCTCAATGGGACTAAAAATCAGCTGACATAATGGCAGATTTAGTGAATGTGTACTTTCCCCTCTTTTACAATGCGTTCTCTTCCAATTCTTTTCATCTCCCATTTGCCATTTCCTCGCAAGTGGTCTTAATGCAGCTGCCATCGAACTACCCCTAAGTTCCCTGTTCACCCGCTAATTAGAATGAGCGGAAAAAGTGCAATATGGCAGCTGATTGCTCCTTAACCTGTGCTAAGATAAATTATGTATTTGGCGACAAGTAGGGTTGTAGTAGTGTTTACTGCAGAATGTAGTAAAAGTAGTTGAAAATGGTGGCCCCTACCTTGCCACTTTAAAGGTACTGTACATGTGCACTTTTAGTCATGTAAGTAGGGTGACCAGACGTCCCGGTTTTGCTCGGACAGTCCCAGTATTTTCCCCATTGGTCCCAGCGTCGTGAGAGTTTTTTTCCATTTCAAAGCCCTGTCCCGGGATTTGTGGGACGGGTGGCTTCTGTCACTCTTTTTGCTGGGAAACGATAAACAAATCCCGAAATCGGGCCCTGCGCCACTCTCTTGGTCACTTTAATGACCCCATTTCCTCCCTGGCCTCTCTCCTCCAATAAGAGTGCTCTGCCTGCAACACACCCCCACACTTTGTGTCAGAACAGCCCACAGACATAGAAGTAGGACTACCGTTTTAGTAGAGTTCAATTTGTGTGTAGTCCTACTTCCATGTCTATCGCCCGTCCCCGTGTTTTATTTTGGGATTCTGGTCACCCTACATGTAAGGCTTCAGGTCCACACCATAGTAGGACTTTAAGGAGACAGCACCCTCTTGCGGCACAGGGTTGGGACGTGTATGAAGATTAGATTGGCCATTTGCAGAAATGCAGGGAGCTGGGATTGGAGGCTATGTGTCCCAGAATACCAGTGAAGTAAAAAACATAAAAATTGGAAAAAGAGTGCAGAGGTGCAGCAAAAAACAGGAATTCACGTCAAAGCAATTGAATCTGCAGTCACATCAACGGCGTCTAAATATAAAAATGTATTGATACATGGAGACAGACAGGTTGACACTCTGATTGGCTGGAACCAGTTCACACTGAAACTCTTACTGTAGCTAATCACGATTATGATTTGATATGACATTGAGCACAAAATGAAGGGGGCCCTCCAGTGGCAACACAAGTGTGCCTCATGCTATTATTCTAAAAAATGCGGTCAATTGGCCAAAAGGACTGTCACTTTGTCCCAGCTTTGGGAGACTACTGATATGGAACCAGGACTCTTTATAACACTATTAATGTTCTTAAGACATATCTTAAAATATCCGAATGTCAATTTGTAATTTGATTTGCAATATCTGTCACTGTTCTAAATCGACTTTACTTTGTGCTTTAAAGTCCATGGGTGTCTCAAGGCTCAGTTAAAGACCTAGCTTTTTTGCAAGATGAAATTTGATGGAATTCCGGAAAAAGTAAAAACGTATTCATAAGCAAAAGGGATCGAGTGTACCAAAAACAAAAAAGTAGTGGAACTGTGACTCCAGCGGGGGACCGAGTAGGAAGGAAAGGAGCAATGTGCAACACATTTCTTAAGGGTTGCAGTCAAGCTCGTTGACAGCCAATTGAGTTGAAACAGATTTCAGTTTAGCTGTAACTAATATCCGGTGGTGAAATGGAGAAGTGTGCTTTTACTTCACCAAGAACAGTTCCGGAATGATGAAAATGGTTGCCAAAATAGTGGAGCTGTTAACAGTAAAACATAAAAGTAGTGGAACATTGCTCCCGAGCGTTTCCGCTCACTTCAACCACTGTAAGCAAGTTATTCCAAATTCACAAAAGAACCCAAAAGTGTTTAAGAAACGGATTTACGCATTTTCGAATTCCGGGCAGTTTCAAATAAGGGAAGCAAAGTAGATTTATATATGCATATGTCATTTTACGCCAAGACCAGAAAAGATGGCATTTCCAGGGCCTTGTAAATAAGTTGTGGGAATGCCAAGATTTTATCAAAATGGGGAGTTGGTGCACACCCACAAAAGGGTACCTTCATCTGCATTCACAAATCTTCAAATTAGTCTTAGAAGCTTTGGAGAATACACTTAATTAGTACTCAGCGGGGGGATGTGGCGGCTTCTCAGCCAATAAGGAGGCTCGGAACGGGGGAATTACCAGACGGTAATCCCCCGCTCCAAGCCACCTCAAGGCTGGCAGTCGCCATCTTCCCCCGCTGGGGAATGAGCTAAATGCTCCACCTCTCTCCCACTCCACAGATTTCCCTTCCCCCCACTTGAGCGGACATGCTGGAAATACTTCTCTCTCCAGCACGTCCGCTCCCGATCTGCGACACACCGCCATGGAAAGGAAGAAGGGACTTCACGTAATCCCTCCTCCTTTCTATGGCGGACATTTTTTTTGTTTACATTTTTTCCTATTTTTTTGAATGGCCGCCATGGAAAGGAACTACTTGTTAGTCCCTTGTCCATTTCCATGGTGGCCATTTTGTTTGTTTACTTTTTTTTATCTATTTCCAATGGCTGCCATGGGAAGGGAAAATGGACTTCATTTTCCCTTCCCCAACAGTCATTTTTTAGACTTTTTTCTTCTGTTTTTAAACACTTTCGCATTTCGGAACAGAAAAAAAAGGCTTTAGTACCCCGGTCCAACAGGCCGGGGTATTAATAGCAATAAGCCCCTTGCCCAGGGGGGCATTACTGAATCAATTAATGCCCCGGGGGCTTCAATAAATATGGGCCCCGAGGGCATTACCTAACTCGGCAATGCCCCGCCTCGGCTCAAACCATGAGACGGGGTTGTTTTGGGTGCCCACGTGTATGCCTTCAGGCCCCTGAATGATGCTTGTGGTGGCCTGTTCCATACTGTATCCACCATTGGTATCATGCTGTGCAACAATGTCAAGGAAAATACAGCTGCACAGCAGATCATGCCTTTTTGTAGTGTTGGGCAAAGCAAAAAACGTGTGCCTGCAGATTCACATATTCCAAGTGTACTGTTGAGAGTAAATAGGTGTGTATTGATGCACATGCATACACAAAGGACACATACAGACACCATAATGAATCCTTAGCTGTCACTTCTCCTCGAGGGGGAGCCTCTTCCCATGAGGCCAGGGAGGTGAAGCTGCTACCAGATAGTCCCCCTGTGGGTGATACTCAGCAGGAGGATCTCATGGGGAGAGACTCCCCCTCTAGAGACAAGGACGGAAAACATCCTCACCCAACATCCTCATATATCCCTAGCCCTAAAGCCTGTTCCACAACCTCCTCTCCATACCACAGACTTCCATGTGTCTCTAGAAAATCCAATACTGAACTTGCACCAGGACTAGGAAGAGTAGGGACTACCCAAGAGAAACATCCTTGGCTCATACTGGGACAAAGAAGAGCAAAGACTACCCAGAATTAATACAATGGGCAAGTACTGGGACGAGGAGGTGCAGAGGCCTGCCAACTATTCCTAGAACCTCCAATGAGCCTTCTAATAGTTCTCCAACTCCCATTGGAGAAACGCATTGAAATAGAGGAAGGACTATGGACGGGAGAGAAAATCCTTCCCTGCAGGAGCTTTGAGATTCAAAGCCAGCAAGCAGTGAGAGCAAGACCCAAGATGCTTGTCTAGCAGCAGGGACAGTCAAGACAGGTCCACCGTGGACAGACCGACTGAACAGATGGAAGAATGGGTATCCAGCCAACGAGGGAGCTGGAAGGCGCTGTCAGTTCGATAAGCACAACCTGAGCTACTGGAGAAACAGCCCAAAGCCAGAGAGGGGATGCTGAGAAGCCCAGAACTGACCAGAAAGCATTGGCAAGCACCCTGCAGGTAACTGGGTTGCCGGACAGGTTGATGGGACACCAGTAGGGCTGAAGAGTGATGAAGGGTTGGTCTCAGAACCGTACCCAATAATAAACAGCCTTCTGGGTCATCTTTTTGGCAGCAACTGGCAGGGTAGTAAACCACGTCTGCCAAAGCGAGAAGAAGAGGAAAGCTGGGTTTGGGTTCCACACAGAAGAATGAAGAAAGCTTTAAGCCATCTTTTTCGTGGCTGTACCTGGCAGGGTAGTGAGCCAGGTCTGCCAGAGCAGGAAAGAGAAGAAAGGCCAGGGGAAGGGAGACATTCCCCCTGGTACTGTGAACTGTGAGAAAGAGCCTGAGAAAGGCCAGGGGAAGGGAGTCATTCCCCCTGGTACTGTGAACTGTGATAAAGAGCCTGAGAAAGGCCAAAGGAAGGGAGGCATTCCCCCTGGTGTTGGGACCTGTGAATGTAAGCCAGAAGAGTGTGAGAACAAAGCCAAAGAAGGCCAGGAGAAGGGAGTCATTCCCCCTGGTACTGTGAACTGTGATAAAGAGCCTGAGAAAGGCCAGGGAAAGGGAGGCATTCACCCTGGTGTTGGGACCTGTGAATGTAAGCCAGGAGAGTGTGAGAACAAAGCCAAAGAAGGCCAGGGGAAGGGAGTCATTCCCCCCGGTGTTGGGACTTGTGAATGTAAGCCAGGAGAGTGTGAGAACAAAGCCAAAGAAGGCCAGGGGAAGGGAGTCATTCCCCTGGCATTGTGAAACGGTGACAGTCCAGGGGAAGGGAGTGTTTCCCCCTGGCTGTGGGTAGAGAAAAGCAGTGAGAGCCAGACATCAGGAGTCATTCTGCTAGTGGTTGAGTTTACAAAGAGAATCAAACCAGTGATCCAGGGGCAGGGAATCATTCCCCCTGGAGGTAAGAAATTATGAGCGTTTAATGCAAAGCCAACAATCCCTTATATTGAAATATTGAAGTCAGTGGAAGGGTGTCAATCCCTTTGTTCTGGGAAACCAAGGAACAAGATACCTGGAGAAGATAGGCATTCTACAGGAACCCCATAGTGAAGAAACAACTATGGGCAATAAGGAATGTTGATGTTTGACCGGGACCTTTACCTTGTGAGTTGAATTGAGAAATTTAATGCGTGTTGACATTACAACCTGTAACTTTGTTTTGCACCTTGGAACGGAATTGAGACCTGGGGAAGGGAGTCATTCCTGAGTAATGTCTAAACGTACGTAAGCTGTCCAGAACGCAACTGCACACCAAATGAGGCGTAATCAGAAATAAATGGCCTCACACATTTAATAGATATTGAAAAAATATATACTTATGGCATAGCCAATTACATTTTGATAATTGTTCAAAATGTAATTACCTGAAGGCAGGTTGCAACAAACATACATACATTCACATAGGTTTTCAATATCCAGGGCAATTAAAATTAAGAAAACATATAGCAAACACATGTAGTGTCTAGAGCACACCAGAACCAACTAATGACTGTAACTGGAATCTGCTGTCCATAAGAAGGGAACCATTCATCTGGACCAAGTAGATATACTACCTCTGGTGACGAGTCAGAAATGCGTGACGGACACACAGGTATAGTTTTCTCACAAGTTGCCATTTTATTTAAATAAAAAGGGTTGCGACAAATGCCTATCTTTCTATAATCTAACAAGGATATCCCTCCCTAACAAACTAAGGCTAAAGAAAAATGACCCAGTGTCCAAAAAGTATCTGACCCTCACACTAATATACACAATAGACACAACAAAATGATATAAGAATTGCCTGGCCGTTTTAAACTCCACAAAATAGCATATAAATTTAGACTCAAAAGATATAAGCATTAATCCTTGTGACCAGGGTGGATTCCCTTCCCCTGGATCAATTCAGGATTCTGTGGAACAAAGTTCAGTTTCAAGAAAGTTCAGTTCAGTAACAAAGTTCCACTCAACTTAGGCTACAAAGTCTTTTCCATTCAATATATCCTTTCACTGGATAAAGTACCTTTCTCACTTCCAAAAGTGTCTTCACAGTTCAATTCAAAGTAATTTTTAACACGTCTACAATCACCTGCGTGGTAAACCAAAAGTACTTTTCTGAAAAAACATAAATTCTGAAATCAAATGCAAGTGTTCTTTTCTTCACATGCCAATCACTTACCATACTTCTTCTTTAAAAGGAAATAATTGAGTTAGGATGGCTCTCTGAAAAGAAACACTTTAGTCATGTTGGCTCATCAGTTACTTTTCGGTTATGCAATAGTTCATCCATGAAAGGTGGTGGAATTAACACTTCTTTTCAACAACAACCTTTTACCACAGTACTTTAAATCATCTTCTTCCTGGTACACTCGCCTGGCAGGACTAAATACAATTTGCCCCTATCCTGGTTTACTCGCCTGCCGGGATAACACTCCTACTACTACTACTACTACTACTACTACTACTACTACAACTTGAACTCTGTGGTAAGGCTTGTTCCAAGCTCTCCACACTAGAATCATCAATGGGGAGATTTGAACCAACAAATACTTCTCTGGTCAATCTTTTAACTCCTAATACCATTGGCTTACATCTTCTTCCAAATGGATATTTCACAAAAGGACAATGATTCTCGTGTTGATCTGTTTGCCATAGGCAATGCAGATTACGGTTCCCTCCCCCTTGTTCACTTTTACAAGGGGGGCTTTGCTCCTGCGGTCTTTGATTTCTACCTGTGTAACCTTTTGGCTGTTGGCAATGCGGATTACAACTTTCTCACTCTAGACAGCTCTTTCTTTCAATATTAAATCCAAAATGCCCTGGGATCACTCTTCTGTTGACTTGACAATGTAGGTTACAAGAGTCTCCTAATTGGTACCCCTGGTTAGGAGCGTTGAGCCCAATTTGTCTATGTATCCATTTTCTTTGGCTTTGGCAACGTGGGTTACAATGTCCCCCTAATTGACACCCTTCCTTATTAGAGTTGTGTCCACTTTGCTTTCTCCTCACTTATGTTTGGCTTTGGCAATTCAGATTACAATATTCCACTATTTGAAATCCCTTAATAGGAGAGTTGCACCCAGCTCACCTTATTATCACTCTTCTTTAACTTTGGCAATGCGGGTCACAATGTTCCCCGATTCGGAATCCCTCAGTGGGAGAGTTGCACCCAGTTTACTTAATTCAATTGTTCGGTATTCAAAATAACCATTATTACCTAGCGGTTTCCTTCTAACTCGCAGGTCTTGCTGCTTCGCTCTTCAGGACCTCCTCTGCCTTTGACAGCTCTGGTGGGTCTGCCGCCACTCACGCTGACCTTCATTGGAGCTTCCGCAGCTCTGTGCACTCCCCGTTGTGAATCAGTTACCGGAGCAGTTCACGGATTGTAGAGAGCTTCTGGGCGGCTGGCTTCAATACCGCTTCGTGCTGTGCGTCCTGCAGAAAAATCTGGAGTCCCAACTTCTTCGCAGCATCCTTCTGCCGCCACAACAGCAACTTCAGCTTCTCCCTGCTGCTTCTTCTTTGCCCGCGCCTGAAAGGCCTTAAAATGTTTCAAGATACCGCTGTTGGCCATTACAACAAGACCGCTCACCATAGTTGACTAACTCTGGGCTCCTCTTGCTCGTCTGAGTACTAAGAGCATTTTGGGACTTGAAGTTCATAGTGCTCTTGCGCTCTTATAAATTAATCCAATCTGATTGGGTAATTGAGATGATTTACACTTAAGGGAGGGTTTTAAAGGATTTGATGTTTTTCCCTTGGATCTAAGATCTAAATATGAAGTAGAATCATAACTACTGGAAGTTGTAATACTAACTTCACGGCCCCCTTGTGTACCATTGTCCTGTTGGTTAAAAGGTTCTACATACTTGCCACGTTGGGTAATTCTGGGAGAGGGAGTCTTACAGTGACAACGTGCCATTAAATATTTAGGCATTAGGGAAATGTCATCCTCAGAAGAGGATGAATTCTGTGTCTCCCCTGACGGAGGCACCACTTTCCCTTGACAGATGTCCCCTCCCATGTGATCCTCCCTCCTAATACCGCCTCCAGGGTTAGGATCAGGTAGCGGCTGCCTTTCCCTGGCCACATAGGAGGAGACTTTAGGCTGGGGCTTCATGGTAAATCCGCAGGATTCATCACACTTGTTAGCTTAGTTATACGTGTGAGGCACAGAAGTAGGCTTCTTGACACATTACCGTAGACTATTGATTTATAAAGACATCCTGACTGAAACCTTAGTATTTTGTTTGCGGTCTTAGATATAGGGAAAGATAGGTTTTCTCTTTATTTTGATCTCAAATTAAAATCTATTAGATTGTATTTTTTTACGGTTCTTGCTAATAGAAACAGATTCAATTTAAAAAAAGTAGTTTGGCAACCACCATGCCACCTGTGCGTCAGTCTCCTCCTTCTGCACCCTTACACCACACCCACACACACACTTAACAGCCCACACATACAAATGATACCGCATGACAAGAATCCATCTTGAATGCACATACTATATACTCTGAATGCAAGTAAGCACAATAGACACATCCTGTAAGCTCAGAAGTAAAATAAGCATAGAAAATGTGCTTAGAATTATGTGCATCTGCATAACCAATGCACTCTGAAGGACTATGCATATACTCCCACACACACCACACAAACACACATCCCTCAGACTATGCATAGGCACATAGCATATACATAGACAACTACTAACAGCAAACTCAGAATGTGCTTTGCATACTGAAATGAAGTTCCCACAACTGATTCTCGGTACGGCCAAGGGGGTATTCGGGGGGCTGAGTGTCATCTCAAGCCACTGGATGTTGGTTCCAGGGCAGTATGCGGAGGAAGCCCATGTCACCCTGCCCTCCGTGTTCCATCTCACTGGGTAGGGGATATTCACAGTAATCCATCACAAGCCAATCCGTCAGCCAACTAGGGCAGGACAGTCCTGATAGCCTTGACTTTCCCCATGTACCCGTAAGGACCATTAAGGACAGTGCTAGTGTGTCCCCTCTCCAGTTGAGAAATATCCTGATACTGTTACAATTCCAATGACAGTATCAGATAAGTCATTTCACAGCCCTGAAGAGACACTCTGTGAACTCAGGAGGCCAATGTGTAAAACAAAGTTACTAATTGTGATGATTCTCCGGATGTCGTCATCGTTTCCCTGGGGAAAATCCCTTCTCTTGGCCAGGTTGGTGTGGCCACAGTCCAGAAGACCCCCTTGGTGTGGCAATATTCAGGAGCATGACATGGGGAGGTTGTTACCCTATGGACTTGGGAAAGATATTCCAGAGAGAATATGATATCCCTTTACCCATTTAAGGTTGACACCCAGGACCCAACTCCCAAATCCTCTATATCTTATTGAAGAATGCCTGGAGGAACCAAGGTACATGCTGTAGTTGTTCGAACAATCCTATTGGTGCCAGGACATTGAAACCTACAAAGCATAGGAAAGTATGGAGTCCTCTTCCTCTCAACGCGGGTCGAGGGACCGGAGAGCGTCTCAACGAGAGGGTTCCGCTGTGCGAAAGTCAAAGTGGAAGGAAGGGGGAGCCTTCCTGCAGACCGAGAGGACTAGGAAGCTGGAAAAATGCTACCCGAGTACAAACCAAAGCCACAGAGCCGAAAAAAGACCACAAGAGACCCGAAAGCCGCCACAAGAAGCCTGTGCACCCACAGAAGGGAGTTGGGACACCGAGCGCTGTATGTGGGACTTGCACGAAATGAGAAGCTGGGTCGGAACCCCAATCCCTCACCTTGAAGAGGAGATATCTTCTTTGTGGCAATATTTGCATGAGAAAGCAAGCTGTTGTGAAAAGACAGAAAGGCAAGATATTGAAATTATATGAGACTCTGGATGTTACTAAAGTTCTGGCAGTAGTGTATACCAGCCAACAAGATTGCGAGTCTAGGGACCCACACCAAAGTGTATGAAAGAGAGTTACTAAAGTCCTGTCAGGAGAGTATACCAGGCAAGACGATAACGAGTCTGGGGACCGCACCCAAGCATAAGAAAGAGAGTTATTAAGGTCCTGCCAGGACAGTATACCACACAAGAAGATTACGAGTCTGGGGATCCGCACCCAAGTGTATGAAAGAGAGTAACTAAAGCCCTGGCAGCAGAGTATACCAGGCAAAAAGATTGCGAGTCTGGGACTCACACCCAAATATATGAAAGAGTAACCCAGGTCCTGGCCGGACTCACACCAAATTATGTGTGAACTTATATATGCTTGGTAACTAGGGTAAGAGAGTCATACCTCCGGTCCTATGGAGAACATGAAAAGCCAGGAGAAGAGCCACAACCTCTTGGTCTTGTGAACATCAGTACATCTGGTATCCAGGGTAAGGGAAGCAGTACCCTGGTATTGACAGTGAGCTTTCAAACACCAAAGTGACAAAACAACCTCCTTTGTAAAGAGATTTGTGCTTATGATAAGCAGAGGAAGAGAGGCAGCACCGTGGTGTTGACGGGGGGGGGGTGGAGAGGGTTGAAAAAACTAAGAGATGAAAAACTACCTCATAGGTTCTGAGCATTGCGACAGAAGGGAAGAAGCCCTTGTCTCTAATACTGGTTGAAGAACCCTTTTGTTTTGAAACTTTTAACTTTACTTTCCTCTTTTTGCTACACTTGGATCAGTGGAAAACAAACACTGGATATTATTCAGAGAAAGGGAGCCATTACTCTGCAGTTAAGTCCCAGTTTTCCCTTTGTATATTAGTTTAAGTGTACGGGTTGGCAATAGGGGTTTTGGACACAGGACGGTGGACTATTGTTTCGTCGGAAATTCTGATAGTTTCCTTAGTTTGTTTTGAGGCAGGGAACGCCATCTTAGATTTAGGGAAAATTAGGATTTTCCTTTTTCTGTTTAATATAAAGGCTATCAGCCATTAAAAGGCCACCACTGTGTCTGCATCCTGCTTCTGACTCCTTACATAATTCATTGGGGCTCATTACGAGTTGGACATAAATACGGCGGTAACTCCACCTAAGCGCTTTTAGAGTTACTCCTGTATTATGAGATCCCGAGAGCATGTGCACCCCACCGGCAGTAACGGTAATACTGTCTGGTGAGATTACTGCTGAACATGACTATTCCATTAACCACCAAACTCATAATGAGCCCCATTGTCTTCCAAGAGAGTATTCCCTCAATGCTGATACATTGTTGCAATTTCCACACAAGACAAGAGTCTGTACATTTAGACAGTTGGAAAGTTTACCAAATGTTTTGCCTACAAACACTTTGCATTTTGAGAGAAAAGAAGAGCAGGATCCTGTGCAGGCAACGCCAAACAGGGGCTGGGAGGGCAAAGTAAAATCCAAGATGGTGGACAGGCCAGAAAAAGGCTTGATCCAGTGCCTTAGGCACAAAATGAGGCAGGAGCACCCAGCAGCAGCAGCCAATCCTAACCCTGACCCGACTATCAAAAACAGGAGCAGCCCCTCACTAAGAGCCCAGCACATTAAGAGCACTAGGTAGCAATGACACGGGGAACCTTCGGGAGACGGCGAGGCTCAATAACACTCAGGAGAATCTATCCTGAGACATTTTGCATTTTTGGGGGACCCGGTTTATATTTATGTTTCCCCCTTTCCTTGGCAACTATTTGCCAACAAAAAGGTATTGAACTTCATGGCTGGTCCGGTCAAGCGCAACATATGCACTGGCTTCTAGCAAGTGATAATTGACCCCTGGCAAGTAAGAAATGGTGTACTCTCTGGATAGAATTGAGGTGGCGAGTGACTTTTTATGGCTGGCTAGTAGCTGGCAGCATACCCCTCATGACAATTCCTGAATATACTATGCTTGGATTATAACTAGGCATACTATGCTCATCCTAAATGCATGGAGTGTGAGTAAGCACGGAACATAAGTGAGTCCCGCCCCCAGACAACTAGTTTAAAAAAAACACTACTGCTAAGTAATGAAGCACACACACCTGCACACAACGAGCAGCAGAGACAAAAACACGCGTACAAACCCACACAGAGTCAGACACACACATCGAAATGAGGAGAAATCAATAAAAAACCTTTTTTTTAAAAGAGTTGAGTTAATCACCTATAAAAAGGTGACATGTGCAAAGTATGGGAAAAATCTCGGGAGGATAGCTCAAGACGACGGACGACGGACCAACACAGGTTCATAGGAAGGAGTGCGGGGGTCGCCTCCCACTTTTTGCAGCCAAAATGTGGTAACAATTGTGCAGTAAAAGTACAGAGAAACAAAAGGTGAATGATACTTATGCTTATTGTGGTATAGTGCACACGTTTTTCAGTTAATGCGACTTATGTTATGTTTGATACAACAATAATGTTAAGCAAGTCAGGTAATTGTCTTCTTGTTTGCATACATAAGGAGGCACCAAGGCAGGTGGGCCTGTTCCCAGTCTGTGCTACCTCGGAGGTCCTAAAACAAAAATCAGGCCTAATTGCATGTGGGCGGCGAAGCCACTTCGCCATTTTTGATGTTGGCAAAGATCTGGAAGGATCCCAGGATCGCTGGCCCCCATACCCTAGGCTCGCGTGGGGGATGTCCGCCATGTCATAGGCCCAGCTGAGGGATGAAAAGCCCCCAGACACCCCATATTTTTACAGCAAGGGTACGATTTCTTGGAAATATGGAAGCAAACGCTTGTTGTGTTTGTCCAGTGTTTCAAACAAATTCGCAACAGTCCGAGTTTTGATATCTTGTATTGGACTCGCTGAGAATATTGTGCTGCCATGGAAAATGCATTCGCTTTCAAAAGTTCCCGAGTGCTCCTTCATCGTATGTCACCAGACAGAGTTGTAAGTTCAGCAGCATTGGCAAACTCGGACTAGGCCCCATTGTTGGCTCTGTGCTCGCCTTCAGGTTAGACTATGGCAGCTCGCTTTTTAGTGTGAAATTGCACTGGTACCCAATGAGTTAACATCGGCCAGAGGCTTTGGTGTTATTCACTGGCGGGTAGGGGGAGAACTGAAGGCCCTGTGTTGTGCGCTCAACATCTGGGGTTTAACCCTTTTTTACTGCTGTCATCTTTTAGAAGTTGATATTCTTTTAGCTTTTCCCGTTTCCTTCCCGTCATCAACCACTGTTTGTTACCAAGAGGCAGCCTCGGGTGCTCAAAAGAGATGGCCTAATATAACGCAAGGTGGCACGCCATGTGTGCCAGAGACCATGGGATGCCACCTTCTGTGATGTGATTAGGTAAAGTGGTGAGTTTCCCTCTCCCTCTACCCATATAGATTTATTGAAATGGCACTGATGGTTTGATAACCGAGTCTTTCTTTTATTGCTCTAATGGTGAACGGAGGATAGCACAGGGGCAATGCCTGGTCTTGGAAGCAAGACCCCGCAGAGCAACAGAGGTTCAAATCCCGGATCCACGCTTACAAACCAAACTCAGGTACGGTATTAGGCGCATCATAAAAAAACAATTAAATTAAATTAAATAAATGTGGTGTCCTGACTGTTAGACGTCAGAATGCATCAACAACTTACCTCACAGGCAAATATGTACACTGTAGTTTGGAAATAATTTCAGATACAAAACCAATTTACTGAAACTCCCTGATTTAGATATTATCATGTTGGTGCCCTACGGGTGGGCATTTTATGGTTCAACACATAGAGCAATATTTTCTCACATTTGCTGGAGCTTCTAGCCCATCCCCCCAAACCAATTAAGCTAGATCTCATGAGGTTGGGTTGAGGAAATTCAGTTTGGCGACGTGGCTAACCTCTTCCACTACCGCTCCCCCCTCTCAGTGACCGCTACAAAGGAGTGGTTGCTGAGGCCTCTAGCGCCTTGACTTAGAACTTCAGATAGCTAGGCCCACATCCTACAACACCAACACGCCATTACGCCACATGGGCCAGTCAAGCAGTTCTGTTGGGAACAATCATTTGGAATTGGGCTCCGCATCAAACGTCAACCTGATTGGCTTCAAGCTATTCAGTCATATCTAGGCTGTACTGTAATAGTCGACGTTGCTGTGAATAAAACTGCAGGTGAGACAGTCCTTTCTTCTACTAGACAAGAGATGCCTGATTTCACAGTAATTGTATGCATTGAATCAGAGAATGATCTGGGGGTATGGGGGGTAAGGATGGGGAGGATGAAAAAGGTGCTGCCAATTGTTAGGCTCCTTCTCCCCTTCCCACCTCTGGCAGGCAAACACTGCATGAGCTGTTTATTTTTAGCGTTGAGAACGAGTGACTGCGCCCGCCCCCCCCCCGCCACACTGCGATAATAGAGCCCCGACTACGGTTTTAATTAAATCGTTGAAGAGGCTCAAGTCGCTAAACGGAATTGAAATGGCAGCACATCAGCCCGGATGCCAAATGCACGTGCACACATATCACTCCACTCCCATAGCTCTCAACTCACACGCTTTTGGCGGGTGTCACCCGCCCTGTAAAGGGCTGACTCACCCGCCAAGCCTCCTGCACTCCCATTAATTCCAATGGGCGTCTCACCCGCCAAAAACAAAATCGGGTGATTTCACCCGCCTTTGTAACAGAAATGATTGAGAGGTATGCACTCCTTCAATCCCATCCAGTTCAGATCCGCTCCCCGCCTGACACTTCTCTGCACTTTCATCGTTGTGACGTAACAGGGGCATTGTGGGACTCAATAGAATGCAACCAGGATATGTAATGGCCTGTCTTCCTGACGCCCCTTGGCTAGGGTGACCAGAGTTTCAATACGAATAATTGTTGCGGCCAACAACATAAAAGAAGGACTACCACCATCACAGCCCGCCTCAGCCCTGCATTCCCCCTTACCCTCCAACCCGCCCCCACATCTTCATACTCTCTATCCCACAGTATTTCTTTACATGTTATAGCCCTTGCTGTCCATTCGTTTACCAGCTGGTCTGGTGGCACAATGAGTTAATGCATGAGGCTGGTTCCTGGGGGGGTTCAAGCCCCTCCTGCCACGCAAAATTCTGAATATGGTGTATTGTTAATTCACTTTAAAAAAAAATGTTATTACTTGATTTAATAGGATTAGCGATTTTTACAAGAAAGAAAACATAACTGTTGAAAGTAAAACGAAGGACAAAAAGAGTATGTAAAACGTAACATAACAGAAGCAGAAGCTATTTATCCTCACAATTTCCCACATAAGAAGCTACTGTGGATTGGTCCTATGGGTTACAACCTAAGGCACTCTCTACCACTTAGAGTTTGTTTCAGGAGCTATGCAGTCGCTATTGCCCATGCGGTAATGCACTTTACAATTGTTGCCTACTCTCCCTTTCCCCAAACCCGGGACGTGATTTTAAATTTAAAAAATGGGACCAGGGGACAGAGGGCCGAATTCCGGGACTGGTCTGGCAAAACCGTGACGTCTGGTCACCCAACCTGTGGCTCCCTAAGTGAACAGCCTCTTCCTCTCAGCTGCCCCCAACTGAAACAGAGATGCATTTGCAGAGTAATGAGTGATATGGATCTAGATAGAACCAACCCTGCCCCCCAACAGGGCAAATCAGTTGACATTGCTATCTACGCACCAACAAATGGCAGTGCTTTTCAAATCTATGACGCCAGCTGGTGTTGCACTGCCAGTACGCGCCCTCATGCTTTCCAACCAGATACACGCATGGTCGCTGATCAAGAACCCACACTCAGACATGATCAAATCCATGCAGACCATACATAAATGTTGCAGTCATCTTTAAGAGGACCTGGGTGGTAGGGGGAGGCGCGGTCATCTTCAGGGGGACTTAAGCTAGCCCTCCACTGCTTGGCACCCTCATCTGAGGAAGAGCAGTAAACGTCTCCCACCATCGCCTTACGCCCTTCCTGCAAACAGACATATGGGGGGGAGGGTAAGTGGTGGGGCAGCAAGATATTCAAAATGGCTCCATAGCTGGTGCAAGAACTGTTGCGTGTGTCGCTCTCCAACAGCAGAGTTCACTAGGTGATCCCAATTCTACGCCTACCAGCGGGCACAATTGATTGATTGATTGTTTTATTTATTTATAGAGCGCTTTATGCCAAAGCAATGTCAATGACAATTATGACAATGCCAGTTGATGTTCCATACCCAGGGCTACTGTCAAGTAACAAGGACAGGGCTAGCTATAGCCTTTTGGTTGCAGTCCCTGAGCTTCTATCCGGGGCTACAACCAAAAGACCCAGGCCTATTGCCCCCTCACCCCCCCTAGTAATGCCTCTGCGTGTAGCACTTGGGGCAGCGAACTTGGGTCCAAGACAAAAACAGACAGTGACAAATCAATATGCCGCGTAAGCAACACCACAGCAGACAGGGACACTTCCCCAGAAGCCATTCATTGCAGCGTCCTTGATCAGCCCTGCCTCATTCCCGTTCATTTCCTAAAATGTTCAACCTATCTGCCTGTTCATGTCACACTACCATTTCACCCCAATCCCTGCCCTGGAAAGATAAAACAGGCTCATTGTTTGAGTACCCTTTAATAGTTTTAATGGCGCCTTGTTCCCTATGCAAAGTTGCCTCCAAAAATGAGGGCTCACCTGTGAATGACTTTTTATGAATGCACAACTTTCTGTTGAATCAGTACCACCCAAGACATTGTTCCGGAGTACTAAAGTGTATAATCACCGGGATGGTGGGCCGTTCGATCTCCGGTAATGGCCCATTGTGCTTGGGTGATACAAGCTAGTGCGACCAGCCACCCAGGTGATTGTCACCCAATTATATCCAAAAGCGTCCCAAATTTACTTTCCAAACAAGGTGTGCTCTACTTCTGTGGGCTCTAGAAAAGACTGGTGCTGGGTGTTGTCACTAACAAAAGAACTGGACCACCTGAAGTCCCAGAAGCAGCTCAACACTTTCCTCTTCTCCTCTGCTGTCTCTCTCTCACTCCCCTGCTGACCTACCTGTCTGCTGCGCCGACTGGTTGCTTGGCTACCATGAGAGTCTCACTGGGTACCAGGCTCTTTCTTGATCAGGCACCCTTGCACTGCTCCCCGGGCCTACCACGCAGTTAGGGGCTACGACTGTAACCCTACAGTCCCTTGTTCTCCTTGCACTATCCCGAGCCGTGCTGCCCTGGCTGCACTTGTTCAGAGCAGTGCTGCCCTGTTTTCCCCTGCCCTCTCCCTTGCACTTCCCCCCTCCCGTTCCCCTTGCATTCCTTGTTCTCACACTATCTGAATGACACAAGATTGTTTGTCTTGTCTCCCATGCCTTATCGCGCCTAGTAACACTTGTGTACAGGCGCATAATAAATTACTTATGATATGATATGATATGATAGTTTATTTATATAGCGCCTATACACAATGTGTTTCAAAGCACTTCAAGGCAAGAGAGGGAACAAGGGAAAATACAATGACATTCTTACCGGCCATGAACAGTAAGGATGTGAAATTAACTATCGTACTCAGCCTGACGACATTTCAGATAGTGCAAGCGCTAAGACATAGATAAGGAAGGGAGGGAGAGAGTGGGAAGGAAATGGAAACAGACAGGCGACTACCGTACTAGGCCTGACGACATTTCTGGTAGAGCCGGAGAAAAACAGAAAGTGAGGGAGAGGGGTGCAGAAAGGGAGGGGAAGACAAAACAAGCAACTATCGTACTAGGCCTGACGACATTTCAGATAGTGCTGGAGGCGGGGGAACAAGTAAGGAGAGGGAAGACAGACGAGGTTACTATCATACTAGGTCCAAGGACAATTATGATAGAGTAAGTGCATAGAAAAAAGTAAGGGGAAGAGATAGGAAAAGAGAGAAAGGGACAGGAGGAGAGAACAGAGAGTAAGCAGTCAAAAAGAGTAGAGAAGCAAGCGGGGAAAGCGAATACAATTGTAGAAGTAGGTAGTAACACATAATGTTGCAAGCCAGGATACAAGATGAAGATGGGAACTGCATGATTTAGGGCCACCCTCAGTACAAGATGCAAAGGAAGTTCAGCATGAGAGTTGAGAAAGGGCGACGCATCGTGAATCAATGAAGTCCATAAAAGTCAAATCCAGCATTGGCCACAAGACGCTGATGGTGAAACCAGAATGTATCAGGACAGACTCCTGCAGAAGTAGGCTTGAGTGGGGTGAGGGGGGAGCAGGGTAGAAGAATCAAGCAAAACAGGCAATACCTGTGTGCGAGAAGGGGGGAACAAGGGAACATCACAGGGGGACAAGAGGGGTGGGGATGGCCTGTGGCGACAGAAGGAGTAAACACATGTTGGTGCATGCTTACCTGCTGTCTGAGCAGGGGTTCGGGCCCTTGGTCCTCCTGGTCCGAACAGGAATTGCCCTTTCTTCATCTGCCCTTCACTTCGGACGCCTGGGCGAGTGACGCCCTTGATCTAAGAGTTAAGAGCAGGAAGGAAGAGGCAGGGCTAAGAAGGTGGGTGGTGATTAGGCCAGGTGACCTAGATCCGCTTGCACCTGCTCCCCATCTGCAAAGGAAAAGAGGCTGGCAGGGCTCCTTATCATATCATATGCCTTGGGCTACAACTCCTACCAGCCCTAGCCAGGATAGTCATTGGTGAGGGATCCTGGAAGTTGAAGTCCAAAACCTCAGCAGCGCCATCACCATTGGCAATAACGAGGGCTAGCAGCACACTGCTTGACATCTTGAGCGTGTTGAGCAGACACTATTAACCCTGCCTGCAAGCTTGTTTCTGCTTAAATCACCTTGGATTCTTACGCTCCTACCTTCTTCAAATAGGAGTCTATCGAATTTCTCTTGTTTTAAATAGTGAAGGAGCACAAGTGCAATTATAAAGCAAGCAATAGAGGGTGAGAGCTGTTATTCTGGGATTAATGAACACATGGAAGCATTGGATTGTCTGCTCTGCATAGAGAAAATGTTTCAGGATTTCTAAATGTATGTACTGGAAAAGGAAGTGGCACTTGAGGGGCTGGAGCTGCGTTTTGGCAGGGCGTGAAGAATGCTATGTTTCCCTTTAACAGGTAGAGGGAGGGAGCTGGCACTGACTAGACACAGATCTTGCATTCATTAGAAAGGGTTTCCCTGAGTTAAGGTTCCTCTAGCACTCACGCAGGCCTGCTCTTGGGGCAGGCTTGGCCAACACTTGATCCGCACTTGACATAGTGGCTTTAGTTACTGATGGTTTAGGGGCATCTGCAGGGTGCAGGGGCGGCAGAGCTAAATTCACCCTGCCACCTGTGTCAAGCGATCTCTTCTTAGGCTACCTAGGCATTAGCTTAAAATCCCCATGGGAGAAAGTGTGGCTGCAGGAGCCCGCGGCATTGTGACTCACTTCATGCTGCATTTAGTGACAAACTCTCTCGCCCGGTGCCTCCTGGGAAAGTGTCTTAAAATACTGATGGGTGGGAGGATGCAGACTCACACGGTTATACAACCTCATGATGGTCATTGTACATGTGGTCTACACTTTATTATCGACCATGGTCGACCTCACTTTTTTCTGTTATGTGAGGGTTCCCCCCCAATAACACCTTCTACCCCCACCGTCCATTACCACTGCTAAACATGAATTATATATATGTATTTAATTAACCTGTCCAGAACATGCTCAGCCCTTCAGTGTAACGAGATAAATATTCCTCGTAGCATGGGTGCTGTAGCTATGGCTAGGCAAGCCATATTACATATACGAACACACGTGTACACAAATGCGCAACAAACTCCACAAAGGATCCACAATCCAAATAAATCATTTATTTCATACGCGACCAGGTAGAACAACAATGCTTTTCACCCATAACAGATTACTCTCCGTTGTCTTGCCGCACTTTGCATCCCATTTTATATGTGATTCTAATCGTCCCGCTACACTTTCAGTTCAACAAGGCAGGCGGCCATCTTGAAACGACTATTACTATACTAATCATGACAGCGGAGAGGGAAGGGAAAACAAGAGCCAAAACTTTGCATCACATGGGCAGCAGATCCACTCTGGGAAACATTGGATGGTAGCAAAGAAATTAGTGGAACATATGAAAGCTTTTCAGATTATCAATTTATCATAGAAGAAGCTTTTGGGAGTAGAAATTGATGTGCTAAGCAACGGGTTATCTTTTTGTCCAGATCGTGAATATGACTATGCTTAAACACGATTACATTTACTTATTTTTATGGGAAACTTAGATTAAGACAAAACTTTGTGATGCATTCGACTGTTAAACAAGGGAAGGTGAATAGAATTTTTTCACCTCTTAATAGCTTGTCATTGAGTAAGAGTTAGGCCGTTAGCGAAAATCATGATCCTGGAAATATTGAACTTGATGAATACTCCAAGGACATTTGGAACGGTTTGGGATAGATACATCTATCGCAGGAGGAAATGATCCCGAAGTGTAAATTTAGCCCCATTGTATCGGACTGTGCACACCTGGAGATATTGGAGGACATGATCTATTTATTTTAATTCTTGTTAAGCGCTACACGCCCGTAGGCCTCAGGGTGCATGAAAGAGCAGATAGAATCAGGAAATGGTGACAAGAGGGAAAACGAGAGCATTAGTCTGCTGATTTGAAGAGAAGAGTTTTTACAGACCTCTTAACGCTTTTCAAGAAAGAAGAGAGTCTTACGCTAAATGGAAGAGCATTCCATTCCTGAGTATCATGGTTGGTTCAAAGCATGGTTTTCGTTGGAGCGTAGTGCCCAAGCCGGTTGTTTTAGGATAGTCTATCAATCATGTACTGGGGGGCAACCTAGTTCTGGCATTTATAGGCCAAAGATAAAATCATGTGCCAAATTATTTGCTAAACAGGTAGCTAATGGAGTGTTTTCCTAAAAGGGGAGATGTGTTTGCATTTAGCCAATCCGTATATGGCCCTGACGGCCCCATTATGAGTGGTCTGCAGGTGCTGTAGGTTTGCCTCTGATGTGCCGGCAGGTAGACTCTTGCAATTATCTAACCGGCAGTTGACTAGTGCAGTTGCTAGTAGAGATCTGTTTTTATGGTGCGATATGGGCGGATTTGATGTAGTAATTTGATCACGTAGCCGCATGAAGACCGAGTTTGTGAGACATATTGTTTCATGGATAGCTCGTGGTCAAAGATAACACCCAGAGTTTTTACAGATTTGCTAAATGGAATCTGAATAGTGGTGATAGCGAAATGGGCATACAGCCTGTCAAGTGTTTTCATCCGAGGGCCGGCTGCCATAATGACAAGCTCTGTCTTCTCGTTATTCAGAGACAAAGAATTAAGCGCCATCCAGGATTGAATTTCCGTGTAGACACCATTCAAGATTTTAGTGTCTAAGAGTGTGTCCCAGTAAGTTCGAAAAGTACCTGGGTGTCTTCTGCCTAGTTAGCGTATTTGACACCCAGTCTGTCAAGACGGTCGAGAAGAGGCCTGGTATAGATATTGCATAAGATAGGGGATAGGCAGGATCCCCATGTACTCTACAAGTAGAGGAGATGGAAAGTGCCTGGGCATTCTCTAAGGCCACTCTGGACGATCTAGGGCCCAAGAAAGATGTAATCCATTGGCAAGCCCCCTCTGCACAGTTGTCAATGTTTTTAAACCTCTCTTGCAGCAGATTATGATCAATAAGATCAAATGCTGCTGAGAGCTCCAACAGCATGAGCAGCGCTGGGTGACCCTGTTCTATGACCCCTGTGATGTTAGATTTGAGATCTAATAGTACTGTCTCAGTTTCGTGTTCGGCTTTGAAACCAGATTGATGGGCATTTAAGAACTCATTCTCTTCTATGAACTTTTGTAGCTGTAGATACGCAAAGTTGTCAATTGTTTTTTATAGATAGGGAACATTGCCGGTTGCCCGCTAGTTCTTGGCTACTGATGGATCCAGAGTGGGTTTCTTTAGTATGGGGGTTGTCCAAACTTCCTTCAGAAAGGCAGACACAGTGCCATCCCTGAAAGACATATTAAGCATCTTGGTAATCCAAGGAATGAGAACATCCAATGATCCTTTCAAAATGTCGGTGGGGCATACGTCTCCAAGACATGATGTAGATTTAAGTTTTGTCTCTATGTCCAGAATGTCTGCTTCTGAGCAGCTATGAAATTCAAATTTAGAGGTTGATAGGTCGATGTTATTCCCGATGGGGATATTCCAGAGATCCTGGTTTTTGTTGGGTGTTAAGCCGGCTTGCTGGTTAACAATAACCAGTTGGTGACCGGTTATTTTGGTCAAAAACTCATTTTGTATAGATTGAATCGAGGCTGAGTCTTTAATGGTGGGTGGAAACGAAGAGGTGTGACTCTCAAATCATTTAAGAATTTTGAATAGTTCATTAGAACTAGATTTTGCATTATCTATTCGTAAGTTGTATTTTTCCATTTTTGCTTTAATTATGCTTTTCTTAAAAGCATGTGCTGATTCTTTGTATTTGCCTAATGTGAGAGGGCGAGAGTTTTTTCACCACTCGCGTTCCAGTGATCTCTTCATCTTCCTCGCTTCGATAATACTGTAATTGAACCAGGATTTCTTTTATTATTTCTGCTTTTATTGTCTTGTTTGTTTCAGGATCTAAAGTATCAATGGTGGCCCATATAGCCGAGGAGAGGTGGTTTTCTTGAATAATTTTGTGTTGTCCAGATTAGTGGATACTAGTGTGGATACTAATGTGGAAAAATCATGCAATTAAACCTATTTGAAATTTCTGCATTTTATCAACGTCCTCATGTTTGTGTCAATTCTAGGTGGAGCAGTCGGTGGTCGCATAGTCATATTGATCAAATAGTGTTCAGACCATGGACAGGGCTGGATGTCAATGGCTGTACAATGTAGATTGTGAGTTACCATCCAATACAAAGTGTGGCTACCTTGATGAGTGGAATAATTTATCATTTGGGTAAAGCCAACAGTTTCCAAAAGAGGACAGTAATGATTTAACCTGGGCATCAGATGGAGCTTCGGCCCATAGATTCAAGGCCCCTAGAACAAGCATTGGGGAATTGGGTTTTGTAAGACTGTTCAGCAAGGTACTAAGCTGTTCCTCAAATAAAGGTAGGTTCTGTGTGGGTTTGTATAGAACAAGTATAGGTAGGGATACATTCGAGTTGATTTTCATTTTCACAAGTAGGTCTTCGCATCCCTCCAGGTTTGGTAGGTTTATGATGGGACAATCAAAGTAATCTTTCACAATGAGTGCCAGACCCCCCCCCTTGTTACCCGCTACAATCTGTTCTGTACATTTTATATCCTGTTGAGATGGAGTCATCTGCAGCTAGCTCGGTAGTGTTGTGTAACCATGTCTCTGCAACTGTAAACAGGTCTGTTTGTGCATCATGATGTGATCTGCAACCTCCGTCCCATGTTGGACTAGGGGGCGGGTATTCATAGGGGCAATATTAAGTAGATCGCTCTGTGGGGGCTTCTTGATGTTTCTACTAGGATCACCTTTAGTGTGGAAAGGCAAGGAGCAGCCAATGACAGGTTTATCTTGAGTGCCCAACCCCAACGAGTAAGTGTCATCTGCTGTGTTGTCACTAAACGAAGAAGGAGGCTGTATCCCTTCCTTTTCTGCAATGCCCCCATTAGATACAAGGGGCTGGTCTTTATCCTTGGATCATACAAGATCTCAAGAGATTAGCTTGTTCATTTCTCGCATATACTAAGAGGTTGAGGGATGTAAGTACCATGCGATCGAAGGCAATTAATAAAGGTTAAAGCAGATTCTAGCCTGGTCATTAAATCGTAGGATAAAGAGGGACATATTGTAGTGGTGGGCACACATGTGTACATAGTTGAAGCCCATAGGTAGCTGCGAGATACTGCATTTTATAGAAAATTGACAGATAATCCCACTATTTCAATAAAGCCGGCATATGATGCTATGTTATCAGTATGTGTAGAGGAAGGTTTTATTGATGAGGATTAGAAACAATATCTAACGGCGCCATTTGCAGTGGTACCAATTATATGCCTTCTCCCAAAAATCCATAAAACTAAAATAAAACCCCTGCGAAGACCTAATGTGGACTCCAATGGCTCTCTCGCTTACAAAAGACATCTATTTTTGTGGACAAGTTCTTCTTTCCTTTTGTGTCCACCCTACCTTCATATAGAAGACCTACAATAGAATATTTGATTAAAATAGATCAGTTACCCTGGAAAGACACGTACATATTGGTCACACTTCATTTTGTGACATCACTAGCATAGAACATAGAGATAATTAGCAAATGCTCTTGAAGATGCTGAAATACTGTCTAAAGCACAATAAACACGTATTTAATTAAGCAATAAGCCCCGAGCTGCGGGGGCATTACCGAGTCAGGTAATGCCCCAAGGCCCATAGTTATAGTCGCGGCTCAGGGATTATTGCTATTAGAACCCCGGCCCGCAAGACCGGGGTACGAATAGCATTTTTTTGGTTCCGAAACACAGCATTTGGGAACAGAAAAATAAATAAAAATGTCAATGATGATGGCTGCTGGGGAAGGGAAAACCGAGTCTGTTTTCCCTTTCCATGACGGCCATCGGGAGCAGACACGCTGGGAACAGAAGTGTTGCCAGCGCGTTCGCTCCCGAAAAAGGAGAAATAAGAAGGGGAATGGGGTTGGGAGGGCAGGGAGGGGATTGTTTGCAGGGGATGGGGGAGGAAAAAAAACACTTACCTGAATCCCCAGAGGGGGAGGATGGCAGCTGTTTCGAGCCTCCTCATTGGCAGAGAAGCTGCCACACCCCCCGCCCAGAACAATGGCAAGGAATCCTGGCTGAGGGATTCCCGATGGGTAAAGCTCCGGTGAGGGACAATCAGAATGTTTGTTAAATTCTGATTGACCCTCGCAGGGTACTAATGATCAATATTACTATCGGCTGTAAGGCACTGCCATGGGCATCTCAGATGCACCCAATTATGCCAATCTGAACATGGAGCGTCGGAAATGTTTGCTCCTGATTTCTGAAGAATAATCCCATTATGTGGAGAAAATAATTGTTTGTTATTGATATATTGATGGCCTATTGTAATCTGGGATGGTACTGAGAGTGAATTGAAAGACTTGATTGGAATTATATAAATAATGAGTATAAACTAATATTCTCAAAACATCCATTTCTGAGGAGATTGTTTTTTTGGACTTGAAATTAAAAGTTGTTGATAAGAAATTAATAAGCACACTATATCACAAGGAAACTAGCAGGGGTGTTGCTAGGTCTGGAAAAGATCCACGGCTATGCTAAAGTCGAGACTTTCAGGAGTCGGGGCTAGCTAGCCTTTTTGTTGTAGCCCCTGAGCTTCTATCCAGGGCTAAAACCACAAGACCCGAGGCTGTAACCCCCACTGCCTCCTAACGACGTCTCTGGAGACCAGTAAAAATGTAGTCTTGAATGCTGAAAGCTAAAGAGGCTGACTGTTCAAAGGAAATGAAATGTGTGGCTCAACATTTCAAAGATCGAGGTTATCCAAAATGTGTTTTAGGCAAGGCGTATGAACAGGTGTGTAAATCAGATAGGCATATGTTGTTGGTGCTGCATGGAAAGTCCAAAAATGTGAAGGTGGAACATAGCCGGCTTATCACCACACATGCAGATAACGCTAGTAATGGTCACATTGGTCTATCTTCAAATCAGATCCTGGTGTGGGTCAGGATATTTGCAATCCTGTGTCAATGACTTTCTAGAAATGTAGGTGACTGAAGATATTATCTGGCTTTTCAAAAATGTCCGACATTTAAAGAATGACAATATGCTGTACATATCACACATTATTCCAATCCTAGAACAAGTCAGTCTTTGAAAAAGTTGCATAAAGTGATCTATACTACAGAATGTGTGATCCATGGAGCTGCAGAAAATGGTATGTGGCTAGCACACACTATGCATTGAAAACATGTGTTAGAACATTTCAGAGCCCTACACATTAGAGATTAGCTTTTCCTTTTGCAAAACAGCATATGGAGTCTCATGCGGGATTTTATTCAAGTTTTCGATACTTTGTAATTGCTCATATACCATCACATGTTGGAGGAGGGGACAGACAGAACATTGTGTGGAAGAAGGAAGCATGTTATATAGTGTACTTGGGAACTAAGGCTCCCAGTGGACACAACACTGAGGAGGAACTGTATGTGTTTATAGGAGATTGATTTCTTATAATGAATTAAATTAAGTGTTGTCTCATCTGAGAATGATTAATATCGATTATGAAAAGTAGAGTTAAGAATATAAGGTAGAAGACAGCGGGCCAATGCCTTACATGGAGTGTTATCCTGCTAATTAACATTGGTGCTGAATGTATTTGTGTGCATAATGTATGTTTCGGTCAATGATCATATGACAGTTGTGTATTGGCAATGACTATGTATTATCTTGTGCATCAGGTCTTTGACATATGTGATTGTTGATGTTGCCTGTTGCATAAAGCAAAGGCTTGGGCTTCAATGATTACAGCAATGGGTATTGTTAGATAACCTACCGTTATGTGGAACTGGGAATGCGGGGGGTAGTGCCATTAGGCATTTATTATGATGTTAGATATTTGTTATAGAGCTTTACCCCCTTCAATTTGGAACAGAGTGTTTTAATGTATGCCTCACGGTACCCTTGAAGTTATGGATTGCTGATTAATGTGTATTGTTTTGTGCATTGGGCACTTAATGTATCATAATCATTGAAGTTTTAGAATGAATCACTTTTACTTATATGCTGCTTGACAGCACATTGCACATTTGCCTATATTAGGTGGGTGGGATTGGTTGTTTTTAATGGACAAATATTGAGCTTTTTTGATGGTAAAGCTAAAGTATTTATATGTTAAATGGATGAGCAGATATTTGACATTTTGTGGTAATTATTACAGTAATGTGGAAAATGACCCTTGTATTGAAGCAAGTTTCACTCTCAGTATAGTAATAGCCATTTTAAGATGGCTGCCTGCTTTCTTGAATTGAAAGTGTAGAGCGACTATTATACCAAATTTACAATGACCAAGTCACAGTCTTTGTAACCACGGCATACCAGTTCACCGCACACACCCTTTCTCCAGGCCACCTAGGACAATTGCTTGCTGGGCAAGAGTGTCCACAGGATACTGGAGCATGTGACTCAATGGCCGGTGCCACCAGTGCCAAGCTCAATCACTCCAGGCTGACAAGGACAACAACTTCAACTCCTATTGGATGGTAGGGTGTCAGAAGGGTGCCGAACTTTCCCCAGTTCTAGTCACGCACAGAGTATACGGCCATCTTAAAGACAAATGGGACTCATTACGAGTTTGGTGGTAGTTCAGCAGAAAATCTGCCGAACTACTTCCAAATTTAGTAACCGTTACCACCACTTTGTCCAGTGGAATTACCAGTGGATTACAAGTGGTTGTACGCCATGTTAGTCACCATTTATGGAGTCCATAGGGATCATGAGGATCTCAGCAGAATTACCACTGGCGGTAATTGCATCGTTTTTTCCTTTTGGGGGCAGTAAGGAAGAAGAATTACCTCCAGCTTTCTGCTGGATGGTTTTCCTTTACCTTACCTCCAAACCCGTAGTCCAGCGGTGTGTTAATGCGGCAGTAATGCGGTGGTAGCTCTTCATTACCACTGTTTTGGCCGCACTGCCAAACTCATAGGTTTACATACAGAAAACTATCCACATTCCTTTTGCCCGTGGAAATATCTGTTGGCAAATGGTGATAAAAAGGTAAATAACACGGTTTGCCAATCATGTATGGCAAAGTTGCATAGAGTTACCGTACATAACTAGCTGATCACAATCGTCCTCAATCAATGACTGAGAAACATGAGACTGGGACCTGGAGCACCACAGCACAAGGCACGCCGCCACCGGTGCACGACTCCTGGGACATCAGCTTAAAACCGGATGGGTGTTAGTATGTCTGAGGGACCGGGGCCGCCGCTGCGCGGTGCAGTGATTCTCTCTCTCCCTCGGCAGCCTGGAACAGCATCTTGGCTTCTTGGGAGTTTGGTGGGCATCCGCAGTGTGGCTCAGTGTAGGCCACGAAAGTTTCGAGCGCTCTCCTCCGTCACCTTTGGCATTGGCATAACATCCTGCTGGGTGGTTGGGTGCCTGCAGGGTACTGGACCACTCTGGCACTCTGAGCGCCCTCCCCACCATGCTTGGGAATGGGGTCTTCCACTCTGGATGCATAAGAGGGTGTGACATTGCCCCAAAGCACTGCTGGTACCAACTTCTCCCCCCCCCCCACCCCAACCTCTGGCCCGAGAAAGTAGAGTCACAACTTAAAGATGAATGACTTTACCTGCCAGCATCGTCTGAGCAGCTGCGTCTATACAGAACGTACTTGGCCAATCAGGCAGCTTGTTAACCATTTAGAGCAAAGTTTGGGTCACAGTACAACACCCTCAACCAAAGCCGCAGGCACATACAATGGGGGCCCAGAGCACACTGGCTCACTGTGCACCAACGTCAGTGATAAGGTGCCCACGGAGACAGCAACTTGGAATCCTCAGGGGTGGGATAGAGCATGCAGGAGGCTGAAGTAGAGTGGCAAGCAGAATGCCACGGCATGCACGGACCTCTCTCACTGCCAGCATCCTGGGTGAGCAGCTTAAGTCTTATAGGTGTGATAGAGTATGCAGGAGGCTGAAGTAGAGTGGTAAGCAGAATGCTGACGCATGCACGCGTGAAACTCTCTCAAAGCCAGCAGCCTGGGCCAGCAGCTTAAAATCATGATGGGATGGATAGAGCATGCAGGAGGCTGAAGTAGAGTGGCAAGCAGAATGCCAAGGCATGCAAGGACCTCTCTCACTGCCAGCATCCTGGGTGAGCAGCTTAAATCGTATAGGTGTGATAGAGTATGCAGGAGGCTGAAGTAGAGTGGCAAGCAGAATGCTAACGCATGCGTGCGTGAAACTCTCTCAAAGCCAGCCGCCTGGGCCAGCAGCTTAAAATCATGATGGGATGGATAGAGCATGCATGCGGCTGAAGTAGAGTGGCAAGCAGAATGCCAAGGCATGCAAGGACCTCTCTCACTGCCAGCATCCTGGGTGAGCAGCTTAAATCTTATAGGTGTGATAGAGTATGCAGGAGGCTGAAGTAGAGTGGTAAGCAGAATGCTGACGCATGCACGCGTGAAACTCTCTCAAAGCCAGCAGCCTGGGCCAGCAGCTTAAAATCATGATGGGATGGATAGAGCATGCAGGAGGCTGAAGTAGAGTGGCAAGCAGAATGCCACGGCATGCACGGACCTCTCTCACTGCCAGCATCCTGGGTGAGCAGCTTAAATCTTATAGGTGTGATCGAGCATGCATGCGGCTGAAGTAGAGTGGTAAGCAGAATGCCAACGCATGCACAGAATTCTTTCACTGCCAGCAGCCTGTGCAAGCAGCTTAAAATCATGATGGGATGGATAGAGCATGCATGCGGCTGAAGTAGAGTGGCAAGCAGAATGCCAAGGCATGCACGGACCTCTCTCACTGCCAGCATCCTGGGTGAGCATCTTAAATCTTATAGGTGTGTTAGAGTATGCAGGAGGCTGAAGTAGAGTGGCAAGCAGAATGCCAAGGCATGCACGGACCTCTCTCACTGCCAGCATCCTGGGTGAGCAGCTTAAATCGTATAGGTGTGATAGAGTATGCAGGAGGCTGAAGTAGAGTGGTAAGCAGAATGCTGACGCATGCACGCGTGAAACTCTCTCAAAGCCAGCAGCCTGGGCCAGCAGCTTAAAATCATGATGGGATGGATAGAGCATGCATGCGGCTGAAGTAGAGTGGCAAGCAGAATGCCAAGGCATGCACGGACCTCTCTCACTGCCAGCATCCTGGGTGAGCAGCTTAAATCTTATAGGTGTGATAGAGTATGCAGGAGGCTGAAGTAGAGTGGCAAGCAGAATGCTAACGCATGCGCGCGTGAAACTCTCTCAAAGCCAGCCGCCTGGGCCAGCAGCTTAAAATCATGATGGGATGGATAGAGCATGCATGCGGCTGAAGGAGAGTGGCAAGCAGAATGCCAAGGCATGCACGGACCTCTCTCACTGCCAGCATCCTGGGTGAGCTGCTTAAATCGTATAGGTGTGATAGAGTATGCAGGAGGCTGAAGTAGAGTGGCAAGCAGAATGCTGACGCATGCGCGCGTGAAACTCTCTCAAAGCCAGCAGCCTGGGCCTAAATATGTAGGGTATTTTGTGGAGATTTGGGGCCTGACGGTATTTTATTACCGCCGAAAAATAACTTAGCAATAATCACTCCTTGTATTCAGATTGGGCCATGTGCAACAATAATACAGTGGACATGCATTATTTCAACACCCAGACATGCATATTTGGTATGCGTGGTTGGTATGCGTGGTTGGTGGTATTTTGGTGAGCATAATTCCCTTGTTTTATTTGTGGCCCCAATGTCCAGAATCCCTTATCTTTGCTTATATTTTTCGTGTAATCACTAGAGAGACCTCAGACCTACATTTTAGGAATACCACCTTTTCAGTGTTAGTGTTAGTTTGCCACCATGGGCGATCTCACTGACTTATTTACGACAGAGAGCTATATGTGGTAATTTTGTGGTAAATTCCACTACCTTATATACGGTAGGGAACTATGTTCAGAGAGTCCCTCTTCCCGTTGGCTCATGTACCTCCAACGAGCTATGCTACAAACAATCACTCTCAACTGTCCATACTGAATATGATCATGCACACATCTGTCTTAAAATGGCAATTGCATTGTTTAAAAATCTCCCCTCATCATCAGCACTGTATTGGTAAATATAAAATACACCACCCGTCTGCTTTCAAATATTTTTCTGTATTATAAAAGTTGCATTTAAACACGATCTCACTCTTTACAGAAATAAATAAAATAGCACAGTAACAGCATTGTCTGCGATACACTGAAAAAAGAGTGGCGGAGAACAGAACCCAATTTGCAACATTAACATGTGATTAAGTCACCGGAATCTCCTTTCCTACTCTGACTGAATATTCTCGTACACACTCAGCTCCCACACTCATGTAATTACCTTATCTGTTCAGCCGAGTTTTCTTCAGCTGTTCTCTTTCTGAATGTGGCTCCCTTGAAGATTAACCCCAGTGAAAAGGAGCGCCTTTCCTTCTCAAACCGGGGTCATTGCCTGGAATTCTCAGCTTTTGCAGATAGGAATGCTCCAGCCAGGAAAAAGGTCCTTCTCCCAGCTCTGCCAAATCTTGACTGTCCTGTCTCTCTCCTCAAACTCCCCCCAGCAAAACTCTGATCACTCCCTCTAGCATGATACTTGCTATGACGCTGCTCCAATCAGAATCAATCATGCCATCTCCTCCTTCTCTACACAATGGCTCATTTTTATAGTAATACTTTGTAACCAACTGATTTCCTGTTCTTTCGAGCCTTTTTGCTTCCTGTAGTTATGTGGACAGGGCAGCAGAGAAAACGGAAAAAAAAAATGGATGTGCGTTTAAAAGTTCACTTTCAGATTAGGCCTATTTCTGCAGTGGAGACACATTTTTATTAGTGGATTATGTTAACTTCAGTTTCATTAGTCAGGTTAGTTATGAGTTATGTTAGTTATTAATTTTCAAATGTGTCTCTTGCACCATAGGCATTTCAGGTGAAAAATAGTGTGCATTTTTGAATGTGCACGTGTGCTTTTAACTGTAAAAATAGATTTGCATCTTATATGTTAAAATCGTTTTTGACTGAATAGCCTGTCTTTCCTTGTTAATCTGGTAACACATATAGCAATGCACCATAGGCATTTGGTGCTGCATCAAAAAAAATTGCTACCTGTGCCTTAGTGCTGTACTCTGTGCTGGTTGCTACCTGTGCAGTAGTGCTGTACTCTGTGCTGTAACACGCCAAATATCCTTACAGCCAGCAGCTTCAAATCATGATGGGATGGATAGAGCATGCATGCGGCTGAAGTAGAGTGGCAAGCAGAATGCCAAGGCATGCACGGACCTCTCTCACTGCCAGCATCCTGGGTGAGCATCTTAAATCTTATAGGTGTGTTAGAGTATGCAGGAGGCTGAAGTAGAGTGGCAAGCAGAATGCCAAGGCATGCACGGACCTCTCTCAGTGCCAGCATCCTGGGTGAGCAGCTTAAATCGTATAGGTGTGATAGAGTATGCAGGAGGCTGAAGTAGAGTGGTAAGCAGAATGCTGACGCATGCACGCGTGAAACTCTCTCAAAGCCAGCACCCTGGGCCAGCAGCTTAAAATCATGATGGGATGGATAGAGCATGCATGTGGCTGAAGTAGAGTGGCAAGCAGAATGCCATGGCATGCACGGACCTCTCTCACTGCCAGCATCCTGGGTGAGCAGCTTAAATCATATAGGTGTGATAGAGTATACAGGAGGCTGAAGTAGAGTGGCAAGCATAATGCTGACGCATGCGCGCGTGAAACTCTCTCAAAGCCAGCAGCCCGGGCCAGCAGCTTAAAATCATGATGGGATGGATAGAGCATGCATGCGGCTGAAGTAGAGTGGCAAGCAGAATGCCAAGGCATGCACGGACCTCTCTCACTGCCAGCATCCTGGGTGAGCAGCTTAAATCTTATAGGTGTGATAGAGTATGCAGGAGGCTGAAGTAGAGTGGCAAGCAGAATGCTAACGCATGCGCGCGTGAAACTCTCTCAAAGCCAGCCGCCTGGGCCAGCAGCTTAAAATCATGATGGGATGGATAGAGCATGCATGCGGCTGAAGTAGAGTGGCAAGCAGAATGCCAAGGCATGCACGGACCTCTCTCACTGCCAGCATCCTGGGTGAGCTGCTTAAATCGTATAGGTGTGATAGAGTATGCACGAGGCTGAAGTAGAGTGGCAAGCAGAATGCTGACTCATGCACGCGTGAAACTCTCTCAAAGACAGCAGCCTGGGCCAGCAGCTTAAAATCATGATGCGATGGATAGAGGATGCCTGCGGCTGAAGTAGAGTGGCAAGCAGAATGCCATGGCATGCACGGACCTCTCTCACTGCCAGCATCCTGGGTGCGCAGCTTAAATCGTATAGGTGTGATAGAGTATGCAGGAGGCTGAAGTAGAGTGGCAAGCAGAATGCTGACGCATGCGCGCGTGAAACTCTCTCAAAGCCAGCAGCCCGGGCCAGCAGCTTAAAATCATGATGGGATGGATAGAGCATGCATGCGGCTGAAATAGAGTGGCAAGCAGAATGCCAAGGCATGCACGGACCTCTCTCACTGCCAGCATCCTGGGTGAGCAGCTTAAATCTTACAAGTGTGATAGAGTATGCAGGAGGCTGAAGTAGAGTGGCAAGCAGAATGCTAACGCATGCGCGCGTGAAACTCTCTCAAAGCCAGCAGCCTGGGAGAACGGCTTAAAATCATGATGGGATGGATAGAGCATGCATGCGGCTGAAGTAGAGTGGCAAGCAGAATGCCAAGGCATGCACGGACCTCTCTCACTGCCAGCATCCTGGGTGAGCAGCTTAAATCTTACAGGTGTGATAGAGTATGCAGGAGGCTGAAGTAGAGTGGCAAGCAGAATGCTAACGCATGCGCGCGTGAAACTCTCTCAAAGGCAGCAGCCTGGGAGAACGGCTTAAAATCATGATGGGATGGATAGAGCATGCATGCGGCTGAAGTAGAGTGGCAAGCAGAATGCCAAGGCATGCACGGACCTCTCTCTCTGCCAGCAACCTGGGTGAGCAGCTTAAATCTTATAGGTGTGATAGAGTATGCAGGAGGCTGAAGTAGAGTGGCAAGCAGAATTCTAACGCATGCGCGCGTGAAACTCTCTCAAAGACAGCAGCCTGGGAGAACGGCTTAAAATCATGATGGGATGGATAGAGCATGCAGGAGGCTGAAGTACAGTGGCAAGCAGAATGCCCACACCTGCGCAGACCTCTCTCAAAGCACACTAATCTACCCCATGCAGTATTTTTGATGTACCTCACGCAGTAAATATTCTACGTAAGCCCAACCTGAAATGGAAAATACTGCTTGTGTTTACCAATATGACCACACCTAAAATTATGCTCTTGGCCAGCAAGGGTAAAAAGGTAACTACCGCTTTTTGTGAATAGGTTAATGGGATATGTAGGTTTTGTATTCGTCGAATTTGAATGCATCTCATTTTCTTAAACGAATTTGCCCGCAAATATGTTTGGGGGAGTGGGTAAGGGTGATCATTAAGGTAAGGTGAAGTTGGGGGATGGGGGGCTGCGCGTATATTTGCTGCCAAATGGAATAAAAGACAAAGGAAAATTCGATGGATTCGAATGATTTCTCCTCGATGTAATCCCACAGAACCCATTTAATGACTGCCAGTGATTCACAAAGACCCTCAAACTGAGCCTCGGAAACACTGGAAGCTATAATGAATGCATGCCCTTGCCATTTGGTGAATGAGTGATGCGATGTTGTGATGGGTGCATGCGTCTCTGGAACTGCCGATAATTCTGACTGAGTGTGTTCCCCACCCAGGGATCCCGCCTTTGCATCTAGGCTTTGGGCCTCATCACGAGTTGGGCTGTATCCCGGCTGTAATAGCCCTAGCACCGATCAGTCCGGCAGTATTACCGCCGGATCACGGGTTGGCTGTTAACGGTAATTCCCCATTGGGTCCATTGGATTCAATGGGGCATTTTCAGCGCTAATTATGCAAGCTATTACAGCCGGCGGTAATACAGCCGAAAACGGGATTTTCACCAGCCCATTTAGCACCCAACTCGTGATAGGGCCAGCTCTTAAATGTGGCTGTAATACCGTTACCACCGCATTTAAGGGCTACAGCCCAACTCGTGATGAGGCCCTTTGTGTAGCTCCCTGTACACACGTGCACTGCTCTCCCATCAATCACTGCCTGGACGTTCAGAACCTCTGACATGCACCTAAAACGCCACTTCTAATGCTGATCTCCTCCGCTACAGGTGCAGAATACAAAGAGCTGGACGTTCACCTTCGAAGGCAAGAGTCAGGCTTTGGCTTCCGAATACTCGGCGGCGATGAGCCCGGGCAGCCGGTGAGTACTGTGGTTGCCTTATATTAAATAAAAATACGTATGGTTAACTTGGGACGGGTGTTTAATTTACATTGAGAGCTTTTTCACCAAAAACGTTTTAGTGAATAATGTTTTCATCGAATAAACGATATATTGGATTTTTATATATCGAAAAGGTACTGTTTTGAACATGAAATATAATAATATAATAATGTAATATGAAAATGTTCAAGGTATAATGTACTTTTTAGGTGGGGAAAGGGTTACATTTGTTTGGGAATGTTTGGGGTGTTGAATTTTTATATATAATGTACTGTTTTCAACATCAAATATAATAATGTAACATTACAAATGGTTAATGTATTTTGGGCTGGGGTAAAGGGTTACATTTGATTCAGAATGTTTGGGGTGTTTTAAAGGTTGGAAAAAGGGGTTGGGGACCTCCCTAATTAAAAAAAAACATTTTAAAACTGAATTTGGTATACAGGTTTACAGAGGACTGGGGGGGAGCACCCCAATTAAAAAATTAAATTAAAAAATGCCATTTGGTATACAGGTTTTAGGTATAACATTTCCGGTAGATACACACTTTTAGTTATGTGAATCTACATTCGGTGGATACGTTTTAGGTGAAAGAATTACGTTGAAACATACTTTAGGTGTAAACAATTCAGTGAAAAGACATGTAACTGGGTGTTGGCACATCAACGATTGGCTGGCATTGTGCTAAAAGCTTTTGGCCTCAAGGTCAGGGGTCTGCAATTTGTAGCTCGCCAGATTTGTTGCCACCGTGGCTTCCAGGAGCACTCACTATGCTGGAGAGGGTTGATGGGAGTTGTAGTTCAAAACTTCAAGTGAGCCAAAGGTGTCAGACCCCTGCTCCAGGGACTCTGGCTCCATATCAAACTTTGCTGGTAGCTGTTCTGTATACATATGTGGGGGGAAAAAAAACTGTTGGTCTTAGCCTGGACCCTGGTGGGTGTTCTAAGCCTTGTTGGTTATTTGAAAGACCCAACACAAAAACCGAACCAGTTTAAGTTTTCCAGCACATTTATTGGTTCGGACATAGGGGTAGAGGAATACTGAAGGGGTGGAGAAGCTTTCTCGTTCTCGCTTGTAAAAGCACCTCGCCACTCCTCTGTCTACAAAGAAAACAAGCATTGGCAAAGCCAATAGTTTTGGTGTTTACTGCTGTTCTTTGCATTTATAGGCAGCTGAGTGCAAGGAGGAGAGTACAACGGTTCCAAGGATGAAGTGGTAAGGGGTGCAGAATAGAGCGAGGGAGGAAGCCATTGACAGAGGGTGCCACTGATGATGAGCGAGAGGAAATATGAGCCAGAGCGGGTGAGAGTGAAGGGATGGATAAGCGCCACAGAGTAATAGCTCACAAAGGGAAAGATGTTTCCTTTGGTGTTGGAACTCATTAGCAGGCCTCGGAGGGAGCCAACAGCTGGCCTGTGTAGCAGGTTCAAGGCAGTGGCAGCGCTTCTCCTTGGAAACAACATGCCTGAATATGTGTTGCGGCAGCAAACCTACACATGCCCAGCCCTGTTACTTGTTTTGATGAAACACGTAAAGCGACGCCGTTCCTCATATAAAGACTATCACCAATGTGCCAAAGATCACGCGACAGGGCAGCGACTAGCCCTACAACCTGCAGAAAGAGTGGATTAGAACCCTGGTCCTTGGACCCCAATTTGACAGTTTTAGCCAAGAAGGGAACATCGATTACACGTGCATCTACATGCATATACATGTACAGAAACGTCTCCAGTCCCCCCCACCCTCCCTGTGGAAGGCACAGTTAACACATATAAGCCCAAGGATTCACTGCCATTTATTTCGCTATTCCCCAAAACCGAAATGCGATGTTAATGTATATTAAAGGGCAGGCTTGCAGGGTATGTGTTTCAGTAGGCGATAGCGCCTCACCCCAAATCCGCCAGAATCAAGGCACTAACATGACTTGGCTGCAGAGCTACTATTTCCGAAACTTCTTTGATGCCTCCTGCATTCCACCATCCCATGCACCTGGCGTGTCTCTGCACGTCCCTTAGATCATCGCCTGCAGAGCGACATCCGAACTAGTAAAGCGGAGTCCGTTTCCGGGATTTCCTCACTACCCCCTCACAGTCCGTCCCAGGTGTGTGAACGCTGAACTGACTTTCACCTGCTCCCAGTGTGCGTGAGTAGCAGCATTCGTGTTATAGCACAGCGCGTCTTTAGTGCGCAGAGGCATCATGGGAAGTTAGCTTTAGAAGCCATTTCTGGGTAAAATCCTTATCGAAATATGTGAAGCCAAAGTGTACAGTATTGCATTATTAGCCCATCTTGTGCCGAGACTACAAATACCAGAGTTCATTTCGGCAAAATGGAAAGATGGACTTTGGGTTTTGACTTTTTGAATTAAATTTTTTTAGGTGTAACCACTTGGGATGGGAGAAAAGGTCACCCCTTTAGTGCGCTTTGCCTGACATGGACGACCCAAGCAGGCACCTTTAATAAATGACCATGTGATTGAGAAGAATAATTAATCTACATCTGTGAAAGCTTAGTCAATTGGGATTAATAGCAGGGATTTGTTTTGCCTGGCTAGGACCGGGACAAATCACTTTGCTTCCGACTTGCAAACTTTGGAGAACTGAAGGCCTGTGTGGTGACATCACATGATCGCGGGAGCGAGTTCTCGCGAGCCCACGCTCCGCGGGAAAACGTTCCCGCTTCAGAGTTGGCGCTCGGCCAGCTGAAGCGGTCACAGAGGAGCGCTGCTCCTGATTACAGGAGAAGAAGTAGTGAGCCACAGGACTCACACCACAGCTTCTAGGGTGTAACACCACAGCCATAGGAGGCTACATGGGGGCCCTAGAAGTTTACAGCATGCCACCGGTGAGCACAACCTTTCCACAGTGAATCAACTGGGAAAGCACAGGACTTGATCACAATGAACTGTAAGTAAGCGCCCAGCACCACCAGGCCACGTTAGAGCCTTTCTCCCTTTTGTCAGTCAATAAAGACTGTTAGAAACCCTACAGTGTCCTGTCATCTATTTAGGCCACAACATAACTGGCGACGAGGATACCAGAAGTCCCACGGACCCACCATGCAAGGCGCCACACCACCCCCTGCGTTTCTCCCCTTGCCAGGGACAGCGGCAATTCCTTGGATGCAATGGGAACCCCTTTTCTACACCTACCTGGAAGCAGTGGGTGGCACGCGATATGCCCCCATCAGGAAGAGGGCGATGCTGTTAAATGCGTTAGGGGTTGAAGGTCAGCGCATCTTTGCCGGCCTTAAAGAAATACCTGCGGCCGACAATGACGTTGAAGACGACGATGTTTACAAAGAAGCGACTCGTCGCATCATGAAGAGATTCACCAATAAGGAGAACATTGTACTGCACAGGCTGAGATTCTACTCTCGCAAACAGGAAGGGAGCGAACCCGTGGATGACTACATCACCAGGATGAGGGAACTCGCTTCTCTTTGCGCCTTTGGAGAAAATGCAGAACAGGTTATCTGCGACATGCTCGTTGTCCACACCAACTCTAGGAAAGTACAGGGCAAACTCATCCAAGAAAAGGAGGTCACCCTCGATAAAGCCATCCAGATTGCCAGGGCGGAGGAAGAAACCTCCAGCAGACGCAAGGGGGCGGGAAGTCACCTGCCTGTGCCCGAAATGGCGTCACTACAATGGAGAGGTCGCAGAGACAAGCATTCCCGCGACGGCCCCAAAGACAAAAGTCCCAGGAAAAAGGAGGCACCGAAATGTTACAGATGCGCCAGCTCCAAGCACATGGCGAACGACCGCGACTGCCCCGCCAGGAATAAGGAGTGCTCCAAGTGCAGACGCATTGGCCACGTGGCTCTGGCATGCATGTGGCGGGAGAAAACTGTTTCCCTTGTTGACGGTGACTGCACCTCAACTGGTGATGATGAACTACAGGACAGACCCATGGTTGTCATGGTCAATGCCCCCCTTGCCAGAAGAGAAAAGCCCCACTGCACCATTAAAGTGGACGGAATGGAAACGCGCGTCATGGCTGATACGGGATCCGACCTCACCATTCTGCCCATCAACACGTACAAGGAGATGATGGGACAAGAAAAAGTGGAGATTAGATCAACCAGGCAAAAACCGACCGTGTTTGGAGGGGCAACGGTCGACCTTTTGGGCTACATCAAAGCCCGGATCGATTTTAAAGGGAGGTCTACCACCACCAAAGTGTATTTTTCACCCAAAGGTCCAGCCGTGCTGGGGTGGGATGACCAACACAAACTCAGCATGAAACTAGATCCCAGCACTCCGGAACAGGTGCTCATGATCTCATCAGGAGCAGCGCAAAACTACAAGGAGATCTTTCCAAACCTGTTTTCCGAGAAACCGGGAAAAGTGAAAAACTTTGTCCACAAGATTCAGCTGAAACCCAACGCCACCCTGGTCAAGCACAAAGTAAGGGCAGTACCTGCCGCCGCAAGACCAGCTTTGGACGCCCACCTGCGGAAGATGGTCGAAGAAGGAACCATTGAAACCGTGGAATCCTCAGAGTGGCTGAGTCCGGTAGTATTAGTAAAGAAAAAGTCCAGCAATGACCTCAGGATCTGCATCGACCTGAGAAGCCTGAACTTAGAGGTGATCACGGATAGCTTCCCACTCCCCAGCATCAATGAGATTGTCCTCATGATGAAGGAGGTGGCCATTTTCTCGAAGCTAGACATGCGTGTTGCCTATCACCAGATTCCTCTACACAAGTCCTCCCGCCCCCTGACGGCATTCATCACTCCTTCTGGCACCTTCCAATACACCCGCATGCCTTTCGGGTTATCGTCCGCAGCATCCGCATTCCAGAGGATGATGAACTCCCTGCTTAAAGGACTCACCAATGTCTCATTCTTCCAAGATGACATCCTGGTGTACGCCAAAGACAACGAGACCCATGACAAGGCACTCAAGTCAGTCCTGAACAGACTTCAGGAGGAAGGCATTCACCTATGCCATGAAAAGTGTGTCTTTGGGGGAAAAAAAAGTAGAATATCTTGGGTACTGCATCTAGAGTGATGGGGTAAGCCCCAAGAAGAACCTCATGGAGGCCATTACAGAAGCACCGGCGCCGATGTCCAAAGAGGAACTACGCTCATTCTTGGGCCTAGCCGAGTACTATGCCAAATTCGTCCCCAGGTTCTCCGAGACCACGTCTCCCATGAGGGAGCTCCTGAAGAAGGGGGCAGCTTACTCTTGGGGCCCAGAACAGGATGAGGCTTTCGGCGAAATCAAGAAAATGATTCTACACGTGACGTGTCTTAAACCATACAACCCTGAATGGGACACCTGCATCACCGCTGACGCCAGCACATACGGCCTGGGGGCCACCTTGACCCAGAAGAAGGGCGCACTGAGAACATTGTGGCGTTTGCATCCAAGGCATTATCCTCATCCGAGAAGAATTACTCTACGGTAGAGAAAGAGATGTTGGCATGCGCCTGGGCCGTCGTCTATTTCAGATCATACGTATGGGGGACAAGATTCAAGTTGATCACCGATCACAAACCCCTAATTCACATGTTGAGCCCGGGCGGCACCAAGACGGCCACCCCTAGACTGGCCAGGATCGCCACAAAGCTCCAAGAGTATACCTATGAGATACTACACATTGCGGGCTGGAAAAACGCACAAGCGGACTGCATGTCCAGGCTCCTGAACCAAAGCGACCCCGGCACCACATTCCTGGAAGACAAATGTGTCGTTGCTTCCATCTACGACTTGAGGAACTTGAGGAACGTCGAGTACATGGAAATGAGCGAGCGCCACTGGCAGGAAGAGTTCGAGCAGGACTACGCCCTAAGGCACGTAAGCACCTGGGTTCGAAATGGATGGCCCAACGAGAGAGCGATCCCCGAAGGCCTTGGTCCCTACTGGAAGGTGAACGAGGATATCACCGCCATGAACGGTCTCATTCTCAGAGGTGATCAAATCATCCCACCCAGCGGAATCCGCAAAGTCATACTGTGCAGAGAACACTCGGGCCATCTAGGGTGCAACATGACCAGACGAAGGATACGCGACGCATACTGGTGGCCAGGCATGGACCAGGACGTACGGCAGATGGTCGATAGGTGCCATGAATGCTCAAACAGCGACAAGCACCTAGCCGTGAGGCAAGCCCCCATGCTGCCCACCGAAGTCCCCAAAGGGGTGTGGCGAAAACTGGGTCTGGATTTCATAGGGCCGCTGCACAACATGCCCCCAGAGCACAGGTACGGGATAGTCATGGTTGACTATTTTTCCAAATGGGTGGAAGCTGACTTCACCTCAGACATCACCACAAGAACAGTCATTGAAACACTCACCGCCATATTCCAGCGGGAGGGCCTGCCCGAAGAACTCGTCACGGACAACGGAGTCCAGCTAGTCTCCAGAGAAATGGAAAAATTTCTCAAGCTCAACAACATCCAACAGCGGAAAGCAAGTCTATACCAGCCACAGGCAAATGGCCTAGTCGAGCAGGCAAACCGCTTCATCAAGGGGGCGCTACAACTGGCTCACGCCTCGGGCCTAGACCCATACAAAGTCAAACACAGTCAAAGAAGCCGTAGCGGCCCACCGTCTCAGCCCCAACGCTGTCACAGGTGTTTCACCTTTCCATCTGCTGAGGGGGAGAAGGGCAGCATCCTCACTGGTACCACCATGGCTCCAGCAAGTGAGGGCCGACGAAGACGTTGACATGGATGACATAACGTGCCGCATGCAGCGCAACAAAGAAGCAATGAAAGCACAGGGGGATTTGCGCCGAGCCGCTCGACACATACAAGTCAACAAAGGGGATCTGGTGAAGATACGACTCCCCCACAAGGACACCTCCACGGGTTCCAGATACAGCAGTCCCATAGAAGTCATGGAGAGAGGGACAAACCACATCTGCACCAGCGATGGCAGGAGATGGAATCTAGAAAGGGTAGCCATGTACCGCAGGAAAGAAGACACTGTAGACTCACAAGGAGACACTGGAGAAGATCAAGTCTGCCAAGAGTCATACGAGAACCATCACCTCCCAAGTAGAGATACCATAGAGCCGCACCATCACAACGACTTCGCAAGCCCCATCCCCCCAACAACACACAGGGAATCACAGCAAAGAGCTGGACAAAGAGAACCTGAATCACCAGCACCTTCCCAAAGACACTTCATCGATCCCGCTCCATACCCCGATCCTTGCAGGCCCCAGAGAGAGAGAAGGAAACCCAGGAAATATGCGGACTTCATCATGGAGTGACCACCCATCCTTTTTCCCAGCAAAGGAGGTGTGTGGGGACATCACATGATCGCGGGAGCGTGTTCTGGCGAGATCTCGCGAGACGGGATCTTGTGAGCCCACGCTCCGCGGGAAAACGTTCCCGCTTCAGAGTTGGCACTCGGCCAGCTGAAGCGGTCACAGAGGAGCGCTGCTCCTGATTACAGGAGAAGAAGCAGTGAGCCACAGGACTCACACCACAGCTTCTAGGAGGACTCACACCACAGCTTCTAGGGCGTAACACCACAGCCACAGGAGGCTACATGGGGGCCCTAGAAGTTTACAGCGTGCCACCGGTGAGCACAACCTTTCCACAGTGAATCAACTGGGAAAGCACAGGACTTGATCGCAATGAACTGTAAGTAAGCGCCCAGCGCCACCAGGCCACGTTAGAGCCTTTCTCCCTTTTGTCAGTCAATAAAGACTGTTAGAAACCCTACAGCGTCCTGTCATCTATTTAGGCCACAACAGCCTGTTTACACGCAGGGGACCAGATTTATAGAAAAAAAGAGGACAGGCCATAGACAAAGAAGTAGGGCTAAAGTAAACATAAATACAACTGTAGTCCTAATTCTATGTCGCTGGCCCGTTGAGGTGGAGGCAAGCGGCAGTGAGGGGAAGGAGGAGGAAATGGGGAGGAAATGGGGGCATGAAAAGCATTCATGCGCAGGAAGAGTCGCGCCAGGCCCGATTTCGGGATTTTGAAATCGGGTCCTGGCAAAAAAAGGGCTTCCAATCCCCTGGGTTTATAAAATTAAAAGAACTCCCGGGACCCTGGGACGGAGGGCTATTTCCCGGGACTGTCCCAGGAAAACCGGGAGGTTTGGTCACTCTATATACTCGCCAATATTATATTCTGATTCTGGTAGGGGCTTACACTTTCTATAGGTGGGTCTCAAACAGTGTGCCTATTTAGAGAGGTTTGCAATGGTTTACCATTTACAGGATATGTCACCTGGTTGGCAGCGGGAATAGATGCCCCAAAATCAGGTTGGGTCGGGGGTGGGGGTATTTGCAAAGCTGCCTTAGCGACAACCTTACCCCCGTTGCCTGGCTAATTTCCTCCATCGCATTCGATGTTTGTTATTTACATGGCGCTGAGCACAGAACACATACATGAGCCCCAGAGTTGGTACTCGTTTATCGACCTCTGAAGGGCGAACGGCTGACTTGGCCTTGCTGGGATTCGAACCTGCTACTTGCATATCCTACGTAGATTCTAGCCGTAATCACTCAGCCCACTCAGCTATCAACTGGCTAGATGTAGTTCTTTGGAGGTTTGCCAACCTTGGTCTTGCTCACATTGCATGGTCGGTCTTGTTGGCCATGAATTATGCCCACCCTCTTCTGCTGCGAAACTGACCCGGGCACATTGTTTAACCACGTGCAGCTATGTTTGGAATGCAGCACTGTGTTAGTTTCCATGAATGGCATGGGTGCTTGAAATCGTAGATGGCATTAAACGAGGGAGCATTTAATTAATGTGAATTTTCTGCATATTTATAAATGTTACCTTCAAAAGCTCATGTTTACTTCTCCCTACTCTGGAATCGTGAGTACCTAAACCTCACAATGTGTCCGTTCAATTTTCTCTGTAACCGTGTGCCCAATCCAACCAAGGCATTCTGCGGACAAAACAAAAGGGGCTGGTTCCCTCTGCTCTGGTTCATGTCCACCACAAACGTCCCCCCATTGCTTTAAAGTGCTCTGCCTTCACCCACTGTACCAACAGTATTGCCACAGCTGGTCTTCATTCCAACATGTTCCCAGACACCTGTATGCCGGTTACATGTCTTTATACTGAGACATTGGGCCTCATTAGGAGGAAGGCGGCCACGGAATGAACGGTGCCGGAAAAGGACCGGGAAGTTCATTCCGGCCCGCCACATTACGAGGTCTGCAGCGGGTCCCACTAAGGACGTCTTTTCAGACTAGGCGTCCTTAGCGGGACCCGCTAGCAGACTAGGATGCCAACAACGGGCCCATCATTAACAGGCCTGTTGTTAGTATCCTCCCCATTCCCATTGAGCCCTATGGGGGGTCCTGGTCCTGCAAAAGGGAATTACTGGGCCCTCCAAAGTCGGAATGGTCCAGTAAGTCCCCTTTTGCGGGACCCGGACCCGAGTTTGGAGGTAGCCTTGCCACTAAAAGCAGCATGGCTACCTCCAAACTCGTAATGAGGCCCATTGTATACCGAATGCTCATATATCTAAATATATATCTTGAAAACCTTAATATTGAATGCATTTTTTTTTGGCGTGCCCCCTCACAAGCCCCCCGTTTCCGACCCCTAAAAACCAAAACCGACCTTTTTCCCAAAAGAAATGAACACTTTACACCACCCTAAATATATTTGATATAAAGGTTTTCAAGATATAAGTTTAGATATATGTGGGATCCCATATCCAATTTTCGATATAAACACTGTATACCAGGTGTGCCTTCCAGGGTTTTAGGAGCTGTGAATTATAACCTGCAATGCCGTGGGCATACATCACCCACGAATTTAAACTAAACACATTATAGCAAAGTACAGTGTGGGGTGAAACGTATTAAACACAGCATGCCCACATGGGCACAAACTGCGTTGGGTGAATTCGAGAATGGTTAATTAAGGGGCTGGCATCAGGAACAGTTAAATGAAATAAGTGGCTCCAGAGAGCACATGAAGCGAGCACCCCGAAGCAGGATGAAAAGCGGGAATGGGAAGGGGGAGCCATGGGGAGGGAGAGGAAAGGCTCATCGGGCCCGTGCCGCTGTGACGCTGCGGGCGAAGGCCGCACCGCATGAGGAGCAAATGCTCCCCGCCTCCCTCAATACTTACCAAGATGTCTCCCAACCACGGAAGCAGGACCAAAGCCGACCTACTTACTCTATGAGATGGTGTGCATTTTACGAAAACCAACGTTGGTCGCCAGGCCCTCCAACCCACGGCGATAGCGCTAGTCACCCTGGTGGCAAACAATGCCACGCGGCAGTGCCGTAGTCTACTTGCAAGAACTAGATCCCTCTGTGGACTTTAATAAAAATAGTCTGACAGGAGTTTTAGGGCAAATAACTATTGTTGCATAGAAATGAGAAAATAAAGACAGCACGTAGTTAAGTGCAGTCATTTTGCTCCTACTTCGGAGCTTACACGAGAACACAGCTTCCACAACAACAGCAGCAGGCCGCCAGGCGTGAGCGAGAGCACAGCTTCCACAACAATAGCAGCAGGCTGCCAGGCGTGAGCGAGAACGCAGCTTCCACAACAACAGCAGCAGGCCGCCAGGCGTGAGCAAGAACACAGCTTCCACAACAACAGCAGCAGGCCGCCAGGTGTGAGCGAGAGCACAGCTTCCACAACAACAGCAGCAGGCCGCCAGGCGTGAGCAAGTACACAGCTTCCACAACAACAGCAGCAGGCCGCCAGGCGTGAGCGAGAGCACAGCTTCCACAACAACAGCAGCAAGCCGCCAGGCGTGAGCAAGAACACAGCTTCCACAACAACAGCAGCAAGCCGCCAGATGTGAGCGAGAGCACAGCTTCCACAACAACAGCAGCAAGCCGCCAGGCGTGAGCAAGAACACAGCTTCCACAACAACAGCAGCAAGCCACCAGGCGTGAGCAAGAACACAGCTCCCACAACAACAGCAGCAGGCCGCCAGGCGTGAGCAAGAACACAGCTCCCACAACAACAGCAGCAGGCCGCCAGGCGTGAGCGAGAACACAGCTTCCACAACAACAGCAGCAGGCCGCCAGGCGTGAGCAAGAACACAGCTTCCACAACAACAGCAGCAGGCCGCCAGGCGTGAGCGAGAGCACAGCTTCCACAACAACAGCAGCAAGCCGCCAGGCGTGAGCAAGAACACAGCTTCCACAACAACAGCAGCAGGCCGCCAGGCGTGAGCGAGAACACAGCTTCCACAACAACAGCAGCAGGCCGCCAGGCGTGAGCGAGAGCATAGCTTCCACAACAACAGCAGCAAGCCGCCAGGCGTGAGCAAGAACACAGCTTCCACAACAACAGCAGCAAGCCGCCAGGCATGAGCAAGAACACAGCTTCCACAACAACAGCAGCAGGCCGCCAGGCGTGAGCAAGAACACAGCTTCCACAACAACAGCAGCAGGCCGCCAGGCGTGAGCGAGAACACAGCTTCCACAACAACAGCAGCAGGCCGCCAGGCGTGAGCGAGAGCATGTTGTCCCAGATGGTGCTTTGGCCATTTCATCGGCTAGGCGTCAGCAAGTTGCCATGCCAACGCCATACACTGCTCCCAAACTCCCCTTTACATTAGCAATGTTTTGCCACCATTTTGGTGGTTACATGCACCAAAAACAAAAATGAAGGCCATTTATTTCCACTGCCAAGTGAATGTGGACAAACATGCATAGCGCAGTTTGGATGAGTGAAAAAGTTTCACGTCCTTAATATCTGGCTTTTGTCCCCTATGCCCCAATAAAAGCCCCGAAACCCTTCCACCTTCCTGTACAAACTATCCAACCCATCTCACCTGCATTCTACTTTCCGGACCCCCTCTATGTAAGCTGTAAATGTGTAAATACGTCCCTCGGGATGCCAACGTTAATAATATGATGTCCTCCATGCCATGTCCTTGTTAGATGTTCCAATACTCAGCCCTTCGCCCATGGCATATGCCACTCAAACAATGCCCGTGTGTAATCGTACCTTGACTTAGGACTGCCATTGCTCTGTAGTACCGACTGTGTAAGACATTTCTGTTAGAAATGACACCATGTTCTTCAACAAATGCAAATACAAAAAATACAACAAATAAATAAATAAATAAAATACAGCTCGATATTTGTCCCCAACAGCTTCCCATAGAGCACATCAGATCGCAGAGCCTCGGAAAGGAGGCGGCACTAAAAGGCTGAGCCATATTCCTCCTTTTAATCTGATAAGAAAAGGGCCACTTTAATGGCAAGCATTGTCTAACCTCGGGGCCAGTACAAGGATTCACGCCAAGCCTGCCAAAGTGCCATTTTGCCACACCGACCCTCCTCCCCCATCAAATGATATCAGATGTAATGCCGACAGGGCCAAAATGGAACCCCAGGTCATGGGAGTCTCGGGAGGATAGCTCAGGAGCAATGTGCTCGCCTTGGACGCAAGATGACATGGAGCAACACAGGTTTGATCCCCGGGTCCGCGCTTAGAAACCTCTGGGTATTAAGCACCTTTTAAATAACCTATCATATCATACCCTCTCCAACTAGCATTCCATACAGCTGCCTAAAATTGCCCTTTTGCAGCACCAGCCTCTTTCTTCAACATTCAATGAGGCGAGGATTTTCCAGACTGCATTCACTCATAGCTGCCTTACACACTTGCATGTCTCGTCTTCCTCAATGCAGTTTACCTACTTGTTCCTGCACTTTTCACTGGTTTTGTAATGTACCTCTCCCGGCTTCCCCTCTTGCACTTCCCTCCCTCCCCATCTACCCTCTTTTTCGTGTTCAGCACTTGCACGTTCCAAATCGTCTCATGACCTAGTCAGAACGCTATTGTTTTTCCTCTTCTTCCCTTCCCCCTTCCGGCACTGCCCCTCCTCTCCCTCTCTCATGCTTTAACACTTGCACGTTCCAAGTCGTCTCATGACCTAGTCAGAACGCTATTGTTTTTCCTGTTCTTCCCTTCCCCCTTCCTGCACTGCCACTCCTCTCCCTCTCTCATGCTTTAGCACTTGCACGTTCCAAGTCGTCTCATGACCTAGTCAGAACGCTATTGTTTTTCCTCTTCTTCCCTTCCCCCTTCCTGCACTGCCCCTCCTCTCCCTCTCTCATGCTTTAGCACTTGCACGTTCCAAATCGTCTCATGACCTAGTCAGAACGCTATTGTTTTTCCTTTTCTTCCCTTCCCCCTTCCTGCACTGCCCCTCCTCTCCCTCTCCCATGTTTTAGCACTTGCACGTTCCAAATCGTCTCATGTACTAGTCAGAACGCTATTGTTTTTCCTCTTTTTCCCTTCCCCCTTCCTGCACTGCCCCTCCTCTCCCTCTCTCATGCTTTAGCACGTGCACGTTCCAAATCGTCTCATGACCTAGTCAGAACGCTATTGTTTTTCCTCTTCTTCCCTTCCCCCTTCCTGCACTGCCCCTCCTCTCCCTCTCTCATGCTTTAGCACTTGCACGTTCCAAATCGTCTCATGACCTAGTCAGAACGCTATTGTTTTTCCTCTTCTTCCCTTCCCCCTTCCTGCACTGCCCCTCCTCTCCCTCTCTCATGCTTTAGCACGTGCACGTTCCAAATCGTCTCATAACCTAGTCAGAACGCTATTGTTTTTCCTCTTCTTCCCTTCCCCCTTCCTGCACTGCCCCTCCTCTCCCTCTCTCATGCTTTAGCACGTGCACACTCCAAATCGTCTCATGACCTAGTCAGAACGCTATTGTTTTTCCTCTTCTTCCCTTCCCCCTTCCTGCACTGCCCCTCCTCTCCCTCTCTCATGCTTTAGCACTTGCACGTTCCAAATCGTCTCATGACCTAGTCAGAACGCTATTGTTTTTGTCTTCTTCCCTTCCCCCTTCCTGCACTGCCACTCCTCTCCCTCTCTCATGCTTTAGCACTTGCACATTCCAAGTCGTCTCATGACCTAGTCAGAACGCTATTGTTTTTCCTCTTCTTCCCTTCCCCCTTCCTGCACTGCCCCTCCTCTCCCTCTCTCATGCTTTAGCACGTGCACGTTCCAAATCGTCTCATGACCTAGTCAGAACGCTATTGTTTTTGTCTTCTTCCCTTCCCCCTTCCTGCACTGCCCCTCCTCTCCCTCTCTCATGCTTTAGCACGTGCACGTTCCAAATCGTCTCATGACCTAGTCAGAACGCTATTGTTTTTGTCTTCTTCCCTTCCCCCTTCCTGCACTGCCCCTCCTCTCCCTCTCTCATGCTTTAGCACTTGCACGTTCCAAGTCGTCTCATGACCTAGTCAGAACGCTATTGTTTTTGTCTTCTTCCCTTCCCCCTTCCTGCACTGCCCCTCCTCTCCCTCTCTCATGCTTTAGCACTTGCACGTTCCGAATGTTTCAAGATCTTATAAGAACGTTTTTGTTTTAGTCCCACTCGCCCCCGCCTTGATGTGCCTTGAAGCACATTTTTGGCTGTATAGTGTGCATTACAAATAACCAATAAATACGTAAATAAATAAATAAATGCTCAACAACTCACCAAATAGCACAATACAGAAGATTATTGTACAGTCACCTAACAAACATACAGATACCCTGTCTACTTATATATAGCTCTAGGTGTAAATGTATTTTCCTACCACTTGAACGGGTAATACCTGTACATGAGGAAAGGTCCAGTGCCAAACCTAATAAACGAAGACGATAGTTATATCTCACGCTCAAGTCGTGTTTGGATCGTAAACTTTCTTTCCTCAAAATGGAAGCAGGGTTCAGTGGAGTAACTTTGCTGAAAATGTTGGGCAGGGGGGACATGACATCTAAATGAAAAAGGCCCCTGACAAATGAGTGGCCAAAATGATGTGCCACAAAAGTTGGGGGGCCTGTGCTTTTCCCTCCTAGCATCTACAGCCAAGGTTTATGGCCTCAATGAAAAGACTTCTTCAGCTGTGCGCCATCAGCCCGCGCACAGACATGCAATCCAATTAGTCCGAGACGGCTGGAAATGAGCGAATCCTATGCTAATGACTTTTATCCCACATGCGCGTCTTCTCATGTCGAAAACTTCGGCAGAAACATGGGGGCGCCTTCTGCGACGTTGTGTTGATACGTCATTACAATGGCGGGACCAGGGCGGAACGCTAGGGGCATTTATTAGGGTCCCCACACTTCTAATTGATCCAATAAACTCTCAAGTGGTGTGAAGAGGGATTATGGTTGCTCAGATGCGACGAGAGCACCGTAAATACGACTAACAAGGCCGTACAAGATTATAATGAGAATCTTGATGGTTACCGAGAGATTCGCTTTCCTAGTTCCTTTTTTTGTCAATTACGTACATCCTGGCGCCAAGGCCTTATTGGTACGCTCAGATACATTTTGAAACCGAAAATCAGCTTACTTTGAATTACTATCCCACACACCAGTGTCCTTTGCCTGGATTGAACGGGCGGTGAATTAAGGGCAGCGGTTGACCCCTCTCATTGCAACTTGAGGTCAATGCCTCCCAACCTCAAAGTAACGCTTTGAAATCATTACAGAATACTGAGCAGAGGGGGGGGGTGCTATAACCCCATGGCCAGTTCTCTCGAACACCAGGTGTAGCTGAATTTTGGGACGAAATTATAGGCCTCCAGCAAGCCCACCTTTTGAGTCAAAGTTAATGGAGTCAAGGTCCTTTCCAAGCAACTCCAGGTGTGTACAGAAACAAACATCCTCCACCATGATAGACGGTCGCGGCTCAGGCCGTCTAGAATCACAATCGGCACTCCATGATACAAGAGAAGAAATCTTCGTCTCCACGGAAACCAATCCCATCACCCTGGTATTGCAGGATCTCTCTGCAGCATATCCCACTGTAAACCAGACCATGTTACCCTCTACCCAGGTCAAAGTTGGCACCTTGCGGTTGCGAACATTCACACAGTCATTTGGCGCCCCTGAATGTGCCTCCCACTCTCCTGCTAACATGAGACCCGTAGCTACGGTGATGGAGCATGCCGACATCTGATCCGTTACACTGAAGACAACTCACAGATGATGATTCGCCTGCGGCAAAATGAGAACCACCAATCAAGACCATCGAATTGCCTTGATCAGATCCAGGAATGGAGGATACACAGGAGTAACCACTCCCTAGTCCTGCTCTGCGGCAGACCTCTCAGCGTACTTGTAACTTTCAATTGGCTACCCTCCCTCACCCCGGTCAATGTCCTCAAAACTAGGTATCATCATAGATGCTTAACTGTCCTCAACCCACAAATCACTGCTTTAAATAACTTCCACCCACAACGTCATACTCTAAAGAGATCCTTGCATTCCTCAAACTTGACGGCAGAGGGGACATTGGGCGTGCCCTAATCTTAGACACTAGACTACTGCAAAAGCAACTATAGCGGTCTCCTCGAAGATATGCAACTAGTACAACAGATCCATAATGCAGCCGCTGGTCTAGTCCTAGGCCTGGGTAAATACGATCACACCTGAAACCCTTAAAGTCTCTACATTGGCTCCCAGCTCAACAACACATTTGTTTTAAAACTCTGTGTCTTACCCGTCGAGCTTTCTGGCAAACTGGCCCAACATATCCGATCAACAGACCAGGCCAATACACCCTTTGGGAATCCATTACTCCTTGACAACACACTCACACAGTCACCTAATCCAATTAACAGAGAAAAACAAGCATTGGTAATGCCAACAGTTTGGGCTTCTGCGTCTGCATGGGAAAGGCACTCGCCATGCACAGCTGCAGTGGTATTAATTGGCCATGGATAGTAGCAGATGCAAAATGGTGCCAGTGCCTGGGCATCTAATAGCAGTGCCTTGCAAATGCCTAATACATATATACAAGCCAAAACTGATGGTTTTGTCAATTCTTGTTTTTAACAGGACTTTAGTGAAGGTCATGCATAGTGCTTATAAATCCAGTCGCTGAAGGCAGACCTGGTTAAGACACTTTTATTACACTAGTAGCGGGTTTACAACTCCAATTAAGTCGTTACCTCTCAGAAGACTGCTTTGGAAAAACACTGACAGGCACTTTGAGTACAAGGTTTGATGGTAAGGCTTAATTAAAGCGAGCTGAAAGAGTTCCCATGAGGAGGTATTTTGGGCGGGGAGGGGTATGACCTGGGTGTGAATGGCCATGGGCAGTCAATGGGTGGGCAAATGACCAAACGCCACCTTCAAGCTTTGCGTCCCTCCTCGTATTCCATTTCTCCCCAGCTGTACTCCAATGCAATAGTTTGGCCTTACAGGTGTCGCAAATGACACTGAATACCCCAAACAAATAATTTGGGCAAGAGGCTCGCGCTCAGAGGCCCAGAGTTATGGAATAAATGCTCACACAACTTCATACACAAACTAAAACTCCTCATATTTAGGAAGGCGAAGAATACTTTATTTTTTTGCCGCAAGGCTTTCCCGAGCGAGAGACCTAATTGACCACATCCATGACACAAAGTCAACAAAAAAAACAGCTCTTCTGACACACGTTGGTCCATTAAAAAACAAAGTCATTCTGTTTATATCAATATTAAAAATATAAGAGTAGACTCAGAGCCTTGCAGCTGCCAATGAGCGTTTCGCCTATAATTATAATGGGTTATTTATAACGCGCTTAATACCCAGAGGTTTCTAAGCGCGGACCCGGGAATCGAACCTGTGTTGCTCCACGTTCTCTTGCTTCCAATGGCAGCGCGTTGACCCTGATCTATCCTCCCTATCCAACCAAGCTTTCTCAAGGCAGAGCAGGCCTGCTTGTGCTGTTACTGACTGGTGAAATAGACATTGTTTGGGTTTCTGGAAAGCAACGGCTGGCAGTGAAAGATGCCCATAGGACCTCATTACGAGGTTGGAGGTAGACATGGCGCTATTAGCGCCATGGCTGCCTCCAAAATCTTACCGACTCCGGTCTGGTGGATGGAGCAATTACCGGTTCATTCCGAGGTCGGCGGGACCGGTAATTCCCCATTCACCAGAGCCATTCCCCATTCCCATTTGAGCCCCCATAGGGCTCAATGGGAAGGCAGCAATAACGGTACTGCAAATTGCGGTACAGTTATTGACCCCGGTATCCCTTTGCGGGTCACTTGCTTAATGCCTGGTATAACCAGGCGTTAAGGAAGGACCCACAAAGGGAACTCGTAGTAGGGCGGTAAGGGATTACCGGCACCGGTGCCCTTACCGGTGCCGGTAGTCCATTACCACCCACCTCGTAATGAGGCCCCATGTCTCGATGTGTGCTAACCTTTCCTATCTTCCCTACCACTTTACCCACTGTTCTGTCCTTTCCCTCCCCTGCTCCTTCATTCTTAGAGCTTTCAAGCAGCTTTGTATGCCAGTAGCACATTATAAACCTGAACATAAATAAATGCATTGATTAAAGGATTGTTTGACATATGTTCTATAGTTTATTTGCAACTCATTCTGTGCCTGGCCATTATTTGAAGCCTCCCCCATAGTGGTGAGACAGGTATTACAGCTTGTAGCTCCAAGAATTCAGATTGTATTTGGGAACCCAAACAATGGGCCTCATTGCAAGTTTGGAGGTAACCACGCCACTATTTGCGGCATGGCTGCCTCTGAACTTGTCCAAACTCCGGCCTGGTGAATGGAGTAATTACCGGTCCATTCCAAGGTCTGAGGGACCGGTAATTCCCCATTCACCAGGGCCATTCCCCATTCCCATTTGAGCCCCCATAGGGCTCAATGGGAAGGGGGAAGGCGGCAATAACGGTACCGTAAATGACGGTAGTTATTGACGCCGGAGTCCCTTTGCGGGTCCGTCCTTAACGCCTTCTAAAAGCAGGCGTTAAGGAAGGACCCGCAAAGGGAACTCGTAGTAGGGCGGTGAGAGTTTAACGCACTGGTCTCGTTACCGGTGACCGTTAACCCTTACCGCCCTACTCGGAATGAGGCCCAATGTCACAAAAATCCCTGCATATGCATACTTATATGCAGGCATGCAGAGTTTTTCTGAATGTGTTGCTAACCTATATTAACATCTACTAAGTTCCTAGGAACTAATCAGGTTTTGCGGATAGTGTGCATTACCATCTGGGACATGCCTGCATTTTGAGCACACAGCGCTGCTGAGTGGGCATTTACAGAGTTTGGGTGGGCCTTGCCAGCTCAGGCCCTACCCTGTCTAGGCCTCCGACTTTGTGTACCAAACCGCCATTTCCATGCTCGCCATCATTTTTGTAAATTGATGAGAGAAAACACGGCTTGTGGGCACTGCAGATTCACAAAAAAGCATTCCACTGCACCCCAGAGATTGGGCCAGTGGGTTAATAGCCATAAGTACATTCAGGCCTATTATCTTGGGCAGTGAGCTGTTCACACTGACTACAACCCGCCAAACGCATCTTTATTGCTTAATTAGGTGTGGGCCAGTCTGATGTTTGAATGCGAGCAATGACCTCTGGCATTGTCTGACTTTCAGAAGGGCTTGACATACCGTAAGGCTTTCTTCAATTTACCAGTATCATCCTGGCTCCTGTAGCGACTTTTTCCCCCCTGGCCTTGGTCACCATAATGCCCCTCTTTTCGATGGAAACAGAAACAGCTCCTTATCTTGCAAACTAGTCCCCTTTCTGTTTCCACGGTAGCCATTTTGTTGCACCCCAGAATGAGGGAAAACTGTTCATGCTCCAAGCTCTTTGCATTTGCATCTTGAACAACATTCCCTCATTCTGAAAAACATCATCCTTGCACATAGGGCTAGTCCTAAAAGCCTTAAAGTCAGCCGGGGCTGGCTAATCTAGGAGTTGAAGGTATTGGAGATGTCACTGAAATCTCTCACCTTGCTCTGTCCTTAACTTTGGCTGCAGGCCTTGATCGCCCATTCTAATTCGCTTCGGTGGGCTGCAAGGTAGCACCAGAGACTGAATCTTTGTCACGTCACACTCAATCAGTTTGCTTGGGCCACAGGCAGTAATCGCTGATCTTTCTCTAAGTTTCCAAGTAAGCTGGCTGGGTGGGTACAGCATCTGTTACTGGCAGAGTAGCGAAGGCAGCATTGAGTTCTCTCAACTGCAATGCCTTTCTTCTGCGCTGCTTCTTGGCATCTTCTCTCAGCTCCCCCGGTCCTCCCCAAAGCACTCCAGCTCATGTTCCACCTTTTGGTTGAAAGCAAAAAGAGGGTTCACACTGAGCCCCTGTACTTTACTGTGTGGTAGGTGGGTGCTGGGCTTCTGCATTTAATTGCCTGTACGCCCCCTTTGTTTGCTTCCCACTCCCTTGTATTTATGTTATTGCCTAAATTGATCATTTACAAACGATTGTGTGGTAAATCTGGGTGAATTTGGGCAGTACATTTTGATCGTTTGTAAACAGCGAGGGTTACAGAGGTGTCCCCCGCTCCACATGTTTGGTGGGGTTTGCTTTTGGGGGTTGCGGGGGTGTCCCCCGGCTTCTGGAGATTTGGAGGGGGGGACGGGAAGGAAAAAAAATTAAAAGAAAGAAAGGCGGCCCCTGCAGAATCAGATCCAACCTGCTTAGGAGGGAAGGACCCCACGCCGCAGGGTTAGGAGATGAGCGGACGGCGAAAAGGTAAGTAGGGGTGGGTGGGGGAGCTTATATGGGGGTTTAGTTTGGGCGGATTTGGTCTCAGCAAAATTGGCTTTGCAGCGCCGTAAACAATTGTACCACGGCCAAACCGTATACATCCGTATTTATCACTTGTGATCGGCTTCCCCACTCTGTACTTCCCCAAACGACGTATAAAGCACTAAGCTGCTTCATGAAGCCAGGTCGGTGCTCAATAAATACCCCAATAAGAATAAGAATAAAAAAATTAAACCTTTCTAATTATTATTTGGTGTTCCGAATCTGGCCGCATAGCTCGGTTTGCGGAGCCTTTAATAGCTGGAAGAGCCTGCGGCTAGAAGGCTAGAGCGTTTCATGAAACTGCCAACTCCAACAGAAAAGAGAAATGCTTAGGAGCTGGAGAGATACGAAGAAATGAAGCTCAGAATGTTCAATCTCGCCAATAATCCTTCTGTGCAAAGATTTGGGAGAAGGTTATCCTCCAACAGTTAACATCCCTCTACCTTGCCCAAGCTATCATTGCAATTTACTGAGGAGGGTATTTCATGTAAGGAACACCATTACCGCCGCATCCCTCTACCTTGCCCAAGCTACCATTGCAATTTACTGAGGAGGGTATTTCATGTAAGGAACACCATTACCGCTGCATCCCTTTACCTTTCCCAAGCTATCATTGTAATTTACTGACAAGGGTATTTCATGTAAGGAACACCATTAACGCCACATCCCTTTAAATTGCCCAAGCTATCATTGTAATTTACTGAGCAGGGTATTTCCTTTAAGGAACACCATTACCGCTGCATCCCTTTACCTTGCCCAAGCTATCATTGTAATTTACTGAGCAGGGTATTTCCTTTAAGGAACACCATTACCGCTGCATCCCTTTACCTTGCCCAAGCTATCATTGTAATTTACTGACGAGGGTATTTCATGTAAGGAACACCATTAACGCCACATCCCTTTAACTTGCCCAAGCTATCATTGTAATTTACTGAGCAGGGTATTTCCTTTAAGGAACACCATTACCGCTGCATCCCTTTACCTTGCCCAAGCTATCATTGTAATTTACTGAGGAGGGTATTTCATGTAAGGAACACCATTACCGCCACAGCCCTTTATCTTGCCCAAGCTATCATTGTAATTTACTGAGGAGGGTATTTCGTGTAAGGAACACCATTACCGACACATCCCTTTACCTTGCCAAGCTATCATTGTAATTTGCTGAGGAGGGTATCATTTAAGGAACACCATTACCGCCACATCCCTCTACCTGGCCCAAGCTATCATTGTAATTTACTGAGGAGGGTATTTCGTGTAAGGAACACCATTACCGACACATCCCTTTACCTTGCCAAGCTATCATTGTAATTTGCTGAGGAGGGTATCATTTAAGGAACACCATTACCGCCACATCCCTCTACCTTGCCCAAGCTATAATTGTAATTTACTGAGGAGGGTATTTCATTTAAGGAACACCATTACCGCCACATCCCTTCACCTTGCCAAAGCTATAATTGTAATTTACTGAGGAGGGTATTTCATTTAAGGAACACCCCATATAAGGAACACCATTACCGCCACATCCCTTTACCTTGCCCAAGCTATCATTGTAATTTACTGACGAGGGTATTTCATGTAAGGAACACCATTAACGCCACATCCCTTTACCTTGCCCAAGCTATAATTGTAATTTACTGAGGAGGGTATTTCATGTAAGGAACATCATTACCGCCACATCCCTCTACCTTGCCCAAGCTATAATTGTAATTTACTGAGGAGGGTATTTCATTTAAGGAACACCCCATGTAAGGAACACCATTACCGCCACATCCCTTTACCTTGCCCAAGCTATCATTGTAATTTACTGAGTTGGGTATTTCATTTAAGGAACACCATTACCGCCACATCCCTTTACCTTGCCCAAGCTATCATTGTAATTTACTGAGGAGGGTATTTCATTTAAGGAACACCATTACCGCCACATCCCTTTACCTTGCCAAGCTATCATTGTAATTTGCTGAGGAGGGTATCATTTAAGGAACACCATTACCGCCACATCCCTCTACCTTGCCCAAGCTATCATTGTAATATACTGAGGAGGGTATTTCATTTAAGGAACACCATTACCACCGCATCCCTTTACCTTGCCAAGCTATCATTGTAATTTACTGAGGAGGGTATTTCATTGAAGGAACACCATTATCGCCACATCCCTGTACCTTGCCCAAGCTATCATTGTAATTTACTGAGGAGGGTATTTCGTGTAAGGAACACCATTACCGACACATCCCTTTACCTTGCCAAGCTATCAGTGTAATTTGCTGAGGATGGTATCATTTAAGGAACACCATTACCGCCACATCCCTCTACCTTGCCCAAGCTATAATTGTAATTTACTGAGGAGGGTATTTCATGTAAGGAACACCATTACCGCCACATCCCTTTACTTTGCCAAGCTATAATTGTAATTTACTGAGGAGGGTATTTCATTTAAGGAACACCATTACCGCCACATCCCTTCACCTTGCCAAAGCTATAATTGTAATTTACTGAGGAGGGTATTTCATTTAAGGAACACCCCATATAAGGAACACCATTACCGCCACATCCCTTTACCTTGCCCAAGCTATCATTGTAATTTACTGAGTTGGGTATTTCATTTAAGGAACACCATTACCGCCACATCCCTTTACCTTGCCCAAGCTATCATTGTAATTTACTGAGGAGGGTATTTCATTTAAGGAACACCATTACCGCCACATCCCTTTACCTTGCCAAGCTATCATTGTAATTTGCTGAGGAGGGTATCATTTAAGGAACACCATTACCGCCACATCCCTCTACCTTGCCCAAGCTATCATTGTAATATACTGAGGAGGGTATTTCATTTAAAGAACACCATTACCACCGCATCCCTTTACCTTGCCAAGCTATCATTGTAATTTACTGAGGAGGGTATTTCATTGAAGGAACACCATTACCGCCACATCCCTGTACCTTGCCCAAGCTATCATTGTAATTTACTGAGGAGGGTATTTCGTGTAAGGAACACCATTACCGACACATCCCTTTACCTTGCCAAGCTATCATTGTAATTTGCTGAGGAGGGTATCATTTAAGGAACACCATTACCGCCACATCCCTCTACCTTGCCCAAGCTATAATTGTAATTTACTGAGGAGGGTATTTCATGTAAGGAACACCATTACCGCCACATCCCTTTACCTTGCCAAGCTATAATTGTAATTTACTGAGGAGGGTATTTCATTTAAGGAACACCATTACCGCCACATCCCTTCACCTTGTCAAAGCTATAATTGTAATTTACTGAGGAGGGTATTTCATTTAAGGAACACCCCATGTAAGGAACACCATTAGCGCCACATCCCTTTACCTTGCCCAAGCTATCATTGTAATTTACTGAGGAGGGTATTTCATTTAAGGAACACCCCATGTAAGGAACACCATTACCGCCACATTACCGCCACATCCCTTTACCTTGCCAAGCTATCATTGTAATTTACTGAGGAGGGTATTTCATTTAAGGAACACCTCATGTAAGGAACACCATTACCGCCACATTACCGCCACATCCCTTTACCTTGCCCAAGCTATCATTGTAATTTACTGAGGAGTGTATTTCATTTAAGGAACACCTCATGTATGGAACACCATTACCGCCACATCCCTTTACCTTGCCCAAGCTATCATTGTAATTAGGGTATTTCATTTAAGGAACACCATCACCGCCACATCCCTTTACCTTGCCAAGCTATCATTGTATTTTACTGAGGAGGGTATTTCATTTAAGGAACACCATTACCGCCACATCCCTCTACCTTGCCCAAGCTATAATTGTAATTTACTGAGGAGGGTATTTCATGTAAGGAACACCATTACCGCCACATCCCTTTACCTTGCCAAGCTATAATTGTAATTTACTGAGGAGGGTATTTCATTTAAGGAACACCATTACCGCCACATCCCTTCACCTTGCCCAAGCTATCAGTGTAATTTACTGAGGAGGGTATTTCATTTAAGGAACACCCCATGTAAGGAACACCATTACCGCCACATCCCTTTACCTTGCCAAGCTATAATTGTAATTTACTGAGGAGGGTATTTCATGTAAGGAACACCATTACCGCCACATCCCTTTACCTTGCCAAGCTATAATTGTAATTTACTGAGGAGGGTATTTCATGTAAGGAACACCATTACCGCCACATCCCTTTACCTTGCCCAAGCTATCATTGTAATTTACTGAGGAAACACCATTACCGCCACATCCCTTTACCTTGCCAAGCTATAATTGTAATTTACTGAGGAGGGTATTTCATGTAAGGAACACCATTACCGCCACATCTCTTTACCTTGCCAAGCTATAATTGTAATTTACTGAGGAGGGTATTTCATGTAAGGAACACCATTACCGCCACATCCCTTTACCTTGCCCAAGCTATCATTGTAATTTACTGAGGAGGGCATTTCATTTAAGGAACACCCCATGTAAGGAACACCATTACCGCCACATTACCGCCACATCCCTTTACCTTGCCCAAGCTATCAGTGTAATTTACTGAGGAGGGTATTTCATGTAAGGAACACCATTACCGCCACATCCCTTTACCTTGCCCAAGCTATCAGTGTAATTTACTAAGGAGGGTATTTCGGTAAGGAACACCATTGCCGCCACATCCCTTTACCTTGCCCAAGCTATAATTGTAATTTACTGAGGAGGGTATTTCATTTAAGGAACACCATTACCGCCCCATCCCTTTACCTTGCCAATCTATCATTGTAATTTGCTGAGGAGGGTATCATTTAAGGAACACCATTACCGCCACATCCCTCTACCTTGCCCAAGCTATCATTGTAATATACTGAGGAGGGTATTTCATTTAAGGAACACCATTACCACCGCATCCCTTTACCTTGCCAAGCTATCATTGTAATTTACTGAGGAGGGTATTTCATTGAAGGAACACCATTACCGCCACATCCCTCTACCTTGCCCAAGCTATCATTGTAATTTACTGATGAGGGGATTTCGTGTAAGGAACACCATTACCGACACATCCCTTTACCTTGCCAAGCTATAATTGTAATTTACTGAGGAGGGTATTTCATTTAAGGAACACCATTACCGCCACATCCCTTCACCTTGCCCAAGCTATCAGTGTAATTTACTGAGGAGGGTATTTCATTTAAGGAACACCCCATGTAAGGAACACCATTACCGCCACATTACCGCCACATCCCTTTACCTTGCCAAGCTATAATTGTAATTTACTGAGGAGGGTATTTCATGTAAGGAACACCATTACCGCCACATCCCTTTACCTTGCCAAGCTATAATTGTAATTTACTGAGGAGGGTATTTCATGTAAGGAACACCATTACCGCCACATCCCTTTACCTTGCCCAAGCTATCATTGTAATTTACTGAGGAGGGCATTTCATTTAAGGAACACCCCATGTAAGGAACACCATTACCGCCACATTACCGCCACATCCCTTTACCTTGCCCAAGCTATCAGTGTAATTTACTGAGGAGGGTATTTCATTTAAGGAACACCCCATGTAAGGAACACCATTACCGCCACATCCCTTTACCTTGCCCAAGCTATCATTGTAATTTACTGAGGAGGGTATTTCATTTAAGGAACACCATTACCGCCCCATCCCTTTACCTTGCCAAGCTATCATTGTAATTTGCTGAGGAGGGTATCATTTAAGGAACACCATTACCACCGCATCCCTTTACCTTGCCAAGCTATCATTGTAATTTACTGAGGAGGGTATTTCATTGAAGGAACACCATTACCGCCACATCCCTGTACCTTGCCCAAGCTATCATTGTAATTTACTGAGGATGGTATTTCGTGTAAGGAACACCATTACCGACACATCCCTTTACCTTGCCAAGCTATCATTGTAATTTGCTGAGGAGGGTATCATTTAAGGAACACCATTACCGCCACATCCCTCTACCTTGCCCAAGCTATAATTGTAATTTACTGAGGAGGGTATTTCATGTAAGGAACACCATTACCGCCACATCCCTTTACCTTGCCAAGCTATAATTGTAATTTACTGAGGAGGGTATTTCATTTAAGGAACACCATTACCGCCACATCCCTTCACCTTGCCAAAGCTATAATTGTAATTTACTGAGGAGGGTATTTCATTTAAGGAACACCCCATGTAAGGAACACCATTAGCGCCACATCCCTTTACCTTGCCCAAGCTATCATTGTAATTTACTGAGGAGGGTATTTCATTTAAGGAACACCCCATGTAAGGAACACCATTACCGCCACATTACCGCCACATCCCTTTACCTTGCCAAGCTATCATTGTAATTTACTGAGGAGGGTATTTCATTTAAGGAACACCTCATGTAAGGAACACCATTACCGCCACATTACCGCCACATCCCTTTACCTTGCCCAAGCTATCATTGTAATTTACTGAGGAGTGTATTTCATTTAAGGAACACCTCATGTAAGGAACACCATTACCGCCACATCCCTTTACCTTGCCCAAGCTATCATTGTAATTAGGGTATTTCATTTAAGGAACACCATCACCGCCACATCCCTTTACCTTGCCAAGCTATCATTGTATTTTACTGAGGAGGGTATTTCATTTAAGGAACACCATTACCGCCACATCCCTCTACCTTGCCCAAGCTATAATTGTAATTTACTGAGGAGGGTATTTCATGTAAGGAACACCATTACCGCCACATCCCTTTACCTTGCCAAGCTATAATTGTAATTTACTGAGGAGGGTATTTCATTTAAGGAACACCATTACCGCCACATCCCTTCACCTTGCCCAAGCTATCAGTGTAATTTACTGAGGAGGGTATTTCATTTAAGGAACACCCCATGTAAGGAACACCATTACCGCCACATCCCTTTACCTTGCCAAGCTATAATTGTAATTTACTGAGGAGGGTATTTCATGTAAGGAACACCATTACCGCCACATCCCTTTACCTTGCCAAGCTATAATTGTAATTTACTGAGGAGGGTATTTCATGTAAGGAACACCATTACCGCCACATCCCTTTACCTTGCCCAAGCTATCATTGTAATTTACTGAGGAAACACCATTACCGCCACATCCCTTTACCTTGCCAAGCTATAATTGTAATTTACTGAGGAGGGTATTTCATGTAAGGAACACCATTACCGCCACATCTCTTTACCTTGCCAAGCTATAATTGTAATTTACTGAGGAGGGTATTTCATGTAAGGAACACCATTACCGCCACATCCCTTTACCTTGCCCAAGCTATCATTGTAATTTACTGAGGAGGGCATTTCATTTAAGGAACACCCCATGTAAGGAACCCCATTACCGCCACATTACCGCCACATCCCTTTACCTTGCCCAAGCTATCAGTGTAATTTACTGAGGAGGGTATTTCATGTAAGGAACACCATTACCGCCACATCCCTTTACCTTGCCCAAGCTATCAGTGTAATTTACTAAGGAGGGTATTTCGGTAAGGAACACCATTGCCGCCACATCCCTTTACCTTGCCCAAGCTATAATTGTAATTTACTGAGGAGGGTATTTCATTTAAGGAACACCATTACCGCCCCATCCCTTTACCTTGCCAAGCTATCATTGTAATTTGCTGAGGAGGGTATCATTTAAGGAACACCATTACCGCCACATCCCTCTACCTTGCCCAAGCTATCATTGTAATATACTGAGGAGGGTATTTCATTTAAGGAACACCATTACCACCGCATCCCTTTACCTTGCCAAGCTATCATTGTAATTTACTGAGGAGGGTATTTCATTGAAGGAACACCATTACCGCCACATCCCTCTACCTTGCCCAAGCTATCATTGTAATTTACTGATGAGGGGATTTCGTGTAAGGAACACCATTACCGACACATCCCTTTACCTTGCCAAGCTATAATTGTAATTTACTGAGGAGGGTATTTCATTTAAGGAACACCCCATGTAAGGAACACCATTACCGCCACATTACCGCCACATCCCTTTACCTTGCCAAGCTATCATTGTAATTTACTGAGGAGGGTATTTCATTTAAGGAACACCTCATGTAAGGAACACCATTACCGCCACATTACCGCCACATCCCTTTACCTTGCCCAAGCTATCATTGTAATTTACTGAGGAGTGTATTTCATTTAAGGAACACCTCATGTAAGGAACACCATTACCGCCACATCCCTTTACCTTGCCCAAGCTATCATTGTAATTAGGGTATTTCATTTAAGGAACACCATCACCGCCACATCCCTTTACCTTGCCAAGCTATCATTGTATTTTACTGAGGAGGGTATTTCATTTAAGGAACACCATTACCGCCACATCCCTCTACCTTGCCCAAGCTATAATTGTAATTTACTGAGGAGGGTATTTCATGTAAGGAACACCATTACCGCCACATCCCTTTACCTTGCCAAGCTATAATTGTAATTTACTGAGGAGGGTATTTCATTTAAGGAACACCATTACCGCCACATCCCTTCACCTTGCCCAAGCTATCAGTGTAATTTACTGAGGAGGGTATTTCATTTAAGGAACACCCCATGTAAGGAACACCATTACCGCCACATCCCTTTACCTTGCCAAGCTATAATTGTAATTTACTGAGGAGGGTATTTCATGTAAGGAACACCATTACCGCCACATCCCTTTACCTTGCCAAGCTATAATTGTAATTTACTGAGGAGGGTATTTCATGTAAGGAACACCATTACCGCCACATCCCTTTACCTTGCCCAAGCTATCATTGTAATTTACTGAGGAAACACCATTACCGCCACATCCCTTTACCTTGCCAAGCTATAATTGTAATTTACTGAGGAGGGTATTTCATGTAAGGAACACCATTACCGCCACATCTCTTTACCTTGCCAAGCTATAATTGTAATTTACTGAGGAGGGTATTTCATGTAAGGAACACCATTACCGCCACATCCCTTTACCTTGCCCAAGCTATCATTGTAATTTACTGAGGAGGGCATTTCATTTAAGGAACACCCCATGTAAGGAACACCATTACCGCCACATTACCGCCACATCCCTTTACCTTGCCCAAGCTATCAGTGTAATTTACTGAGGAGGGTATTTCATGTAAGGAACACCATTACCGCCACATCCCTTTACCTTGCCCAAGCTATCAGTGTAATTTACTAAGGAGGGTATTTCGGTAAGGAACACCATTGCCGCCACATCCCTTTACCTTGCCCAAGCTATAATTGTAATTTACTGAGGAGGGTATTTCATTTAAGGAACACCATTACCGCCCCATCCCTTTACCTTGCCAAGCTATCATTGTAATTTGCTGAGGAGGGTATCATTTAAGGAACACCATTACCGCCACATCCCTCTACCTTGCCCAAGCTATCATTGTAATATACTGAGGAGGGTATTTCATTTAAGGAACACCATTACCACCGCATCCCTTTACCTTGCCAAGCTATCATTGTAATTTACTGAGGAGGGTATTTCATTGAAGGAACACCATTACCGCCACATCCCTCTACCTTGCCCAAGCTATCATTGTAATTTACTGATGAGGGGATTTCGTGTAAGGAACACCATTACCGACACATCCCTTTACCTTGCCAAGCTATAATTGTAATTTACTGAGGAGGGTATTTCATTTAAGGAACACCATTACCGCCACATCCCTTCACCTTGCCCAAGCTATCAGTGTAATTTACTGAGGAGGGTATTTCATTTAAGGAACACCCCATGTAAGGAACACCATTACCGCCACATTACCGCCACATCCCTTTACCTTGCCAAGCTATAATTGTAATTTACTGAGGAGGGTATTTCATGTAAGGAACACCATTACCGCCACATCCCTTTACCTTGCCAAGCTATAATTGTAATTTACTGAGGAGGGTATTTCATGTAAGGAACACCATTACCGCCACATCCCTTTACCTTGCCCAAGCTATCATTGTAATTTACTGAGGAGGGCATTTCATTTAAGGAACACCCCATGTAAGGAACACCATTACCGCCACATTACCGCCACATCCCTTTACCTTGCCCAAGCTATCAGTGTAATTTACTGAGGAGGGTATTTCATTTAAGGAACACCCCATGTAAGGAACACCATTACCGCCACATCCCTTTACCTTGCCCAAGCTATCATTGTAATTTACTGAGGAGGGTATTTCATTTAAGGAACACCATTACCGCCCCATCCCTTTACCTTGCCAAGCTATCATTGTAATTTGCTGAGGAGGGTATCATTTAAGGAACACCATTACCACTGCATCCCTTTACCTGGCCAAGCTATCATTGTAATTTACTGAGGAGGGTATTTCATTGAAGGAACACCATTACCGCCACATCCCTCTACCTTGCCCAAGCTATCATTGTAATTTACTGAGGAGGGTATTTCGTGTAAGGAACACCATTACTGACACATCCCTTTACCTTGCCAAGCTATCATTGTAATTTGCTGAGGAGGGTATCATTTAAGGAACACCATTACCGCCACATCCCTCTACCTTGCCCAAGCTATAATTGTAATTTACTGAGGAGGGTATTTCATGTAAGGAACACCATTACCGCCACATCCCTTTACCTTGCCAAGCTATAATTGTAATTTACTGAGGAGGGTATTTCATTTAAGGAACACCATTACCGCCACATCCATTCACCTTGCCAAAGCTATAATTGTAATTTACTGAGGAGGGTATTTCATTTAAAGAACACCCCATATAAGGAACACCATTACCGCCACATCCCTTTACCTTTCCCAAGCTATCATTGTAATTTACTGAGGAGGGTATTTCATGTAAGGAACACCATTAACGCCACATCCCTTTACCTTGCCAAGCTATAATTGTAATTTACTGAGGAGGGTATTTCATTTAAGGAACACCATTACTGCCACATCCCTTCACCTTGCCCAAGCTATCAGTGTAATTTACTGAGGAGGGTATTTCATTTAAGGAACACCCCATGTAAGGAACACCATTACCGCCACATCCCTTTACCTTGCCAAGCTATAATTGTTATTTACTGAGGAGGGTATTTCATGTAAGGAACACCATTACCGCCACATCCCTTTACCTTGCCAAGCTATAATTGTAATTTACTGAGGAGGGTATTTCATGTAAGGAACACCATTACCGCCACATCCCTTTACCTTGCCCAAGCTATCATTGTAATTTACTGAGGAGGGCATTTCATTTAAGGAACACCCCATGTAAGGAACACCATTATCGCCACATTACCGCCACATCCCTTTACCTTGCCCAGGCTATCAGTGTAATTTACTGAGGAGTGTATTTCATTTAAGGAACACCTCATGTAAGGAACACCATTACCGCCACATTACCGCCACATCCCTTTACCTTGCCCAAGCTATCATTGTAATTTACTGAGGAGGGTATTTCATTTAAGGAACACCATCACCGCCACATCCCTTTACCTTGCCAAGCTATCATTGTAATTTACTGAGGAGGATATTTCATGTAAGGAACACCATTACCGCCACATCCCATTACCTTGCCAATCTATAATTGTAATTTACTGAGGAGGGTATTTCATTTAAGCAACACCATTACCGCCACATCCCTTCACCTTGCCCAAGCTATCAGTGTAATTTACTGAGGAGGGTATTTCATTTAAGGAACACCCCATGTAAGGAACACCATTACCGCCACATTACTGCCACATCCCTTTACCTTGCCAAGCTATAATTGTAATTTACTGAGGAGGGTATTTCATGTAAGGAACACCATTACCGCCACATCTCTTTACCTTGCCAAGCTATAATTGTAATTTACTGAGGAGGGTATTTCATGTAAGGAACACCATTACCGCCACATCCCTTTACCTTGCCCAAGCTATCATTGTAATTTACTGAGGAGGGCATTTCATTTAAGGAACACCCCATGTTAGGAACACCATTACCGCCACATTACCGCCACATCCTTTTACCTTGCCCAAGCTATCAGTGTAATTTACTGAGGAGGGTATTTCATGTAAGGAACACCATTACCGCCACATCCCTTTACCTTGCCCAAGCTATCAGTGTTATTTACTAAGGAGGGTATTTCGGTAAGGAACACCATTGCCGCCACATCCCTTTACCTTGCCCAAGCTATCAATGTAATTTACTAAGGAGGGTATTTCGGTAAGGAACACCATTGCCGTCACATCCCTTTACCTGGCCCAAGCTATCAGTGTAATTTACTAAGGAGGGTATTTCATTTAAGGAACACCATTACCTCCACATTCCTACACCTTGCCCAAGCTATCATTGTAATTTACTAAGGAGGGTATTTCATTTAAGGAACACCATTACTGACACATTCCTACACCTTGCCCAAGCTATCATTGTAATTTACTGAGGAGGGTATTTCATTTAAGGAACACCCCATGTAAGGAAGACCATTAACGCCACATTACCGTCACATCCCTTTAACTTGCCAAAGCTATCATTGTCATTTACTGAGCAGGGTATTTCTTTTAAGGAACACCATTACCGCCGCATCCCTCTACCTTGCCCAAGCTATCATTGTAATTTACTGAGGAGGGTATTTATTTAAGGAACACCATTACCGCCACATCCCTTTACCTTGCCCAAGCTATCATTGTAATTTACTGAGGAGGGTATTTCATTTTAGGAACACCATTACCGCCACATCCCTTTACCTTGCCTAAGCTATTATTGCAATTTACTGAGGAGGGTATTTCATTTAAGGAACACCCCATGTAAGGAACACCATTACCGCCACATCGCTTTACCTTGTCAAGCTAAAATTGTAATTTACTGAGGAGGGCATTTCATTTTAGGAACACCATTACCGCCACCCAAGCTATCATTGTAATTTACTGAGGAGGGTATTTCATTTAAGGAACACCCCATGTAAGGAACGCCATTACTGCCACATTACCGCCACATCCCTTTACCTTGCTCAAGCTATCTGAGGAGGGTATTTCGTGTAAGGAACACCATTGCAGCCACATCCTTTTACCTTGCCCAAGCTATCAGTGTAATTTACTGAGGAGGGTATTTCATGTAAGGAACACCATTACCGCCACATCCCTTTACCTTGCCCAAGCTATAATTGTCATTTACTGAGGAGGGTATTTCATTGAAGGAACACCATTACCGCAACATCCCTTTACCTTGTCCAAGCTATCATTGTAATTTACTGAGGAGGGTATTTCATTTAAGGAACACCATTACCGCCACATCCCTTTACCTTGCCCAAGCTATAATTGTAATTTACTGAGGAGGGTATTTCATTTTAGGAACACCATTACCGCCACATCGCTTTACGTTGCCAAGCTATAATTGTAATTTACTGAGGAGAGTATTTCATTTAAGGAACACCATTACCGCCACATCGCTTTACCTTGCCCACGCTATCATTGTAATTTACTGAGGAGGGTATTTAATTTAAGGACCACCCCATGTAAGGAACACCATTACCGCCACATCCCTTTACCTTGCCCAAGCTATCATTGTAATTTACTGAGGAGGGTATTTCGTGTAAGGAACACCATTGCCGCCACATCCCTTTACATTGCCCAAGCTATCAGTGTAATTTACTGAGGAGGGTATTAAATGTAAGGAACACCCCATGTAAGGAACACCATTACCGCCACATTACCGCCACATCCCTTTACCTTGCCCAAGCTATCATTGTAAGTTACTGAGGAGAGTATTTCATTTAAGCAACACCATTACCGCCACATTCCTCTACCTTGCCCAAGCTATCATTGTAATTTACCAAGGGTGGTATTTCATGTAAGGAACACCATTACCGCCACATCCCTTTACCTTGCCCAAGCTATCATTGTAATTTACTGAGGAGGGTATTTCATGTAAGGAACACCATTGCCGCCACATCCCTTCACCTTGCCCAATCTATCATTGTAATTTACTGAGGAGGGTATTTCATGTAAGGAACACCATTGCCGCCACATCCCTTCACCCTGCCCAATCTATCATTGTAATTTACTGAGGAGGGTATTTCATTTAAGGAACACCCCATGTAAGGAACACCATACACCCAGTGCTGCTCCAGGAATCCAGGTGAGAGCAACCCCCCAGCAACCCCCGGGACTCAGTCAGGCCAAAATCCACTTTTAGTGGGGCCCAGTCCCCTTGCCGCTCCTCCGTTACCTCCTAGCCCCAGCCCTCCCTCTCTTCCCTATCCCTCTTACACCCACCTCCCACCGCTCCTGATTGCCGCCTCGCCTGGTCTTAGCTGACCCTTCCTGGGCAGCCCTCTGCCCGTGCAGCCCTGCGGCTAAGGGCCCTGAGGCAAAGGGCGGCTCCTACAGAGGCGGCTCCAAGATTTGTCTGCAGGTGTCCACAGGGGAAGCAAAGGAAGCCAGACACCAACAAAATTGTGAGTGTGGCATGGGTGGGGTGTAGAGCAATCACTCTACTCCAGAAAGCCCTCGCCACTCTACCTTAACCTTCCGTAACATAAACTGCCATAGAATTGCACCACACCTGGATGAAATTCTCAACTTTTAGCTTGCGCCGCATCTAGATGGAATATGAATGTTTGCATGTGCACTCTTAGATGGAATTCTTAACTCTAGCTTCCATCGCATCTAGACGGGATTGTGAATATTAGCATGTGCCACATTTAGATGGAATTCTCAACTCTAGCTTCCGTCACATCTAGACAGGATTAGGAATATTAGCATGTGCCACACTTAAATGAAACGGTGAATGATAAGTGCCGCACTTGATAGAATCGTGATCACTAGCCTGCCTCACATCTGGACAGAATACTGAAGTTTAGCAAGTGCCACACTCGGATGGAATAGTGAATGATAGCAAGCATACACCTAGACACAATTGCAATGACAGCAATACCAACTAACCAATCCACTAACAATTTCATCCCTCTGCATAAACCTCTCAAACTCTAACCAAACACAACCACAAACCTGAAATACAGCAATCCGCACAAACTTCACTACATTGCAACAACAAAACAAACCACACATAGACTTGCACAAGAGCACACGACGACTACCGACCGTAAAACACCCCAAGCCCAGCCAACGGACCCACCGGCCTGAGGCTGCCAACAGCACATCACTGCTCTCTTGCACTTTTCCAGCTTATTCCCACTAACTTACCACCCCCCTTCTTCTCCCTTTTTCAGAGCCGCCAGAGCGCCAGGGGACCACTCCGGCGGTGATAGTGCGCGGTACAAATATCCTTTAACATTAACATTAACATTACCACCACATTACCGCCACATCCCTTTACCTTGCCCAAGCTATCATTGTAATTTACTGAGGAGGGTATTTCTTTTTAGGAACACCATTATCGCCACATCCCTTTAACTTGCCCAAGCTATTATTGTAATTTACTGAGCAGGGTATTTCCTTTAAGGAACACCATTACCGCTGCATCCCTTTACCTTGCCCAAGCTATCATTGTAATTTACTGAGGAGGGTATTTCATGTAAGGAACACCATTACCGCCACATCCCTTTACCTTGCCCAAGCTATCATTGTAATTTACTGAGGAGGGTATTTCATGTAAGGAACACAATTACTGCCACATCCCTCTACCTTGCCTAAGCTATCATTGTAATTTACTGAGGAGGGTATTTCATTTTAGGAACACCATTACCGCCACATCCCTTTACCTTGTCCAAGCTATTATTGCAATTTACTGAGGAGGGTGTTTCATTTAAGGAACACCAAATGTAAGGAACACCATTACCGCCACATTACCGCCACAACCCTTTACCTTGCCCAAGCTATCATTGTAATTTACTGAGGAGGGTATTTCATTTTAGGAACACCATTACCACCACATCCCTTTACCTTGCCCAGGCTATCATTGTAATTTACTGAGGAGGGTATTTCATGTAAGGAACACCCCATGTAAGGAACACCATTACCACCACATCCCTTTACCTTGCCCAAGCTATAATTGTAATTTACTGAGGAGGGTATTTCATTTTAGGAACACCATTACCGCCACATCCCTTTACCTTGCCCAAGCTATAATTGTAATTTACTGAGGAGGGTATTTCATTTAAGGAACACCCAATGTAAGGAACACAATTACCGCCACATTACCACCACATCCCTTCACCCTGCCCAATCTATTATTGTAATTCACTGAGGAGGGTATTTCATTTAAGGAACACCCCATGTAAGGAACACCATACACCCAGTGCTGCTCCAGCAATCCAGGTGAGAGCAACCCCCCAGTACCTCCCGGGACGCAATCAGGCCAAAGTCCACTTTTAGTGGGGCCCAGTCCCCTTGCCGCTCCTCCGTTACCTCCTAACCCCAGCCCTCCCTCTCTTCCCGATCCCTCTTACACCTGCCTCCCGCCGCTCCTGATTGGCCATCTGAGGCCCACAACACCGGCTCTGATTGGCTCAGAGCACGAGTCAGCTGAGCCTACAGACCACGCTGCTCGCGCCTCCACCCAGTGCTGCACCAGCAATCCAGGTGAGAGCAACCCCCCCAGCGACCCTCTGGGCCTCAATCGGGCCAAAATCCACTTTTAGTGGGGCCCAGTCCCCTTGCCGCTACTCCGTTACCTCCTAGCCCCAGCCCTCCCTCTCTTCCCGATCCCTCTTACACCCACCTCCCGCCGCTCCTTATTGGCCGCCTCGCCTGGTCTTAGCTGACCCTTCCTGGGCAGCCCTCTGCCCGTGCAGCCCTACGGCTAAAGGCCCTGAGGCAAAGGGCGGCTCTTACAGAGGCGGCTCTAAGATGTGTCTGCAGGTGTCCACAGGGGAAGCAAAGGAAGCCAGACACCAACAAAATTGTGAGTGTGGCATGGGTGGGGTGTAGAGTAATCACTCTACTCCAGAAAGCCCTCGCCACTCTACCTTAACCTTCCGTAACGTAAACTGCCATACAATTGCACCACACTTGGATGAAATTCTCAACTTTTAGCTTGCGCCGCATCTAGATGGAATATGAATGTTGGCATGTGCCACAGTTAGATGGAATTCTTAACTCTAGCTTCCATCGCATCTAGACGGGATTGTGAATATTAGCATGTGCCACATTTAGATGGAATTCTCAACTCTAGCTTCCGTCACATCTAGTCAGGATTAGGAATATTAGCATGTGCCACACTTAAATGAAACGGTGAATGATAAGTGCCACACTTGATAGAATCGTGATCACTAGCCTGCCTCACATCTGGACAGAATACTGAAGTTTAGCAAGTGCCACACTCGGATGGAATAGTGAATGATAGCAAGCATACACCTAGACACAATTGCAATGACAGCAATACCAACTAAACAATCCACTAACAATTTCATCCCTCTGCATAAACCTCTCAAACTCTAACCAAACACAACCACAAACCTAAAGTACAGCAATCCGCACAAACTTCACTACATTGCAACAACAAAACAAACCACACATAGACTTGCACAACAGCACACGACGACTACCGACCGTAAAACACCCCAGGCCCAGCCAACGGACCCACCGGGCTGAGGCTGCCAACAGCACATCACTGCTCTCTTGCACTTTTCCAGCTTATTCCCACTAACTTACCCCCCCTCCTTCTCCCTTTTTCAGAGCCGCCAGAGCGCCAGGGGACCACTCGGGTGGTGATAGTGCGCGGTACAAATATCCTTTAACATTAACATTAACATTACCACCACATTACCGCCACATCCCTTTACCTTGCCCAAGCTATCATTGTAATTTACTGAGGAGGGTATTTCTTTTTAGGAACACCATTATCGCCACATCCCTTTAACTTGCCCAAGCTATCATTGTAATTTACTGAGCAGGGTATTTCCTTTAAGGAACAACATTACTGCTGCATCCCTTTACCTTGCCCAAGCTATCATTGTAATTTACTGAGGAGGGTATTTCATGTAAGGAACACCATTACCGCCACATCCCTTTACCTTGCCCAAGCTATCATTGTAATTTACTGAGGAGGGTATTTCATGTAAGGAACACAATTAATGCCACATCCCTCTACCTTGCCTAGGCTATCATTGTAATTTACTGAGGAGGGTATTTTATTTTAGAGACACCATTACCGCCACATCCCTTCACCTTGTCCAAGCTATTATTGCAATTTACCGAGGAGGGTATTTCATTTAAGGAACACCCCATGTAAGGAACAGCATTACCGACACATTACCGCCACATCCCTTTACCTTGCCCAAGCTATCATTGTAATTTACTGAGGAGGGTATTTCGTGTAAGGAACACCATTACCACCACATCCCTTTAGCTTGCCCAAGCTATCATCGTTATTACTGAGGAGGGTATTTCATTTTAGGAACACCATTACCGCCGCATCACATTCCCTTGCCCAAGCTATAATTGTAATTTACTAAGGAGGGTATTTCATGTAAGGAACACCATTACCGCCACATGCCTTTACCTTGCCCAAGCTATCATTGTAATTTACTGAGGAGGGTATTTCGTGTAAGGAACACCATTGCCACCACAATCCTTTACCTTGCCCAAGCTATCAGTGTAATATACTGAGGAGGGTATTTCATGTAAGGAACACCATTACCACAACATCCCTTTACCTTGCCCAAGCTATCATTGTAGTTTACTGAGGAGGGTATTTCGTGTAAGGAACACCATTACCACTACATCCCTTTACCTTTACCAAGCTGTCATTGTAATTTACTGAGGAGGGTTATTTCATTTAAGGAACACCCCATGTAAGGAACACCATTACTGCCACATTACCACCACATCCCTTTACCTTGCCCAAGCTTAAATTGTAATTTATCGTGGAGGGTATTTCATTTAAGGAACACCATTACCGCCACATCCCTTTACCTTGCCCAAGCTATAATTGTAATTTACTGAGGAGGGCATTTCATTTTAGGAACACCATTGCCGCCACATCCCTTTACCTTGCCCAAGCTATAATTGTAATTTACTGAGGAGGGTATTTCATTTAAGGAACACCCCATGTAAGGAACACCATTACCGCCACATTACCGCCACATCCCTTTACCTTGCCCAAGCTATAATTGTAATTTACCGTGGAGGGTATTTCATTTAAGGAACACCATTACTGCCACATCCCTTTACCTTGCCCAAGCTATCATTGTAATTTACTGAGGAGGGTATTTCATTTAAGGAACACCATTACCGCCACATCCCTTTACCTTGCCCAAGCTATCATTGTAATTTACTGAGGAGGGTATTTCATTTTAGGAACACCATTACCGCCACATCCCTTTACCTTGCCCAAGCTATAATTGTAATTTACTGAGGAGGGTATTTCATTTAAGGAACACCCCAAGTAAGGAACACCATTACTGCCACATTACCAGCACATCCCTTTACCTTGCCCAAGCGATAATTGTAATTTACCGTGGAGGGTATTTCATTTAAGGAACACCATTACCGCCACATCCTTTTACTTTGCCCAAGCTATCATTGTAATTTACTGAGGAAGGTATTTCGTGTAAGCAACACCATTACCACCACATCCCTTTACTTTGCCCAAGCTATAATTGTAATTTACTGAGGAGGGTTATTTCATTTAAGGAACACCCCATATAAGGAACACCATTACTGCCACATTACCACCACATCCCTTTACCTTGCCCAAGCTTAAATTGTAATTTATCGTGGAGGGCATTTCATTTAAGGAACACCATTAGTGCCACAACCCTTTACCTTGCCCAATCTATCATTGTAATTTACTGAGGAGGGTATTTCATTTAAGGAACACCATTACCGCCACATCCCTTTACCTTGCCCAAGCTATCATTGTAATTTACTGAGGAGGGTATTTCATTTAAGGAACACCATTACCACCACATCCCTTTACCTTGCCCAAGCTATAATTGTAATTTACTGAGGAGGGCATTTCATTTAAGGAACACCCCATGTAAGGAACACCATTACCGCCACATTACCACCACATCCCTTTACCTTGCCCAAGCTATAATTGTAATTTACCGTGGAGGGTATTTCATTTAAGGAACACCATTACTGCCACATCCCTTTACCTTGCCCAAGCTATCATTGTAATTTACTGAGGAGGGTATTTCATTTAAGGAACACCATTACCGCCACATCCCTTTACCTTGCCCAAGCTATCATTGTAATTTACTGAGGAGGGTATTTCATTTTAGGAACACCATTACCGCCACATCCCTTTACCTTGCCCAAGCTATCACTGCAATTGACAGAGGAGGGTATTTCATTTAAGGTACACCATTACCACCACACCCCTTTACCTTGCCCAAGATATAATTGCAATTTACTGAGGAGGGTATTTCGTGTAAGGAACATCATTACCGCCACATCTCTTCACCTGGCCCAAGCTATCATTGTAATTTACTGAGAAGGGTATTTCGTGTAAGGAACACCATTGCCACCACATCCCTTTACCTGGCCCAAGCTATCATTGTGATTTACTGAGGAGGGTATTTTGTGTAAGGAACACAATACCGCCACATCCCTTTAACTTGCCCAAGCTATCAGTGTAATTTACTGAAGAGGGTATTTCATGTAAGGAACACCATTACCGCCACATCCCTCTACCTTGCCCAAGCTATCATTGTAATTTACTGAGGAGCGTATTTCATTTAAGGATCACCATTACCGCTACATCCATTTACCTTGCCCATGCTATCATTGTAATTTACTGAGGAGGGTATTTCGTGCACGGAACACCATTACCGCCACATCCCTCTACCTTGCCCAAGCTATCATTGTAATTTACTGAGGAGCGTATTTCATTTAAGGATCACCATTACCGCCACATCCATTTACCTTGCCCATGCTATCATTGTGTTAAAGATTGCGTCTCTTGGGCGCTGAGTACCTGGGCTTCCGGTAGTTGTTCTTGGTGAGGTCGCCAGGCTGTCCGACAGGTGATTGAAGAATATGAGACGCGAGAAACCAGCACACCCCTTCCCCTAGAGTCAACAGGGTTAGAGGTGGACCAGCTCCCAACGCCACTAAAGTGCACCTTCCTGGTTCTTGCAGTGTTGGAGCAGTGTAGCAAGATAGAATTGCGGACGGAATGCCGTGGTGTTTCCAGAGGATGCAAATAACTGGAGGAGGCAGGCAAGTCTTGGAAGGCGAGGCAGTAGAGCAAGACCGTAGCGGGCACAACAGTAGAACAAGGCTGGAGCAGGCTGGAGCAGGCAAGGAATGGAGGGCAGGCTGGAGCAGGCGAGGACTGAAGGGCAGGCTGGAGCAGGCAAGGACTGAAGGGCAGGCTGGAGCAGGTGAGGACAGGAGAGCAAGCTGGAGCTGCGAGGAATGGAAGGCAGGCTGGAGCTGGCAAGGACTGGAGGGCAGGCTGGAGCAGGCGAGGACAGGAGAGCAGGCTGGAGCTGGCAAGGACTGGAGGGCAGGCTGGGGCAGGCGAGGACAGGAGAGCAGGCTGGAGCTGGCAAGGACTGGAGCTGAAGCAGCAAGGCTTCAGAAGCGAAGACACGATCCGTGAAACAAACCGCATTGAGACGCGGTGAGCTTCAGGATCAAGCGCCTTAAATAAGACCGGCAGCACTCGGGAGGCTTGGAACGCAAGCCGTGTTATCCCCGAGTGCTGCCGCGTCCGAAACGAGGCCTGGGAAGCAAGCTTGTGGCTTCCCAAGCGTCTCGAGGACTGCGCATGCGCGAAGACCAAGACGCGGTCTTCCGCGCATGCGCAGGCCCCGGGACACAGAAACCCCGGAAGCGCCGGGTGTCGCGGACAACCGCGGACCCCCCAACCGGCATCGGGGATAACAGCGCCAGGATGGGGCGCGTCGGAATCCATAACCGCGCCCCCTCCGACAGGTAAGTGAGGTGGAGGTGGTGACACTATGCCCCCTCCCAGAAAGCCCAGGAGCCCCAGGTTTCCACGGAAAGCGGCGATAGAAATCACGGATCAGGCGGGGGGCATGCACATAACAGCGTGGTTCCCAAGTTCTATCACAGGCTGGGTAACCCTTCCAGTCCACCAAATACTGGAGCACCCCTCGCCTGATGCGAGAATCGCAAATTTCCTGTACCTCGAATTCGGGAGACCCCTGGACAACAACAGGTGCGGGACGAGGGGCAGAACGGCCAAACGTGTCCACCACATATGGCTTTAACAGGGAGACGTGAAAAACCGGATGCACCCGCCAAGTTTGAGGCAATTGCAAACGGAAAGCCACAGAAGACAGGCGTTTTACTGCTAGTTAGTTGAGTTAAGGGAGCCGTGAGTTGAGAAAAATGGGGTATAAATTGCCGATAAAAATTAGCAAACCCTAAAAATCGTTGTAGGGACTTTATATCAGAATGTTGAGTCCAAACTTGAATGGCTTGTACCTTGGCCGGATCCATGAATATTCCAGTGCCACTGATCACATAGCCCAGGAATTCCATCTTTTTCTGGTGAAAAGAGCACTTTTCAAGCTTAACGTACAGGTGGTTCTGGGACAAACGTCGAAGTACCTCTCGAACGTGTTCTACATGTTGCTTCAGGGAGACAGAAAAAATGAGGATATCATCGAGATACACCCAAACTGATATCCCGATTAGATCACAAAAAACGCTATCCATAAAACGCTGAAAGACAGCCGGGGCATTGCACAAACCGAATGGCATTACCCGGTATTCGTAATGCCCGAAAGGAGTCTTAAAGGCCGTCTTCCATTCGTCTCCCTCTTTGATTCGTATTAAGTGATAAGCGCCTCGTAGATCCAACTTAGTGAACACCTGGGCAGTTCGAAGGGACTCCATGATGCTTCGAATCAATGGCAATGGATACCTATCTTTTCTTGTAATGTCATTTAATTGACGGTAGTCAATACAGGGTCGTAAGGTTCCTTCCTTCTTCTTCACAAAGAATAGCGGGAATCCAGCTGGTGATTTCGAGGGAGTGATATAACCCTTCCTAATACAGTCTGACAAGTATTCTTGAAGAACTGCCTTCTCAGTAAGGGACAGGGCGTATAGCTTCCCATGAGGTATTACTGAACCAGGTATTAATTCGATAGTACAGTCAAACGTTCGATGAGGTGGCAGTGGTATGTCTTCGGGTTCAGAAAATACTGGCTGGAATCCGGCATATTCCTGAGGGACAGACAACAGGGCACAAAGTTCAGGAGAGCCAGTACCCCTCGTGAGGGGTATGGTTGAAATCTCGTTTCCTAACACACCGGCCGAACAGCAATCCTGGAGACAGAGAGCGGAGGTGAAATCCAAAAGGCGAGCTCCCCAATTGATGGTAGGATTATGGTGAAGAAGCCAAGGTAAACCCAAGACCACGGGATAGGAGGGGGATTTGATGACATCCAAGGCGATCTCTTCCCCATGTTCTTTAATCTGCATATGGAGACACATGGTTTGTTGACGGATTGGACCGGAAGATAAAGGGGTTCCATCGATGACCTCGACTGGCAAGACACTTCTCCGGGGTAGCAAGGGTATTCCTTGGCTAATTGCAAATGTCTCGTCTATATAGTTCCCAGATGCTCCACAATCCAGTAAGCCCAGCACCTCTGTCTTCTTGTTAAACCATGACAACTTGATCCTCACCACCAGTAAAACAGCCGGTTGCATGGGCTGAACTGAAAAGGCGGAACTGGAAAGGACTGAATACGGATCTGGACCTGTCGTTGCCCTTCCAACTGACGACAGGCCAACTAGTTTTCCGGCTTTCTTTGTGGGCGTAAAGGACAAGTACCCAAGAAATGCCCAGCAGCCCCACAGTACAGGCAAAGTCTTAGATTCCGTCTGCGTTTCCGTTCAGCTTCCGAGAGCGGACCCCTAACGGCTCCCAACTGCATTGGTTCGGGGCCGGAATCTGAAAGTCCGGGATTACCAGTTTGAACGTTGGGTGGTCTTGTGAACAGCCGTTCAGCTCGTCGTCTCTCACCCTTCCGTTCCGCCAGTCGATGGTCTATTCGCAACACTTGTTCAATTAATTGTTGCAAGGTATCAGGTTCAGGGATGTGTAGCAATTCATCTTTGTACTCCTCTCTTAGACCTCTTCGGAACAAAGTCTTTTGAGTTATCTCAGGCCACTGGGAGTCAGTTGCCAACTGACGGAAACGGCCGATGTAAGCTATAATATCCATAACACCCTGTTTTAGTTCCATCAACTGATTCTGAGCTGCGGAGGCTAGATTTGGTGACTGAAAGACCTCCAGAAATGCCTTTTCAAAAGCTGCAAAGTCATTGAGTATGGGGCTATTGGCAGACACCAATGGAGCGGCCCAGGCCAGGGCATTTCCAGTCAAATTCCCCAGGATGTATCCTATCTTGGCTTTATCAGAATTGAAATGAGAGGTTCTGAACAGGAAATGTATTCTGCAATGGTTGCAAAACTCTGCCACTCGTCTCGGGTCGCCGTCGAACTTGATGGGCGTAGTCTGGGACATAGCCCCTTCTCCCTGGGACGCTACCCCAGAGGCTTGTGACACCATCTGTCTTAGACCAATGTTCTCTTGACGGAGTGCTGTCATTTCAGCCCGAAGAACACGCATCTCTTCCCGGAGATCTTGAGCCTCGTCCATCTCGAAGTCGGAAGGTAGGCGTCTCAATCTGTTAAAGATTGCGTCTCTTGGGCGCTGAGTACCTGGGCTTCCGGTAGTTGTTCTTGGTGAGGTCGCCAGGCTGTCCGACAGGTGATTGAAGAATATGAGACGCGAGAAACCAGCACACCCCTTCCCCTAGAGTCAACAGGGTTAGAGGTGGACCAGCTCCCAACGCCACTAAAGTGCACCTTCCTGGTTCTTGCAGTGTTGGAGCAGTGTAGCAAGATAGAATTGCGGACGGAATGCCGTGGTGTTTCCAGAGGATGCAAATAACTGGAGGAGGCAGGCAAGTCTTGGAAGGCGAGGCAGTAGAGCAAGACCGTAGCGGGCACAACAGTAGAACAAGGCTGGAGCAGGCAAGGAATGGAGGGCAGGCTGGAGCAGGCGAGGACTGAAGGGCAGGCTGGAGCAGGCAAGGACTGAAGGGCAGGCTGGAGCAGGCGAGGACAGGAGAGCAAGCTGGAGCGGCGAGGAATGGAAGGCAGGCTGGAGCTGGCAAGGACAGGAGAGCAGGCTGGAGCTGGCAAGGACTGGAGGGCAGGCTGGGGCAGGCGAGGACAGGAGAGCAGGCTGGAGCTGGCAAGGACTGGAGCTGAAGCAGCGAGGCTTCAGGAGCGAAGACACGATCCGTGAAACAAACCGCATTGAGACGCGGTGAGCTTCAGGATCAAGCGCCTTAAATAAGACTGGCAGCACTCGGGAGGCTTGGAACGCAAGCCGTGTTATCCCCGAGTGCTGCCGCGTCCGAAACGAGGCCTGGGAAGCAAGCTTGTGGCTTCCCAAGCGTCTCGAGGACTGCGCATGCGCGAAGACCAAGACGCGGTCTTCCGCACATGCGCAGGCCCCGGGACACAGAAACCCCGGAAGCGCCGGGTGTCGCGGACAACCGCGGACCCCCCAACCGGTATCGGGGATAACAGCGCCAGGATGGGGCGCGTCGGAATCCATAACCGCGCCCCCTCCGACAGGTAAGTGAGGTGGAGGTGGTGACACATTGTAATTTACTGAGGAGGGTATTTCGTGTACGGAACACCATTGCCGCCACATCCCTTTACCTTGCCCAAGCTATCAGTGTAATTTACTGAGGAGCGTATTTCATTTAAGGATCACCATTACCGCCACATCCATTTACCTTGCCCATGCTATCATTGTAATTTACTGAGGAGGGTATTTCGTGTACGGAACACCATTGCCGCCACATCCCTTTACCTTGCCCATGCTATCATTGTAATTTACTGAGGAGGGTATTTCGTGTACGGAACACCATTGCCGCCACATCCCTTTACCTTGCCCAAGCTATCAGTGTAATTTACTGAGGAGGGTATTTCATTTAAGGAACACCCCATGTAAGGAACACCATTACCGCCACATTACCGCCACATCCCTTTACCTTGCCCGAGCTATCATTGTAATTTACTGAGGAGGGTATTTCATTTAAGGAACACCATTACCGCCACATCCCTTTACCTTGCCCAAGCTATCATTGCAATTTACAGAGGAGGGTATTTCATTTAAGGAACACCATTACCGCCACATCGCTTTATCTTGCCAAGCTATAATTGCAATTTACTAAGGAGGCTATTTCGTGTAAGGAACACCATTGTCGCCACATCCCTTTACCTTGCCAAAGTATAATTGTAATTTACTGAGGAGGGTATTTCATTTAAGGAACACCATTACCGCCAGATCCCTTTACCTTGCTCAAGCTATCATTGCAATTTACAGAGGAGGGTATTTCATTTTAGGAACACCATTACCGCCACATCCCTTTACCTTCCCGAAGCTATCATTGTAATTTACTGAGGATGGTATTTCGTGTAAGGAACACCATTACCACCACATCCCTTTACCTTGCCCAAACTATCATTGTAATTTACTGAGGAGGGTATTTCATTTTAGGAACACCATTACCGCCGCATCCCTTTACCTTGCCCAAGCTATAATTGTAATTTACTAAGAGGGTATTTCATGTAAGGAACACCATTACCGCCACATCCCTTTACCTTGCCCAAGCTATCATTGTAATTTACTGAGGAGGGTATTTCGTGTAAGGAACACCATTACCACCACATCCCTTTACCTTGCCCAAGCTATCATTGTAATTTACTGAGGAGGGTATTTCGTGTAAAGAACACCATTGCCGCCACATCCCTTCACCTTGCCCAAGCTATCAGTGTAATATACTGAGGAGGCTATTTCATGTAAGGAACACCATTACCGTCACATCCCTTCACCTTGCCCAAGCTATCATTGTAATTTACTGAGGAGGGTATTTCATTTAAGGAACACCATTGCCGCCACATCCCTTTACCTTGCCCAAGCTATCACTGCAATTTACAGAGCAGGGTATTTCGTTTAAGGTACACCATTACCGCCACATCCCTTTACCTTGCCCAAGCTATAATTGCAATTTACTGAGGAGGGTATTTCATTTAAGGAACACCATTACCGCCACATCGCTTTACCTGGCCCAAGCTATCATTGTAATTTACTGAGGAGGGTATTTCGTGTAAGGAACACCATTGCCGCCACATCCCTTTACCTGGCCCAAGCTATCATTGTGATTTACAGAGGAGGGTATTTCGTGTAAGGAACACATTACCGCCACATCCCTTTAACTTGCCCAAGCTATAAGTGTAATTTACTGAGGAGGGTATTTCATGTAAGGAACATCATTACCGCCACATCCCTCGACCTTGCCCAAGCTATCATTGTAATTTAATGAGGAGGGTATTTCATTTAAGGATCACCATTACCGCCACATCCATTTACCTTGCCCCTGCTATCATTGTAATTTACTGAGGAGTGTATTTCATTTAAGGAACACCCCATGTAAGGAACACCATTACCGCCACATTACCGCCACATCCCTTTACCTTGCCCAAGCTATCATTGTAATTTACTGAGGAGGGTATTTTGTGTAAGGAACACCATTACCACCACATCCCTTTACCTTACCCAAGCTATCATTGTAATTTACTGAGGAGGGTATTTCATTTTAGGAACACCATTACAGCCGCATCCCTTTACCTTGCCTAAGCTATCATTGTAATTTACTGAGGAGGGTATTTCGTGTAAGGAACACCATTACCGCCACATCTCTTTACCTTACCCAACCTGTAATTGCAATTTACGAAGGAGGGTATTTCATGTAAGGAACACCATTACCGCCACATCCCTTTACCTTGCCAAGCTATAATTGTAATTTACTGAGGAGGGTATTTCATTTAAGGAACACCATTACAGCCACATCCCTTTACCTTGCCCAAGCTATCATTGCAATTTACTGAGGAGGGTATTTCATTTAAGGAACACCATTACCGCCACATCGCTTTACCTTGCCAAGCTATAATTGCAATTTACTAAGGAGGCTATTTCTTGTAAGGAACACCATTGCCGCCACATCCCTTTACCTTGCCAAAGTATAATTGTAATTTACTGAGGAGGGTATTTCATTTAAGGAACACCATTACCGCCACATCGCATTACCTTGTCCAAGCTATTATTGCAATTTACTGAGGAGGGTATTTCATTTAAGGAACACCCCATGTAAGGAACACCATTACCGCCACATCGCTTCACCTTGCCCAAGCTATCATTGCAATTTACTGAGGAGGGCATTTCATTTAAGGAACATCATTACCCCTTTATTTGTTAAGATGGGTCCATCTACCGCATATAAACTCTGTTTTTGTGTGTTTAAAAAAATTGAAGTACCCTTTAATGCTAAGGATCAACTTTATAAATATGAGAGGATATGAGGTGGATTTAATGACCTATATGCTTAGCCGTTTCTCATAATCTAGGTTTTTTTTATTATTTAGTTTTCTCTCGTTTTTTCATTTCTTCTTGTTGGCATTTCTCTATCTTTTATTCTCTTCATCTTTCATTATTTTTTTCTTTTTTTGTCACACCACACCCTTTGGAGAATTGAGCTGTTATGATGCACTTTAAACATGTTATTTTATGTATCAAAACGACTGTATTCATGTTATTTATTGTTCTTGTTTATATTATTTGAATAAACATAATTTGGAAATAAAAATAAAAAAACAAATTAAAATTAAAATCAGAATCAAATCAACTTTACTGGGGGAAAAATCCATAAAAGCAAACACTAACTTACATTCCAATGTACTAACAGATCATATGTATTTATGCTTTTATTTTATTTTATTTAAATTTTGCTTTTTTATATGTTTTAACTTTGTGGCATGTGAACAGTTCTTTTGAACTACATCGCATTAAATACAAAAATAAAAACATAAAAATAACATCCTTAATTTTCCTGCAACATCAAATAGGTACTAAATAGTATAACCAGAGAACACCATGCCCTTGTGCGAGTGCTTCTAATCCTTTCCGCTAAGCAGAACATATGTAATTGGCTAACCCAAATATAACCAACCCGGAGGAAGGAGACCTACAAAGGGCTCGTTCAGGTCCTAAGGCTTTGACCATTGATTTCTGGAGTATTTGTTCAGTGGGCAAAATAATTAAAAACTGAACTTTTCTTCCTTGATACTTGGGCCAAACAAAACATTATCAGAGTATTGTTTCCATGGGTAAAACTCAAAGATGAAAAAAACTGAATATAAACACTTTTTTAAAGTGTTCAGTTTCATTAATGAATAGTTCTAGTTCTCATATAGTTCTGTATAAAATACACTTACACCAATCCACCTTCTGTCCAAAACTCTGCAGCAATATCCATTACTTAAAACTATCTTTTATCAGCTCATTATTAGTTGAAGAAAAATGTGAATCCCCCCAGTCCTAAAAGAAGGAATAAAACTACTCCCCTACCCATAATCCTCCTTTTTAATGTGCCTGATAACTTTGGCAGAAGTGTCCTGAATCGGCCGTGAGGATAGCAACGCACTAGCCTTGGAAGCAAGACGACGCGCAGCAACACAGGTTCGATCCCCGGGTCTGCACTTAGAAACCTCTGGGTATTAAGCGCGTTATAAATAACTAATCATGGGAAGCGCTACATAAATTATCATTATTGAGTTTTTAAACCCTGCCAGTTCACCACAGTAGTGGTCTCAAAGCGTTTGACATTGTCCCGTGTTGCCAAGGTGAACTGAGTTCCCGCTAAGAATCGCCGCACTGTGGTGTGATGGAATAAATTCATAGGCAAGTAGTGAGATATACAAGAGAAGACATGAAGGCCACATAGAAGGGCCTGGAGGGGGGATTGGAAAGCAGAGTAGATAGTGGAAGATTTCGGGTCGGGGTATGGCAACTGAAGAAGTATTGTGTATATTCTGGTCCCGGAAGGATATCCTAAGTATGATTGTGGGCAAGGTTGGCCAGACCATCCCTTAGGTGGACCATGTCTTTTGAAAGGTCTAGGTAGGGTAGGTTGCCCACAGGCAGAGGGCAAAGGCATACATATATGTGTTGCCTATGTAAAATAATTGAAGCAGGGTTAAGAGACAGTCAGAGACGCATAAGCTAAAGAGGTGTAAGGACAGTGTGCAGGTAGTTGTATTAACTGTGTAAAAGAGGAGGAGGTGAAAGGTCAAAGATGCTTAATATTACATGAGCAGGTTTCTGTATACATGTTTCTGGCCCAAGCGGTGATGGAGGAAGGCAACAGAAAGACCATTGGATCATTCGCCTCTGGACTGCATATCCAAGCCCCAGGTTAGGTTATTGAATCTTGCCTGCTTAGTTTACTTTACTTTACTTTAATATACTTGTATAGCGCAGCCATGAACCCGAAGGCGTGAGGGCACTACAAAAACACATATAACAGATAACAGGAAACGGTTTCAGGAGGCAGGGCTGAGCGGATGAAATCATGGACCAGAAAGTCATTTAATGAAACAGATGTGTCTTTAGTCTTTTTTTAAAGAGTTCTAAAGATTTGATGGATCTTAGCTCCAGCGGGAGAGCATTCCAGGCTCTAGGGCCAACAGAGAAGAAGGCCGAGTCGGCTTTTCTGACAGTGTTGCACTTAGGTTCAGATAGAAGGAACAAGTCATTCGACCTAAGTGCTGTTGTGTTAGATCTTATGGGTAGTAGTTGTTGTAAGTAACCAGGCATCTTCCCAGATCTACACTTATGGACAATCGTTAGGGTGCGAAATAGCGATCTGGCGGCTACAGGCAGCCAGTGTAGCTCACGTCTCGCTGGTGTGACATGATCTTTATGTTTCAGTTTCATAACGGCTTTAATAGCCCCATTTTGACAGGTTTGCAGCCTATTACTTTCGGATTTGTTAATTCCCATCAGAAGGCTTGAACAGTAGTCTATTTTTGAGCCTACAATTGCTCTCGCGATAGTTTGTGCGTTATCCTGAGAAATGAGAGGCCTTAGGTGTGTTAAGAGTTTAATGTAGTATGCACAAGACGACACAATACTACTAACATGCTGTTTCATAGACAAGTGTTGGTCAAAGGTTACTCCTAAGGTTTTTACTTTTTTCAAAGGTTTGATTGATTCTTCACCCAGCTGAAAGTTGTCATACTGTGAGCCAAGTTTAGTAATGGTGTGTGGTGAACCAACTACCAATAGTTCGGTTTTGGATTTGTTTAGTGCTAACTTGTTATGAACCATCCAGGTTTCAATTATAGTGAAAACTTTATTAATGGCCATTTCATCCAGTTTGTGAGATCCAAGAAGCGGGATGACACATTGAGTGTCATCCGCGTAATTGGTAAATATAATATTCTCATGGTCTAACCTTGCAAACAGAGGATCCGTGAATATATTGTAAAAGCAAGGGGAAGTGCAGGCACCCTGTGGGACACCACAGGTAGTAAGAGTGGGCTCGGATTTGGCGTTGCCTTGGAAGACTCTGCTAACTCGGTTGCTAAAAAATGACAAAACCCATTTGCAAGCTAGTGGGGAGAAGTTAGCCACTTCAGACAACCTGGTGGCCATGATGTCATGGTCCACCAGGTCGAAGGCTGCGGAAAGATCTAATAACATAAGCAGAGAAGCCTCCTTGTTATCCATGCGAGCCATCAATTTGGATTTAAGTTCGAGCAATGCGGTTTCAGTGCCATATCCAACTCGAAAGCTTGACTGATGGTCATTGAGGATGGAGTATGACTCAGCAATCTGTATATATGCCACCCGGTCCAGAATCTTAAGCAAAAATGCTGTGTTGGTGATAGGGCGTTAATTGTTTGGCATGTCGACTGAGAGTCCAGGTTTCTTCAGAATGGGCATGACCCATGATTTCTTAAGGTCCTGAGGGACCGTGCCGGTGGAGATAGAGGTGTTGACAAATTGGCATATGGAGGTGATAAGCGAAGGGGCACAGGTCTTAATTATCATAGTGGTGTGTATATCATTTTTGCATCTTGTGGATTTAAGTTGGGTGATAATACTTTCTAAGTTCTTTTCTGTTATGGGAGAAAGATTAAAAATAGGAATCGTTGAAGCTCTGTGAAAGGACCAGTCTGGGGGAGTAGTCATAGTGCATTTAAGATTGTTACTTTTCTCAAGTATATTCACCTTGATGTTTTCTAGTTTTTTGTGCATAGCTTGTTGCATGACGTTGCACCAAGTAACATCGTCTGAGATGGATCTATCTGGGGTAGTGTTGTTGGTCCTTTCTTGTTCTTTCAGGATACGAAAAAGCTCTTTAGTATTATGCTGGGCATTTTGTACTCGATCATTAAAGAAGCAGGATTTAGCCTTGATAATGGCCTTTTTATAAGTCGAGATAGTGGCTTTATATTTGTTGAGAAGCAGTGGTGTGCTATCCTTTTTCCACAAATGATATGATTTGGTAGCCAGTGATTTTAATGACTGAAGCTCAGGCGTAAACCATAAGTTGTGTTTAATGCCGGTTTTAATCGTCTTCATCTTTATGGGAGCAAGGATTTGAGCAATGTTTTCTAAATTGGACGAAATCCTGTTTTCTAGGTTTTCCGGAGAGTCAGATGTGGGGTCAGTTCTAATATTGAGGATGGCTTCTACCTTATACACCTTGATGTTTTTTAGGTTTCGGTGCGGTACTTTAGTTGGGTTTTGACACTTGTGTTTAATAGGAAAGTCTACCCGAATGTCAAAATACACAAAGAAGTGATCCGACCATGGGCAGGGTGAGAGTACTATGTTACTAACATTGGTGTCATGGCTCGCAACCCAGTCTAAGATATGGCCCAAACTATGTGTGGCCTCTTGAATCCATTGTGTGAAACCTAGTTCCTGTTGTGCTTTTTGCATTTCCAGAGCAATTTTATCCTCTTTGTGGTTAAACCATAAGGAGTCACTATGGGGTTTTCCATTCTGTTACAGTAAAATAAATAATGCTTTGCTGTCTACACCAAAGGGCCAACAGTGGAGGCATCTACTCGAGCACCCACACGGAAGGTGTCTCATCCAGGTTAGCTATGACTCGGAGTTGCACCTTACTGAGGAATGTTTAGCAGCCCCCCAATTCCATCAGGTTTGGAGTGTTCAGTCAAGGAATATTGGTCCAGTGGAAAATCAGGGCTATTCCCCTCGCTATAGTGAATTTGAGGTGCCCTGGAGGATGTTCGTTGTGTTGCTATATCAACACGGCTGATCGTGGTGTTGAAGTATAGGCACTACCCATTTTGGATGGTATAATTCCAGCGGTAGCATGTCTTTACATTGATGCATTTGCATCAGTGCATCTACATGAGTTTTGCTAATTTTGCCAGGTAACAAGCAAAACAGATGTAACATTGGGTAAGGGGTATAATAAAAGGCAGGCAGCACCGGGGGCTTGGCCACTCCTTTTTTAAAAAGAAAGTTGGATATGCACATTTACATTGGTTTTGCTTGTTTTTCAGGGAACTAGGAAAGTAGACATATAAAAGGGTAATGGGTAATGTACAAAATGGAGGAGTCATTTTATTTTGATTTCCTATTGTATTGGTTTACAAGAAAGCTTATACAAATTCAACAATATAAAATCCTCACGATAACAAAAAAGAAAACAAAAATGATATAAAAAATCATAAATATAATATTTCAAGAAATCATTCCAACCAATTAACAACTAAAATCACCTATATACCTAGGATTCATCTATCATATATAACACTTTCAAAATGTTTATCGTATGGTATTAAAAGAGCGGTATTTCTTCAATTATAGATCCATTTCCAAAAATCATCATGATTCTGACTGTCAATTTCATATGCAAAAATTAAAAAAACTATTCTCTCAAGGATTGTATAGCCAGACATTTAATGACAAAATGATTTAGCGTCTCAATAGTAAGATGGCAACATCTACACTTACTATCTATACATGTCTTCCTAAGGCACTCAATCTCTTCAGTATGTATCAAATTGAGTCTAAGTTTTAAAATATTCTGAAATAGCGCCCGTCCGGACACTTTCCTAGATAGGCCAGAATATTACCAGAGCGCTTATTTTCATTGGCTAGGCCTTGTAAGGAACTCATGGTGACAACAGTAAAGACAGACAAGTGATCACAGTTAGGGTATTTATTAAACTGTACAATGGGTGAGAAAAACAACTAATCTAAACCTAAATCTAAGGTGGGAGCAAGCTACGGCCATCAAATAATAATAAGGCAGTCCTAGTGGCGTCTTCTCAAATAAAATCCAACTTGCCAATCCTTACAACTAAATTACAAAGTAGTGTGGGATAATGTTCACAAGAAAAGAAAGAAGTGTTCACCAAATGATAAATCATGAAGGTAGGGCTGGGGTCTCGCCAGCACGAGGTTACAGTTCCTTTCAATGATGCCAGGACAGTGCATATTGGAAAAGGGGGTAGAACCTCTGAATACCCTATGGGGTAGGATGGGGAAAAGGTGTTATAGGGAAGGGGGTACCGCATCTCACCGATCGGTGTCCCACTTCCACTCCCCGAGGACCCCCCCCCAATCCAGGTGATCCACCCGCACTGGTCCTCCCCAGGAACTGGATTCAATAGCGATGGCCGTGTCCTGGCCACCTGGATGACAGATCCCGGTGACTAGCGGGTGAGACACCTTCAGGTTTCTCACAGTCTGTATACAGTTTAAAGCCCTTTCTTTTATCACAGGTCTGGATCCAGGCCCCCTCATAAAGCTTCTTCTTTACCATATTGGACGTTCTCAACTAAGTTTTCGCTACTTACACTTAAATTCTTCTAAAAAGAGCAATGGACTTCCAAATGGATATTGCATGCATCGAATGCAACCCCAGTTCATAGTTTAAAATCATCGCTGAGGGAACACAATTTGGCAGAGAAAGATATTTGCGCCAACTCTTACCCTCCAGTGCCTCAAAATTAAACTTGGCAGACACAGGATTGGCCTCTAGTCCATAAAACAATGAGGGCACAGCCTCGGCACAATAGAGCTTAATAAGGGGGACTAATGGAAACCTACAATATTTCCGAGCAATAAACTGCATTTGTGCACCAAGTTGCTCTCCCTTCAATGGTAACCTGTTGAGAAAAGCTGCACATGATTTATTTCTTAAAATAAAGACTAAAAATGTTCATTCCTGAACCACTTCAAGTTTTGCTTCTCCCAGTTTCCAGCAATAGCCCACTTGTCTGTGCGTATTGCTCTTAAAGTACATTCTATTGGTCTTTAATTAATTGATTTTCAATTAATTTTTAACAGTGTTAAGATTGGAAAGATGCTGCAGTCCACGTTGAGATGGTTCAATAGAAAGACATTGTCTGAATAGCTAAGCCACATTACTTTTCTCCGGCTATTTGCCGGGGGTACAAAGCCACAGCGTACAGGCATTCATTCTAAACATGCCAGTTTGACAGTGGAAAATGTTCATTCTTACTATAGCTATCAGAATATTATGGTCACTCAAATCACTATTTTTAATTTCAAGCATTTCCCAATTTATGAAAAAGGGACTCAGACAGGCATACATAATCTATCCTGCAGTATAAATCTTCCTTTTGCCAAGTTGGGTTACTGGGAATATATCCCTTTACATTGCCATTTAGTATATTCAGCCGCCAGTGCTTGCGAGCCTTAGACCAGTACAAGCCCGAAAGCTTTTTATGAATATTGTGCCCCAAATTTCCTGCAGGAGCAAGTCTATTGTTGCTAAAAGAAACATTACACTTGGAGCTCCAATCACCGGCAAGGATAACATCCCCCTCTGAGGCGTCAACTTTGTATTGCCCAAGCAAATTCTCCAGTTCAGAAATAACACCATCAATCGTGGAATGCGACTGGTGCCAGTAAATATTAATCAATAAACAATTACAAATGTGCTTCTTGCCCCAGAAGCACATTTTTACAGCCAAGAGACCTTTCATTTTACATTGCACTCTTTCTTTTACTGCTAGTTAGTTGAGTTAAGGGAGCCGTGAGTTGAGAAAAATGGGGTATAAATTGCCGATAAAAATTAGCAAACCCTAAAAATCGTTGTAGGGACTTTATATCAGAATGTTGAGTCCAAACTTGAATGGCTTGTACCTTGGCCGGATCCATGAATATTCCAGTGCCACTGATCACATAGCCCAGGAATTCCATCTTTTTCTGGTGAAAAGAGCACTTTTCAAGCTTAACGTACAGGTGGTTCTGGGACAAACGTCGAAGTACCTCTCGAACGTGTTCTACATGTTGCTTCAGGGAGACAGAAAAAATGAGGATATCATCGAGATACACCCAAACTGATATCCCGATTAGATCACAAAAAACGCTATCCATAAAACGCTGAAAGACAGCCGGGGCATTGCACAAACCGAATGGCATTACCCGGTATTCGTAATGCCCGAAAGGAGTCTTAAAGGCCGTCTTCCATTCGTCTCCCTCTTTGATTCGTATTAAGTGATAAGCGCCTCGTAGATCCAACTTAGTGAACACCTGGGCAGTTCGAAGGGACTCCATGATGCTTCGAATCAATGGCAATGGATACCTATCTTTTCTTGTAATGTCATTTAATTGACGGTAGTCAATACAGGGTCGTAAGGTTCCTTCCTTCTTCTTCACAAAGAATAGCGGGAATCCAGCTGGTGATTTCGAGGGAGTGATATAACCCTTCCTAATACAGTCTGACAAGTATTCTTGAAGAACTGCCTTCTCAGTAAGGGACAGGGCGTATAGCTTCCCATGAGGTATTACTGAACCAGGTATTAATTCGATAGTACAGTCAAACGTTCGATGAGGTGGCAGTGGTATGTCTTCGGGTTCAGAAAATACTGGCTGGAATCCGGCATATTCCTGAGGGACAGACAACAGGGCACAAAGTTCAGGAGAGCCAGTACCCCTCGTGAGGGGTATGGTTGAAATCTCGTTTCCTAACACACCGGCCGAACAGCAATCCTGGAGACAGAGAGCGGAGGTGAAATCCAAAAGGCGAGCTCCCCAATTGATGGTAGGATTATGGTGAAGAAGCCAAGGTAAACCCAAGACCACGGGATAGGAGGGGGATTTGATGACATCCAAGGCGATCTCTTCCCCATGTTCTTTAATCTGCATATGGAGACACATGGTTTGTTGACGGATTGGACCGGAAGATAAAGGGGTTCCATCGATGACCTCGACTGGCAAGACACTTCTCCGGGGTAGCAAGGGTATTCCTTGGCTAATTGCAAATGTCTCGTCTATATAGTTCCCAGATGCTCCACAATCCAGTAAGCCCAGCACCTCTGTCTTCTTGTTAAACCATGACAACTTGATCCTCACCACCAGTAAAACAGCCGGTTGCATGGGCTGAACTGAAAAGGCGGAACTGGAAAGGACTGAATACGGATCTGGACCTGTCGTTGCCCTTCCAACTGACGACAGGCCAACTAGTTTTCCGGCTTTCTTTGTGGGCGTAAAGGACAAGTACCCAAGAAATGCCCAGCAGCCCCACAGTACAGGCAAAGTCTTAGATTCCGTCTGCGTTTCCGTTCAGCTTCCGAGAGCGGACCCCTAACGGCTCCCAACTGCATTGGTTCGGGGCCGGAATCTGAAAGTCCGGGATTACCAGTTTGAACGTTGGGTGGTCTTGTGAACAGCCGTTCAGCTCGTCGTCTCTCACCCTTCCGTTCCGCCAATCGATGGTCTATTCGCAACACTTGTTCAATTAATTGTTGCAAGGTATCAGGTTCAGGGATGTGTAGCAATTCATCTTTGTACTCCTCTCTTAGACCTCTTCGGAGCAAAGTCTTTTGAGTTATCTCAGGCCACTGGGAGTCAGTTGCCAACTGACGGAAACGGCCGATGTAAGCTATAATATCCATAACACCCTGTTTTAGTTCCATCAACTGATTCTGAGCTGCGGAGGCTAGATTTGGTGACTGAAAGACCTCCAGAAATGCCTTTTCAAAAGCTGCAAAGTCATTGAGTATGGGGCTATTGGCAGACACCAATGGAGCGGCCCAGGCCAGGGCATTTCCAGTCAAATTCCCCAGGATGTATCCTATCTTGGCTTTATCAGAATTGAAATGAGAGGTTCTGAACAGGAAATGTATTCTGCAATGGTTGCAAAACTCTGCCACTCGTCTCGGGTCGCCGTCGAACTTGATGGGCGTAGTCTGGGACATAGCCCCTTCTCCCTGGGACGCTACCCCAGAGGCTTGTGACACCATCTGTCTTAGACCAATGTTCTCTTGACGGAGTGCTGTCATTTCAGCCCGAAGAACACGCATCTCTTCCCGGAGATCTTGAGCCTCGTCCATCTCGAAGTCGGAAGGTAGGCGTCTCAATCTGTTAAAGATTGCGTCTCTTGGGCGCTGAGTACCTGGGCTTCCGGTAGTTGTTCTTGGTGAGGTCGCCAGGCTGTCCGACAGGTGATTGAAGAATATGAGACGCGAGAAACCAGCACACCCCTTCCCCTAGAGTCAACAGGGTTAGAGGTGGACCAGCTCCCAACGCCACTAAAGTGCACCTTCCTGGTTCTTGCAGTGTTGGAGCAGTGTAGCAAGATAGAATTGCGGACGGAATGCCGTGGTGTTTCCAGAGGATGCAAATAACTGGAGGAGGCAGGCAAGTCTTGGAAGGCGAGGCAGTAGAGCAAGACCGTAGCGGGCACAACAGTAGAACAAGGCTGGAGCAGGCAAGGAATGGAGGGCAGGCTGGAGCAGGCGAGGACTGAAGGGCAGGCTGGAGCAGGCAAGGACTGAAGGGCAGGCTGGAGCAGGCGAGGACAGGAGAGCAAGCTGGAGCGGCGAGGAATGGAAGGCAGGCTGGAGCTGGCAAGGACAGGAGAGCAGGCTGGAGCTGGCAAGGACTGGAGGGCAGGCTGGGGCAGGCGAGGACAGGAGAGCAGGCTGGAGCTGGCAAGGACTGGAGCTGAAGCAGCGAGGCTTCAGGAGCGAAGACACGATCCGTGAAACAAACCGCATTGAGACGCGGTGAGCTTCAGGATCAAGCGCCTTAAATAAGACCGGCAGCACTCGGGAGGCTTGGAACGCAAGCCGTGTTATCCCCGAGTGCTGCCGCGTCCGAAACGAGGCCTGGGAAGCAAGCTTGTGGCTTCCCAAGCGTCTCGAGGACTGCGCATGCGCGAAGACCAAGACGCGGTCTTCCGCGCATGCGCAGGCCCCGGGACACAGAAACCCCGGAAGCGCCGGGTGTCGCGGACAACCGCGGACCCCCCAACCGGTATCGGGGATAACAGCGCCAGGATGGGGCGCGTCGGAATCCATAACCGCGCCCCCTCCGACAGGTAAGTGAGGTGGAGGTGGTGACACATTGTAATTTACTGAGGAGGGTATTTCGTGTACGGAACACCATTGCCGCCACATCCCTTTACCTTGCCCAGGCTATCAGTGTAATTTACTGAGGAGCGTATTTCATTTAAGGATCACCATTACCGCCACATCCATTTACCTTGCCCATGCTATCATTGTAATTTACTGAGGAGGGTATTTCGTGTACGGAACACCATTGCCGCCACATCCCTTTACCTTGCCCATGCTATCATTGTAATTTACTGAGGAGGGTATTTCGTGTACGGAACACCATTGCCGCCACATCCCTTTACCTTGCCCAAGCTATCAGTGTAATTTACTGAGGAGGGTATTTCATTTAAGGAACACCCCATGTAAGGAACACCATTACCGCCACATTACCGCCACATCCCTTTACCTTGCCCGAGCTATCATTGTAATTTACTGAGGAGGGTATTTCATTTAAGGAACACCATTACCGCCACATCCCTTTACCTTGCCCAAGCTATCATTGCAATTTACAGAGGAGGGTATTTCATTTAAGGAACACCATTACCGCCACATCGCTTTATCTTGCCAAGCTATAATTGCAATTTACTAAGGAGGCTATTTCGTGTAAGGAACACCATTGTCGCCACATCCCTTTACCTTGCCAAAGTATAATTGTAATTTACTGAGGAGGGTATTTCATTTAAGGAACACCATTACCGCCAGATCCCTTTACCTTGCCCAAGCTATCATTGCAATTTACAGAGGAGGGTATTTCATTTTAGGAACACCATTACCGCCACATCCCTTTACCTTCCCGAAGCTATCATTGTAATTTACTGAGGATGGTATTTCGTGTAAGGAACACCATTACCACCACATCCCTTTACCTTGCCCAAACTATCATTGTAATTTACTGAGGAGGGTATTTCATTTTAGGAACACCATTACCGCCGCATCCCTTTACCTTGCCCAAGCTATCATTGTAATTTACTGAGGAGGGTATTTCGTGTAAGGAACACCATTACCACCACATCCCTTTACCTTGCCCAAGCTATCATTGTAATTTACTGAGGAGGGTATTTCATTTTAGGAACACCGTTACTGCCACATCCCTTTACCTTGCCCAAGCTATCATTGTAATTTACTGAGGAGGGTATTTCGTGTAAAGAACACCATTGCCGCCACATCCCTTCACCTTGCCCAAGCTATCAGTGTAATATACTGAGGAGGCTATTTCATGTAAGGAACACCATTACCGTCACATCCCTTCACCTTGCCCAAGCTATCATTGTAATTTACTGAGGAGGGTATTTCATTTAAGGAACACCATTGCCGCCACATCCCTTTACCTTGCCCAAGCTATCACTGCAATTTACAGAGCAGGGTATTTCGTTTAAGGTACACCATTACCGCCACATCCCTTTACCTTGCCCAAGCTATAATTGCAATTTACTGAGGAGGGTATTTCATTTAAGGAACACCATTACCGCCACATCGCTTTACCTGGCCCAAGCTATCATTGTAATTTACTGAGGAGGGTATTTCGTGTAAGGAACACCATTGCCGCCACATCCCTTTACCTGGCCCAAGCTATCATTGTGATTTACAGAGGAGGGTATTTCGTGTAAGGAACACATTACCGCCACATCCCTTTAACTTGCCCAAGCTATAAGTGTAATTTACTGAGGAGGGTATTTCATGTAAGGAACATCATTACCGCCACATCCCTCGACCTTGCCCAAGCTATCATTGTAATTTAATGAGGAGGGTATTTCATTTAAGGATCACCATTACCGCCACATCCATTTACCTTGCCCCTGCTATCATTGTAATTTACTGAGGAGGGTATTTCATTTAAGGAACACCCCATGTAAGGAACACCATTACCGCCACATTACCGCCACATCCCTTTACCTTGCCCAAGCTATCATTGTAATTTACTGAGGAGGGTATTTTGTGTAAGGAACACCATTACCACCACATCCCTTTACCTTACCCAAGCTATCATTGTAATTTACTGAGGAGGGTATTTCATTTTAGGAACACCATTACAGCCGCATCCCTTTACCTTGCCTAAGCTATCATTGTAATTTACTGAGGAGGGTATTTCGTGTAAGGAACACCATTACCGCCACATCTCTTTACCTTACCCAACCTGTAATTGCAATTTACGAAGGAGGGTATTTCATGTAAGGAACACCATTACCGCCACATCCCTTTACCTTGCCAAGCTATAATTGTAATTTACTGAGGAGGGTATTTCATTTAAGGAACACCATTACAGCCACATCCCTTTACCTTGCCCAAGCTATCATTGCAATTTACTGAGGAGGGTATTTCATTTAAGGAACACCATTACCGCCACATCGCTTTACCTTGCCAAGCTATAATTGCAATTTACTAAGGAGGCTATTTCTTGTAAGGAACACCATTGCCGCCACATCCCTTTACCTTGCCAAAGTATAATTGTAATTTACTGAGGAGGGTATTTCATTTAAGGAACACCATTACCGCCACATCGCATTACCTTGTCCAAGCTATTATTGCAATTTACTGAGGAGGGTATTTCATTTAAGGAACACCCCATGTAAGGAACACCATTACCGCCACATCGCTTCACCTTGCCCAAGCTATCATTGCAATTTACTGAGGAGGGCATTTCATTTAAGGAACATCATTACCCCTTTATTTGTTAAGATGGGTCCATCTACCGCATATAAACTCTGTTTTTGTGTGTTTAAAAAAATTGAAGTACCCTTTAATGCTAAGGATCAACTTTATAAATATGAGAGGATATGAGGTGGATTTAATGACCTATATGCTTAGCCGTTTCTCATAATCTAGGTTTTTTTTATTATTTAGTTTTCTCTCGTTTTTTCATTTCTTCTTGTTGGCATTTCTCTATCTTTTATTCTCTTCATCTTTCATTATTTTTTTCTTTTTTTGTCACACCACACCCTTTGGAGAATTGAGCTGTTATGATGCACTTTAAACATGTTATTTTATGTATCAAAACGACTGTATTCATGTTATTTATTGTTCTTGTTTATATTATTTGAATAAACATAATTTGGAAATAAAAATAAAAAAACAAATTAAAATTAAAATCAGAATCAAATCAACTTTACTGGGGGAAAAATCCATAAAAGCAAACACTAACTTACATTCCAATGTACTAACAGATCATATGTATTTATGCTTTTATTTTATTTTATTTAAATTTTGCTTTTTTATATGTTTTAACTTTGTGGCATGTGAACAGTTCTTTTGAACTACATCGCATTAAATACAAAAATAAAAACATAAAAATAACATCCTTAATTTTCCTGCAACATCAAATAGGTACTAAATAGTATAACCAGAGAACACCATGCCCTTGTGCGAGTGCTTCTAATCCTTTCCGCTAAGCAGAACATATGTAATTGGCTAACCCAAATATAACCAACCCGGAGGAAGGAGACCTACAAAGGGCTCGTTCAGGTCCTAAGGCTTTGACCATTGATTTCTGGAGTATTTGTTCAGTGGGCAAAATAATTAAAAACTGAACTTTTCTTCCTTGATACTTGGGCCAAACAAAACATTATCAGAGTATTGTTTCCATGGGTAAAACTCAAAGATGAAAAAAACTGAATATAAACACTTTTTTAAAGTGTTCAGTTTCATTAATGAATAGTTCTAGTTCTCATATAGTTCTGTATAAAATACACTTACACCAATCCACCTTCTGTCCAAAACTCTGCAGCAATATCCATTACTTAAAACTATCTTTTATCAGCTCATTATTAGTTGAAGAAAAATGTGAATCCCCCCAGTCCTAAAAGAAGGAATAAAACTACTCCCCTACCCATAATCCTCCTTTTTAATGTGCCTGATAACTTTGGCAGAAGTGTCCTGAATCGGCCGTGAGGATAGCAACGCACTAGCCTTGGAAGCAAGACGACGCGCAGCAACACAGGTTCGATCCCCGGGTCTGCACTTAGAAACCTCTGGGTATTAAGCGCGTTATAAATAACTAATCATGGGAAGCGCTACATAAATTATCATTATTGAGTTTTTAAACCCTGCCAGTTCACCACAGTAGTGGTCTCAAAGCGTTTGACATTGTCCCGTGTTGCCAAGGTGAACTGAGTTCCCGCTAAGAATCGCCGCACTGTGGTGTGATGGAATAAATTCATAGGCAAGTAGTGAGATATACAAGAGAAGACATGAAGGCCACATAGAAGGGCCTGGAGGGGGGATTGGAAAGCAGAGTAGATAGTGGAAGATTTCGGGTCGGGGTATGGCAACTGCAGAAGTATTGTGTATATTCTGGTCCCGGAAGGATATCCTAAGTATGATTGTGGGCAAGGTTGGCCAGACCATCCCTTAGGTGGACCATGTCTTTTGAAAGGTCTAGGTAGGGTAGGTTGCCCAAAGGCAGAGGGCAAAGGCATACATATATGTGTTGCCTATGTAAAATAATTGAAGCAGGGTTAAGAGACAGTCAGAGACGCATAAGCTAAAGAGGTGTAAGGACAGTGTGCAGGTAGTTGTATTAACTGTGTAAAAGAGGAGGAGGTGAAAGGTCAAAGATGCTTAATATTACATGAGCAGGTTTCTGTATACATGTTTCTGGCCCAAGCGGTGATGGAGGAAGGCAACAGAAAGACCATTGGATCATTCGCCTCTGGACTGCATATCCAAGCCCCAGGTTAGGTTATTGAATCTTGCCTGCTTAGTTTACTTTACTTTACTTTAATATACTTGTATAGCGCAGCCATGAACCCGAAGGCGTGAGGGCACTACAAAAACACATATAACAGATAACAGGAAACGGTTTCAGGAGGCAGGGCTGAGCGGATGAAATCATGGACCAGAAAGTCATTTAATGAAACAGATGTGTCTTTAGTCTTTTTTTAAAGAGTTCTAAAGATTTGATGGATCTTAGCTCCAGCGGGAGAGCATTCCAGGCTCTAGGGCCAACAGAGAAGAAGGCCGAGTCGGCTGTTCTGACAGTGTTGCACTTAGGTTCAGATAGAAGGAACAAGTCATTCGACCTAAGTGCTGTTGTGTTAGATCTTATGGGTAGTAGTTGTTGTAAGTAACCAGGCATCTTCCCAGATCTACACTTATGGACAATCGTTAGGGTGCGAAATAGCGATCTGGCGGCTACAGGCAGCCAGTGTAGCTCACGTCTCGCTGGTGTGACATGATCTTTATGTTTCAGTTTCATAACGGCTTTAATAGCCCCATTTTGACAGGTTTGCAGCCTATTACTTTCGGATTTGTTAATTCCCATCAGAAGGCTTGAACAGTAGTCTATTTTTGAGCCTACAATTGCTCTCGCGATAGTTTGTGCGTTATCCTGAGAAATGAGAGGCCTTAGGTGTGTTAAGAGTTTAATGTAGTATGCACAAGACGACACAATACTACTAACATGCTGTTTCATAGACAAGTGTTGGTCAAAGGTTACTCCTAAGGTTTTTACTTTTTTCAAAGGTTTGATTGATTCTTCACCCAGCTGAAAGTTGTCATACTGTGAGCCAAGTTTAGTAATGGTGTGTGGTGAACCAACTACCAATAGTTCGGTTTTGGATTTGTTTAGTGCTAACTTGTTATGAACCATCCAGGTTTCAATTATAGTGAAAACTTTATTAATGGCCATTTCATCCAGTTTGTGAGATCCAAGAAGCGGGATGACACATTGAGTGTCATCCGCGTAATTGGTAAATATAATATTCTCATGGTCTAACCTTGCAAACAGAGGATCCGTGAATATATTGTAAAAGCAAGGGGAAGTGCAGGCACCCTGTGGGACACCACAGGTAGTAAGAGTGGGCTCGGATTTGGCGTTGCCTTGGAAGACTCTGCTAACTCGGTTGCTAAGAAATGACAAAACCCATTTGCAAGCTAGTGGGGAGAAGTTAGCCACTTCAGACAACCGGTGGCCATGATGTCATGGTCCACCAGGTCGAAGGCTGCGGAAAGATCTAATAACATAAGCAGAGAAGCCTCCTTGTTATCCATGCGAGCCATCAATTTGGATTTAAGTTCGAGCAATGCGGTTTCAGTGCCATATCCAACTCGAAAGCCTGACTGATGGTCATTGAGGATGGAGTATGACTCAGCAATCTGTATATATGCCACCCGGTCCAGAATCTTAAGCAAAAATGCTGTGTTGGTGATAGGGCGTTAATTGTTTGGCATGTCGACTGAGAGTCCAGGTTTCTTCAGAATGGGCATGACCCATGATTCCTAAGGTCCTGAGGGACCGTGCCGGTGGAGATAGAGGTGTTGACAAATTGGCATATGGAGGTGATAAGCGAAGGGGCACAGGTCTTAATTATCATAGTGGTGTGTATATCATTTTTGCATCTTGTGGATTTAAGTTGGGTGATAATACTTTCTAAGTTCTTTTCTGTTATGGGAGAAAGATTAAAAATAGGAATCGTTGAAGCTCTGTGAAAGGACCAGTCTGGGGGAGTAGTCATAGTGCATTTAAGATTGTTACTTTTCTCAAGTATATTCACCTTGATGTTTTCTAGTTTTTTGTGCATAGCTTGTTGCATGACGTTGCACCAAGTAACATCGTCTGAGATGGATCTATCTGGGGTAGTGTTGTTGGTCCTTTCTTGTTCTTTCAGGATACGAAAAAGCTCTTTAGTATTATGCTGGGCATTTTGTACTCGATCATTAAAGAAGCAGGATTTAGCCTTGATAATGGCCTTTTTATAAGTCGAGATAGTGGCTTTATATTTGTTGAGAAGCAGTGGTGTGCTATCCTTTTTCCACAAATGATATGATTTGGTAGCCAGTGATTTTAATGACTGAAGCTCAGGCGTAAACCATAAGTTGTGTTTAATGCCGGTTTTAATCGTCTTCATCTTTATGGGAGCAAGGATTTGAGCAATGTTTTCTAAATTGGACGAAATCCTGTTTTCTAGGTTTTCCGGAGAGTCAGATGTGGGGTCAGTTCTAATATTGAGGATGGCTTCTACCTTATACACCTTGATGTTTTTTAGGTTTCGGTGCGGTACTTTAGTTGGGTTTTGACACTTGTGTTTAATAGGAAAGTCTACCCGAATGTCAAAATACACAAAGAAGTGATCCGACCATGGGCAGGGTGAGAGTACTATGTTACTAACATTGGTGTCATGGCTCGCAACCCAGTCTAAGATATGGCCCAAACTATGTGTGGCCTCTTGAATCCATTGTGTGAAACCTAGTTCCTGTTGTGCTTTTTGCATTTCCAGAGCAATTTTATCCTCTTTGTGGTTAAACCATAAGGAGTCACTATGGGGTTTTCCATTCTGTTACAGTAAAATAAATAATGCTTTGCTGTCTACACCAAAGGGCCAACAGTGGAGGCATCTACTCGAGCACCCACACGGAAGGTGTCTCATCCAGGTTAGCTATGACTCGGAGTTGCACCTTACTGAGGAATGTTTAGCAGCCCCCCAATTCCATCAGGTTTGGAGTGTTCAGTCAAGGAATATTGGTCCAGTGGAAAATCAGGGCTATTCCCCTCGCTATAGTGAATTTGAGGTGCCCTGGAGGATGTTCGTTGTGTTGCTATATCAACACGGCTGATCGTGGTGTTGAAGTATAGGCACTACCCATTTTGGATGGTATAATTCCAGCGGTAGCATGTCTTTACATTGATGCATTTGCATCAGTGCATCTACATGAGTTTTGCTAATTTTGCCAGGTAACAAGCAAAACAGATGTAACATTGGGTAAGGGGTATAATAAAAGGCAGGCAGCACCGGGGGCTTGGCCACTCCTTTTTTAAAAAGAAAGTTGGATATGCACATTTACATTGGTTTTGCTTGTTTTTCAGGGAACTAGCAAAGTAGACATATAAAAGGGTAATGGGTAATGTACAAAATGGAGGAGTCATTTTATTTTGATTTCCTATTGTATTGGTTTACAAGAAAGCTTATACAAATTCAACAATATAAAATCCTCACGATAACAAAAAAGAAAACAAAAATGATATAAAAAATCATAAATATAATATTTCAAGAAATCATTCCAACCAATTAACAACTAAAATCACCTATATACCTAGGATTCATCTATCATATATAACACTTTCAAAATGTTTATCGTATGGTATTAAAAGAGCGGTATTTCTTCAATTATAGATCCATTTCCAAAAATCATCATGATTCTGACTGTCAATTTCATATGCAAAAATTAAAAAAACTATTCTCTCAAGGATTGTATAGCCAGACATTTAATGACAAAATGATTTAGCGTCTCAATAGTAAGATGGCAACATCTACACTTACTATCTATACATGTCTTCCTAAGGCACTCAATCTCTTCAGTATGTATCAAATTGAGTCTAAGTTTTAAAATATTCTGAAATAGCGCCCGTCCGGACACTTTCCTAGATAGGCCAGAATATTACCAGAGCGCTTATTTTCATTGGCTAGGCCTTGTAAGGAACTCATGGTGACAACAGTAAAGACAGACAAGTGATCACAGTTAGGGTATTTATTAAACTGTACAATGGGTGAGAAAAACAACTAATCTAAACCTAAATCTAAGGTGGGAGCAAGCTACGGCCATCAAATAATAATAAGGCAGTCCTAGTGGCGTCTTCTCAAATAAAATCCAACTTGCCAATCCTTACAACTAAATTACAAAGTAGTGTGGGATAATGTTCACAAGAAAAGAAAGAAGTGTTCACCAAATGATAAATCATGAAGGTAGGGCTGGGGTCTCGCCAGCACGAGGTTACAGTTCCTTTCAATGATGCCAGGACAGTGCATATTGGAAAAGGGGGTAGAACCTCTGAATACCCTATGGGGTAGGATGGGGAAAAGGTGTTATAGGGAAGGGGGTACCGCATCTCACCGATCGGTGTCCCACTTCCACTCCCCGAGGACCCCCCCCCAATCCAGGTGATCCACCCGCACTGGTCCTCCCCAGGAACTGGATTCAATAGCGATGGCCGTGTCCTGGCCACCTGGATGACAGATCCCGGTGACTAGCGGGTGAGACACCTTCAGGTTTCTCACAGTCTGTATACAGTTTAAAGCCCTTTCTTTTATCACAGGTCTGGATCCAGGCCCCCTCATAAAGCTTCTTCTTTACCATATTGGACGTTCTCAACTAAGTTTTCGCTACTTACACTTAAATTCTTCTAAAAAGAGCAATGGACTTCCAAATGGATATTGCATGCATCGAATGCAACCCCAGTTCATAGTTTAAAATCATCGCTGAGGGAACACAATTTGGCAGAGAAAGATATTTGCGCCAACTCTTACCCTCCAGTGCCTCAAAATTAAACTTGGCAGACACAGGATTGGCCTCTAGTCCATAAAACAATGAGGGCACAGCCTCGGCACAATAGAGCTTAATAAGGGGGACTAATGGAAACCTACAATATTTCCGAGCAATAAACTGCATTTGTGCACCAAGTTGCTCTCCCTTCAATGGTAACCTCTTGAGAAAAGCTGCACATGATTTATTTCTTAAAATAAAGACTAAAAATGTTCATTCCTGAACCACTTCAAGTTTTGCTTCTCCCAGTTTCCAGCAATAGCCCACTTGTCTGTGCGTATTGCTCTTAAAGTACATTCTATTGGTCTTTAATTAATTGATTTTCAATTAATTTTTAACAGTGTTAAGATTGGAAAGATGCTGCAGTCCACGTTGAGATGGTTCAATAGAAAGACATTGTCTGAATAGCTAAGCCACATTACTTTTCTCCGGCTATTTGCCGGGGGTACAAAGCCACAGCGTACAGGCATTCATTCTAAACATGCCAGTTTGACAGTGGAAAATGTTCATTCTTACTATAGCTATCAGAATATTATGGTCACTCAAATCACTATTTTTAATTTCAAGCATTTCCCAATTTATGAAAAAGGGACTCAGACAGGCATACATAATCTATCCTGCAGTATAAATCTTCCTTTTGCCAAGTTGGGTTACTGGGAATATATCCCTTTACATTGCCATTTAGTATATTCAGCCGCCAGTGCTTGCGAGCCTTAGACCAGTACAAGCCCGAAAGCTTTTTATGAATATTGTGCCCCAAATTTCCTGCAGGAGCAAGTCTATTGTTGCTAAAAGAAACATTACACTTGGAGCTCCAATCACCGGCAAGGATAACATCCCCCTCTGAGGCGTCAACTTTGTATTGCCCAAGCAAATTCTCCAGTTCAGAAATAACACCATCAATCGTGGAATGCGACTGGTGCCAGTAAATATTAATCAATAAACAATTACAAATGTGCTTCTCGCCCCAGAAGCACATTTTTACAGCCAAGAGGCCTTTCATTTTACATTGCACTCTTTCACTTGTATGACTGAAATTGTTTCTGTTGGCAATCAGCAAGCCTCCGGATGGTAGGCCTCCATTGGTTTTGGTGACTTCTTGATGAAACATCTAAAATCCATCCCAAATCATTTGAATAAACAATGTTGCGTGTTCATTCAACTCCATCCAGAGCTGATTATTTTGCATCAAGTTACGATAGCCCCTCACATTCCACGGCAAAATGGTTATATTATCCCAACCATAAGTTGCCTTCACTGCAACTTTAAAGACATTTGCTCCCCCCAATATTCAATTCATTATGCGTTGATAAAACTCCCTCAAAGTAACCTTCCAATTGATATCATCTGTCATACACACAATGTTTAACCCAGAATCATATTTATTCAGGCCGTCAGAATGTTTCCCGTAGGAAAGAACACCGTTTTTCTGGGGGTAAGGATTCAAAAGAATTGGACACAAATCGTAACCCATAGTTCTCAACTTCTTCTAGTAACATTGCGTACACTGCTCTTGAGGGGATCTTGATTGTAACAATATCAGTTCTTCCACCATCAAAGAAGCAACCATCTCTATGTCAGAAGTAATGACTGGAACAAGGACGAGAGGCATGGTGTAAATGCCCAAATTACTAACCAGTACGTTTCATTACTCCTTGTACTACTCTTCCTCGTCACAGCAATGATAAGCAATCCACTCACTCCCGCATTTTTGGAATGGCATTGACTCCCAAATCCTTATCAAATTAGCAGTTTGATTCTAGTTGGCAGGGGTGGTTTTATAGCTCCTCACAGGAATGGGGGGCAGATCGATTTACAGTTCAGGAGATGGACCCATCTCAAAAGTAAAGACTGGCAAAGAAGAGTCGATTGAGTAATAATGAAGATTACCAATAAGTATTCTCGTTCTCATACAAACCCTAGCTGAATGGATTTGTGTATGGCTTAAATAGCAATTTGTCAAATATTCCAGCCGGCAGAGCAACGAAAGCAACCTTAAAAAGAATAGTTTCGAACCAAAATTCTGCATTTCCTACTAATGTTACAAGTGTTTTACCCTTGATAGATATAACCTATAAGTGATCAGTGTACACAGATAAATGAGTGACATGTATGGCAATATTTGTCCACACATATTTATTCAGTAGAGTAGCCCAAGTATGTACTAATTTTTCTTAACAAAAACAGTTTTCCAGCCCTTGCAGTTTGGTCGTTTAGAAAAAACGTAGCCGGTGGAAGCATCCAGAAGGGAGATTAGCTTGGCATCGGTCTGAGGAACCCAACCGTTTACACACACATAACCAGAAATCAGGATGCAAGGGTAATGTGGTGAACATTCAGTTTGTTTACAAGCTAAAGAAAGGTGTTATTCAATTGCGTGAGGTGAGAAGCGCTTTCCGAAGGGGGCGAGGGGAAAATGTTGTTGGCTAGAATGCAAAAGGCGAGCACAGCGCTTGATCCTGTAGCACTCACAGCCAGTGCTGGAAGAACTTGCTTCGTTTAGCCTCAGCGGGGTGGTTTTTTCATTCATCGCAACCTTTTTCTTAAAGGAACAAGACATGGCCCCTTTATTGTATGTTTTTTGAGAAAAGCACAAACCCTAATGGGAAAATATCATCCGGCCAAAATGTCTTTCCCATCCTCATTTGCCTACTGCCGTCGATACCACTGAGAGGATGTGTCCGATGCTTTAGCATTTCAATTCATTTTTATTTAGATATGGACTGCCAAGAAATTATGGGTAGTCTGCAAAGCAAGTTCACTATGCTGTGATAATACACACATGTGTCTGATATCAATGCACAACTAATGAAGGTCTAGGACCAGTCCCTACGAATGCACGGTATTCAGAGCATTGTGCAAGGTTTTGCGCTGCAGCCTCCAAAGAGTATAGCTGCCTAACGGCAGGCATGTGTTTTACCAGGCAGATGGATGAGACGAGTATTCCCTCTCTTGCTCTTGCTTATCAATCTTTCTTTGGAAACCTTTGTGAGAGATGGATGTTCTGATCTGGACATCTGTGCTATCCGATTGGACGGAATTGATTGCACGGTACTGAGGACATGCTTCTTACCCTTCACCATCCAAGACAATCCCTTCCTTCAGTACCCACACTAATCAAGCTCTTTAGGCGGTTCTCAGATTTCAAAATCAACTGGTGCAAAGCAGTAGTTGCATCACTTTTGAAGGAAATGCAGTGAGAAGTCCTAGATAATTGAGCTCTTGTTCGACGTGTTGGACAAATCAAGTAAACGAAGAAGACAACAAAATCAATATGGTCGGCAAAGGAAAAGATCTCTATCGGATGGGACCCGGACCACAATCCAACGTTCTCCATAAACAGATTGATGTCTTTACGAAGAAGCAGAGGGTTTGGTTATCCAAATACAGAGGATTTCAATTAAGTATTTAGTCAGTGAAGCTTTTGCCATCATGACTGTAGTGTGGGGACAAAAGAAGTGGTTGGAGGAGATTCATGTTGGCTAGTGCGCCATTGTGAGGCAAATTACATGTCTACAAAAGATGCACTCCAAGAAACAGCCTTCCAAAAGTGGTCTAATAAACCTAGGACAACTTGGTAGGACTAATGTAGGGCTCAACCCAAGCAAGGTCTTGCTTTAGCCTCCATCGTTTGTCTGGTACCATTCGGAAGTAGGCACCATGTACGCCAATGCTGCTTCCAGAGAATTTTGTTAGCGATTCCCGCCTGCATCTGGCAGCTGCCTAGCACAGAATCTCGGAGTGCAGTTCACACTCTAGAAAAGAACCTTCACATAAACATGTCCTACAAAAATGAAGGCTCATTACAAATAGCCACAGTACTACCCATGCAGGGGTAGATGCAACAAATTGACCTGGCTATCTTCAGACAAAACAGACCTGGACAAGAGATTGCATGGTTTAAGCAGATGGGTGTGAAGCGTCAACTAGCAAGGCCTGAACAGACAAATGGCCAGTGCTCAAATGTTGTCCTTCGGGAACTTTAGCTCAAAGGCAAGAAGCATCAATGTGTCCAATGCAGACTCCAGTCAGGAGCATTACTCAGTCTAGATTAATATTATCAGAAATCTTGAAGTGGTTGCCCATACCAACCATTAACAGCCTTTCAGCCCGAGTTAACAAGTGATGTAGAATAACTACATCACGGAATTAGTTGGAGAGGAAAACAACAGGCAGCAGGGAGCCTGTAACCTGTGTTTAACCTAAAACTACAAACAATATGTCCACCACTAGAATGGCATCCAGGTTCCAGGAGGAACCCCTCTTCCATTTTCATGACAGCTGTGAAAATGTCACGCATCAGACATAGGTGGCAGTCACATCCTCAAGGAATGGCAGCCTGTTGACACACCATGAAAGGAAGTCTTTGGTAGAATAGAATAAAAGATGGGGTGCAGATTACAGCCGAAACTTCGATTCGTTAATTTTAATGATTTGAAAGGTCAAGCATTACCTGTACATTGTAACAATGCCAGGGAATTCATCCCGTCTCCTCAAGAGGGAGCCACCCCTTTTGAGTCTAGGGAAATGGGCCTGCTATGCAAAACACTTCCTAGGGGAAAGGACAAGCAGGGTCTCACTGAGGTAGATAACAATCCACCTCCCTCTTATACTAACTCCCAAGTTTTCATAGGATTTATGGCTTTTGATCAATGTTTGATGTGCAGGGCCCTTTTAACGAGTTTGCTTGGTTTCAGACTGTGTCGTTGACACCCCCGGCTGCATCCGAGGACAAATGGAATCTGTTTTCTCCTTCCAGGGAGGAACTAAAAAGACTCAGCACCAGTGAGCGGAACGAGTAAGCCATCTGGAAAAGGCCATACAGATTGTGCTGGAGCACAGAGGAAGATCTGCCACCCTTCCCAGAACCTGGAGGCAATACCACGTTGGGACAGAGAGAGTGCATTTCGCTGCTGAGTCCAGAAAGCAGTCAGACAGCCGAGGACCATCTGCCGACCAGGAAAGCAGCCCCTGCTGAAGCGGTGTGCCGGTGCCGAGTAAACCTTCCACAGGAGTCCTCTCCTCGGCCGACAGAAGGGAACCGAGGAGGAAGACCCAGCCACAAGGAAATTGGGACCATGGTTCGCAGGGGCTTAACATTCCACCTTCCCCAGGATGTATCCCGGCTCCGGCTAGAGAGAAGGAGTGGGTGAAGGGTGGAGTGGCGTCAAAGAAAGCCATGAAGATCCATAATTGAAAATATTCAGAGAGATTGAGAAACCAAACTGATAAACCCATTAAGGGCTGAAACTGAGAATATCCTGACAAAGAGGGGGAAACCAAACTAAAAAACCGACGAAGGACTGATCTGTGACTATGCAGGGAAATGGGGAAACCAAACTGAAAAACCCACGAGCAGTGAAAGCGGAGAGTATCTCTCGAAGAGGTGAATACGAATCACAAAGCTGAAGGCCTGGGTGGCCAACAACGGGCTGCCAGTGATAATATCCGATGAGGGGGTGAAAACAACATAGGAGACTGACGGCCTGAAGGGTCAGATAGCTCAAGTTGAACAAAGAACAACAAGAACAACAGTAGATTTGCTAAGGGTAACACAGAGTGTGTTTGTCGAGGACAGCGTCCAGAACAACAACTACTCGAAGGTGGAGAAGAACTGTTTGAGCTTTTAAGATTTTAAGATACTTTGCACAGGGGTTCCGAGTAATATTTTCCAGGAGTTAAAAGAACCCATCTTTGAAAACGATCAACAGGCCGGGGGCCTGAGAGACTCACAGGAACTAAAGATAGAAGTGGGTGGAGGTCAGAAACCCGCCACCCGAAGCAAAAGTAAAGTGAACCTCAACCGACTTATGCCACGTTATATTGTTCTGTTTTAGTGGTTGGGCAAGCATAGGTTGGTGGAGGTTTTTGGACTGAGGACAGAATGTATGTGAGACATCCTGACGAGCACCAGTTTGTTATTTTCTTTGTAGTAAGGAAGCAGTAATCGCAGACATGGGGCTAGATGAGGTTTCCTTTACTTTAATAAAGACCGCTGAATCATGTCTTCTTGTCCGTCTCATGTGTATGACGTACCACAATATGCACAAGCAGATGCGTAGCAAGGGGATTGAGTGTGGCCCACATTTATATCGAGGGGTACTGAAAATAGACTACCAACTGCATTGAAGAGTGGGTTAACGATCTAACTCATCAAGCATCATTAGAGGGGCTTCGGGCCTGATTCCTATCTTGGTGCAGTGAGCGTGCTAAACAGCATGCTTCACTGCGCCTTTTTCAGATGCACAGGCAGCGTGCTGATTCTCAAGTGGGCCTGGGTGTCATCGCAGTGCACTGCCTGCAATCTGCCTGATTCTACAGAGAACGGGCGGATTGCAAAATCTCAGCAGTACTTTCATAAAATAGCGAGGATAATCGACATTTTACGAAAGTGCTGCCAAGAACACGGCGGCACCCATACTTTGTCAGGAAACACCGGAGAACACGTGGTGTGAGCCGAGGCCGGCCAGAAGGTCAAGAAAGCTGCAAAGGCCTTACAGCTCACACAATGGACAGCACCCATTACAAAGGAGATGCTTTTCTGTGAAAAGATCAGTGCCCCTGCATCACTCACGCCACCCTTTAGACCCTAAACAAATGAGCGCACTTCTTTTTCTTCACACATCCTCCCCTGAAGTGTAGAGCTTGTTATATACATGAAGGCAGATTTAACAAAAAAATCTAAATGTAATGCTCTCCTGCATAACAGCGGCACCTAAGTGGAGCCGTACATGCGCGTCACTTTTTTCCATTTGCTAAAGTGGAGGAGCGCCCCAAGAATCGGCATGTTAAATGCCTGATACCGCAAGTGCTGGTTGCCAGGTTACGTTATCGCCCTTCCTAGCAATTGGCACATGTATTCCGAAAGTGGCGTATTCATTCCCACTTCGGAAACAATGTGCCACCTTCAGAATAGGTGTTAAGTACCGAAAATGTCGCTAACGCTTTCTGCGACGTTTTTCGGTACTTCACACCTTCTTCCGAATCGGGCCCCTACTGTACAGATGAGTTTTACGCAGTGTGGTACCTGCACTTCATGTGATGGAAGTGTGTATGCTGGATAAAGCTTTGGATGCTCTGTGCTTTATCACAGATGCCTGCACATGATTGAATATTGGAGGGGGCATTCACTCTTGGGTATAACTGACCAGCAGAATGGGAATCTGGAACCTTGTTGAGTGATTGGTGTGTAAGTGTGATACTTTTGATGTACTCACTAGGTTTTGGGGCTGCGTTCGTAATTGAATGGTCTGGGTCCTGTTTGTTCTTTTCATGTTTATGCCCACTTGCATTCCTTCAGTTCACCAATATACATCTCAAAACAGTCCTACTGCTTCGTTTTGGAGACACTGTAGCCCCAAACATCTAGACCCCCATCCTTCAAGTCAATGGACCTCATTATGAGTTTTGTGGTATCTCAGCAGTAAATCTGCCGAGATACCACCAAGCGGATTTACTGTTACTGCCACTTGGTCCAGCGGTATTACCTCCGGATTACAAGTGGGTGTGGCAGTGGCATTTTGGTGGAATTACCATGCCGGTAATTCCGCCAAAATCGGCCAGAATGTTACATCCAACTCATAGCTGCAGATAAATCCTCCAACATTTTGCCTAACTCATAGTGCTCATAGCTCAACGTGGTGGTCTACGGTAATACCGCCGCATTTAACCCGCACGGCCCAACTCGTAAGGATGCCCACTGAATGTTCTGTAATGGGCTACTAGATCAAAAAGCACAGACCGAAGGGTAATGATGAATGCTGCGCTACTACTCCTGCTACTAGAATCAGTTCATAGAACTGAGCATTCCAAACTTGCGCTCTTCAAGACTGATGCCTGCTCATGATCCACTGACCCGCCACCTGCCTCTGGCCTAAGATCCTACCACCGCCCGAGTCTAGAGCATCTGAATGCACAGTGGTTCATGCTGTGACTCGTCCATAAAAACCTCATGATCATCAAGCCCAGACCCAAGGATTATGATGAAGGTTGCGCTACTACTCCTGCTACTAGAAACAGTTCATAGAACTGAGCATTCCAAACTTGCGCTCTTCAAAACTGATGCCTGCTCATGATTCATTGACCTGCAACCTTCCTATAGCCTAAGATCCTACAGCCGCCCGAGTCTAGAGCATCTGAACGCACAGCTGTTCATATGTGATAGGTCCTTAAAAGGCACATGATCATCAAGCCCAGACCCAAGGATTATGATGAAGGTTGCGCTACTAGTCCTGCTACTAGAATCAGTTCATAGAACTGAGCATTTCAAACTTGCACCCTTCCTGTCAGAGACCTTGGAATCAAAAGATTGGTTCACGTGTGACTTCTTTATTGAGGGTTTCTTTTGGACCTTTCCTTGGCGAATATTCCGTCTGGACTGGGTGTCATGCAGATACAGGCGAGCCTCTCCGGACCCCAGCCTGCCTGTATGGAAACCTCAGGCTAGGTGACCTCCAGAGGAACTGCCAGATAAACCCAGGAAAAAACCTTCCCAAAGGAAGTAGAAACCTGAGTGGAGCAGCACAGAGGGTGAGTCCAGGACCGTGCTGACCGGTGTCCAAAGGAAGCAGGATTCGGAAGAAGTAAGGCGGCAGGCAGATCCAAGGAAGTAGAGTCCCAGATGAATGTGGCGAATGACCAGGGAAGGAACCTCCACAAGGAAGGAAAAAAGGAGGGAGGAAATTGGAAGGGAGAACAGAGTGGGACCAGGAAGGATAGAGAGGCAGAGTACCAGGGAAAACAGAGCGCTGAGCTGGGTAAAGCATTACCAAGCGTTGAGGTGTGGTTAACAGGGTTTGCTTTCTGATTTAGTAAACGCTGCTTGTGCTGTCACTGGAAACTGCAGGACGACTAGAATGCTTGTTCCGCTTCTGCATGGGACTACAAAGCGCCATCTTGGAAGAAAAGATGGCGTCCGCAAATCCCGGCATAATTCTCGAGGACCACAGCGACCAGGGTCTAAAAGGTATGACACTTCCAGACTGCTGTCTGCTCATGATCCACTGACCCTCCACCTGCCTATAGCCTGAGATCCTACCACCGCCCGAGTCTAGGGCACCTGAATGCACAGCGGTTCATGCTGTCATTGGTCCTTAATAGCCACATGATCATCAAGCCCAGACCCAAGGATTATGATGAATGTTGCGCTACTAGTCCTGCTACTAGAATCAGTTCATAGAACTGAGCATTCCAAACTTGCGCTCTTCAAGACTGATGCCTGCTCATGATCCACTGACCCGCCACCTGCCCATAGCTGATTGGTCCTTAAAGTCCACATGATCCAAGAAGCCCGGATAGAGAACAATGAAGTAGATCCAGCACCTGCATGGGCTCTGTGTGATTCCTAGTCCCCTGCTGCTTGTGTGGGCCCAGCCTCTTCCTCCCCCAAGGGGCTCTTTCATTAGGCTAACATAATGCATGCCACAAATGTGATGCCTGTCAGTCAAAATAAGGCAAAGCGAGCTGCAATTTGCTATCCCAACAGTTGATACCAGAGTCATTGATTAACCCAAATATCTCATTAATTGATACCACCCACATTCATTAGCTAAGCCTTGCATCAGCTAGTCCAAATCGAACTACATCGATGACTCATTCGTAATGATACCAGTATATTAATTGTTTAGCCTAGATGTCTTAATTGCACCGTTTGATTGATCGGGGCATTGTTTTTGCATTATCTGGTCATCAGGCCTGTTACTAAATCAATTAATTAGCTAGATTGCTTCCACTACATTAAGTGATTAGAACAACTGATACATTAACACTAATTGACTCGTGCAATTACTACTGCTCCAATACTGAATTGGCCAAAATGTTGCTGCTATTGCAGCGCCGCCATTAACTCAAAGCGCTGAATTAATTGAGTCTGCAGAAACACTGTCAGCACACTAGCTCGTTAACCATTTCAAGAGCCCTGTGTGTTCTTTGTCATGCCCTGTATTGGCTACGTAGACTAAAAATCAGAATACCATAAATGTGGAGCCATGTCAGTGCCCTGCACTTATACGGCTCTACTGCGAGTGCACACATTGACTGCCAGGCCTGTGCAACCAAATGATTGGATTAGCCCAAATTGATCTGCCTTAATTACACAAAATTCATGGATGACCGTGACTACCACGGATGGTTAATGGCTGAGGAACATACCTTGGATAACCATCATCTAACGGTGCCCTCAGTACCACGGACATGCATGGTTGCTTTGATCCTGAAGAGTTTGGACAACCATGAATGACCATGGATAGATATGACCGCTCACATGTTCTGACGTGTTTGTTTATCCCTTGTCCATCTTGCCTGGGGATTGTCAAAGCTGTGTGGTTTAAAATTAAAACCTTGTATAACCATTTTTAGTAATAATCGTGCCAGAATAGCGTCGTTCCAGGAACTATTGTGTGGCCAACAGAGCCTGCCCACTAAAATATGTCCCCGCCAGCAACACCAGAGTAGTCCATGAAGGCCACTACAATTGGGAAAGCAGACATCATGCACACATATGTAAAACAGACCTTTTATAACAAGTCTGGGGGTTTCTGATGAATAACGAGTGTCTTCTTAGTGCAGGTCTGCACATCCCAAAGAAACTCACAACATCAGGATGACTTAAATTAATTATATAGTATTAAGTTCTTAAAATTGTTATACTGGATCAAACTTCCATGTGTGCCCAGTAAAACTGTTTTAGGGGTGCAGTTATGTTGGAATGACAATATAACCCACTTTGCATTACATAGGATCTATGCCACCTGCTCACTTTTCCCCCCAAATTGTGTTAATAAAATGGGTTGCATTACCAAGGCTTTTAGGGGCTGGGGGGGGGAATTATCGGGGTTGGGTTGAAATTAAATTGAATCATAGAAGATTGGGGTTCTTTTGAGGGCTAGCTGAAAAAACAGTAACTAGTATTTTCCTTCCAAACATGAATACACCTTGACTTAATTATCCACTAAATAAAGAGGTTTGTAAAAGCAGAGTTGCACGTCCATGGATCATGGACAAACCCACGGCCAAGTTACCCTGTACATAAACAAGGCTGACCATATGTAACAATAGATAACTCTGTTTGCCTATCCTTCTGTAAACCCTATTACACTGACAGAGAATTGGACACAAATAACATGGACACAAATTAGGGAATGAATAGAGATGACCATGTATATACATGAACAACTTAGTTTATCCAAGATCCAATGGACAACTGAAGGACATGGCGTTGGTGGACGCATAGCCCACATAATGTTACAATCATATGTGTTTCGTACAAAGAGGTAATTTCCTGTGCTTCGGTTAAGCTTTTTTGGGATGTTTTTAAATCTGAAAAGAGCCCAAGTAATTCAAAACAAGAAGTCAAAGACTTGCGTAGATGTCCCTTTGTTTAAAATTGGACTTCCCTATGTGGACATTAAGAAGTATTCTTAAACAGGCTGATGTAATTTTAATTTTCCTTGACTATCCAGGAGGGATCCTGCCACTCCAAGTGGCCAGGACATGACTTTAGTCCAATGATTTCTTGGTCTCCCTCCTGTATGTTCTCATACTTGGAAAACTGAAGACGGGACAATTCTATATGCTTTGTGCCTAACTAATCACTGAAGTATGTGTTATCCTGCAGGTCATTTACTCCCATCATTTTAAGCATGACATATTTTGACTACCAAACAATGGAATGGCTTCCAATTCCTTATTCATGGAGTTTCATGGCTTCCTCTGCCTGCACGTTAACTGAAGGCCTGACCATCTCCATGGTTACTATACAGGAAAGAAACATTGGCAGGCACCTGTCTTGATACTGCCCTGCAGCCTGATCTTGGTAATGATACTACCCAAAGTAGCCAGCCCAATTCTGCCCAACCAGACAGTGTGCAAAACAATCTATACTGGACACGGCTCTCCCATATGTGTTACAGGTAAATGAAATGGCAAAATGGGCACGCTGGCAAAAGTCCTAGGAAAGCTACATATTAAAATAGTTGAGTGAGACTCAGATATAGAATCTAGAGTCACAAATTCTTTCAAATAAATTGCAACAACTGAACAAAAAATCCACAGGGAAGTATTCTCAACCACAGAGGAGAAACCTGTGTTGGCACACGGCTCATTCCAGAAATCCTGCTACATGACAGACCAAGCACAGTACTAGCCGCCGGGAAGGAACACATTGTGCCCTAAAGCAATAGCTAAGCATGTAATGGGTACAAGGAGGGCATGTCTTAGTAGAAACAAACCTGCATTACGGATATCAACTGGACACATCTACTGCAGTGTATACTATTCTCCATCATTCAAAGTGCTTCTTAGCCTACACTGTGCTTGGATCAAAGGAGCAGCTGTTGTCCACTGTGGTCCTGGAACCCAGGCTGAGAAGGCCCTAAGGCCATATTCATTGTGCTTGGCATGCTGACAGAAAAATCACCTTCAGTGACCACTGACTTCCGGATGGACCAACCTACAAACGGATCATGATCATGGACCATACAGCAACAAGTATCAGGTTATACCAAAACTCTTGTGTCAGTTACCTAAGTCAAACAAGAATTTCTGAGAAGCTACAACAACGATTCTGGGGTCAAGGGCCAACTATACCTCTTAGAACTAGCCACGAGATTGAGGGGAAGAGCCTTAAAGTTACATTATTTCATATGTAAGGTAATTAATTGATAACCAAATATAGCCAAATGCAAAATCCAAATAATAGCCAAATGTCATAAACCTCCCGAGGAGAAGATGATCGAGAGCCGCTCCATTATTCTCAGATAATGGAATTTGTTATCCAAACCATGGCTTTATTCTTGAACTATCGCACTATGTTCTACAATGGCGAGTACTACAAAGTGATGACATTATATTAGTTGACCTCTTAGAAAATGAGCCCTCACGCTCGTCTGGTGTATATTTAAGAATGATAGGCTTATTACGACTGTAAACAGATAAAATGATAAACAGTGTATTATTCGGCTGGATACTGAGAAGGAGAATAAGAGTGTGTTCTAAGATTTTAGCGTGTCCCTAATGCTCGCCTTCTTAGAAGGTGAAGCAACGTATCATTGCTTAGTCACTTGGGCCACGTTTGCTATACAATAAAGCTTGGCTATTAATAATATATGTTTTGAGGGACACAACTCAATATTTAAGCATGCTAAAGAGTTAAATAAGGCAAGACCTAACGGTGTACTTTTAACTAATGTTAGGAATATGTTTACTATGAAGTAATTAAACATCATCGGGGGAAACACTAATATACTTGCAGGTCTTGTTACCATCACATGAGCGACTGGTAACACTAAGGAGATCCCGGTTATTGACATGTAGGATGTGCCTAGTTTGGATGGAACTGTGTGTTTGATTAGCACAGTAGATGAGATACTGATGAGAAAAGATTACCTTAATGAAAGTATGGCCATCATGTTAGGCTGGGACGTAATACCAAATGCCCACTGTTAATGGGAAAAGAACGGGAGTGCGTTTTCCCAGATCAACACTGGGGTATACCTGAAGCAGTCTTAAAACAGCAAATTGCTGATTAGAATGGACATTTGTGGATTACATCTTTGGGGACTAAAGGACTGTGAATGTTAAATGAGCGCTGTCCCGGTGACATTCCTGGTCATTACACACCATTAGGCCACCATCATAGACTATGTCTTTATAAGCCTCGCTGATTTCACCATGATAACGCAGCTGGAAGTAAGGCCGCCCTATGTACATGATTATTTCCCTATATGTTTTAGCTGGGAATTGGTCACATCGTAATGTTATGATATAGATTGAATAGAAGCTATACTGTCCAATGCAGAAGCTAATTGTATAAAGTGGATGGAAGACAATATATTAAAGGCTATCATATATGTCGAATGCATAAACGATCGGTGGGTATTGGTGCCCAACGCGGTGCCTGAGAGTGCTGTATTCATATGCGATTACAATGTAATTGTTGCTTTCATGGTTACGTATGTTCTTGAGTGCACTAGACATGTTGCTATTCACGTGAGACATGTAAGAAGAAAATACTCTTGTTACGCTAATAAAGTGAATGCAAAAAATAAGGTACGACCGGCGTTGAGTCTGGGTACCATGGAATCAGCAAATATGAAGGTGGAGCTATGGTTATATAAACTGATCAGAAACAAATATACACGAAGGGTACAAATGCATATTGTCATAAACAAGTAAAAGCAAATACATAATATGTGGAACGTTGTAGCACTTTATCAAAATACACTCAGCTATGGGAAGTTTTAACTCTACTATTGTCTGGGAAAATGCTAGTTATCAACAAACACAAGTTCGAATATAATTGTGAAAAAATGAATGTACAATGGAATAATAGTGGAAATCCTGCGGTAAATATGGATATAATTAGGAACTTGGAAAACTCTGCAAATATTTGCTGCTCTGGGGGCAGATATTGCATCGTCTTTTTACAGTGATCAGCTTATTTAATATCACATCGCCATGTGGACGCATAGAATAATTGTTCCGTATATAAAAGGGGGTTGCGCTCTGACACAAGAAACTATAGATTAATTCCCATGATAGATATATCTGCCAAAATATTAGCATGGCGCGACTCAACGGATGGAGCAATATTAGATTCTATTTATTAATCAAACTGGATTTGGACCTAAACACTCCACCATCACTAATGTTATGGAATTAACATTGATTGTTGAAAATGCTCAGCCTTCTCTTAAGAAAGCAGCGTAGGCTGCTTTTATTGACTATGTTGTGGCACTGGATTATATTGTTTTAATTGCGGGCAAAGCTATGACAAATGGGGTAGGCCAATTGAATGGTTCAAAATAATTGCCTTGTACTCTAACACCACTGATCAAGTGCAGATTTTTCATAATGGCACCCTAATTGGAGAATTGAGACGCACATAAGTCGAACACAGAGCTGTGGGCTAGCCTCGGCTCTGTTTAATTTGTACCTTGCAGACATGCCAGATGTGTTGACTGGGAAAAATGGTTATTCCCCGAAATTAAGATATATAATGAAATTGCATAGCTCGGATATGCAGATGATTTTTTTAAATTTGATTTTGTACCATTGGGACTTCAGCGTCAATTAACTAGTCTGCATACATACTCTGCCCAATTATGATTTAAAATCAACAATAAATAATGATAAAACATAAATACTGGTTTTATTAAAGGAAGAGAATATTGCAGCACTTATCTATGTTCATTAGAGAATGTAAAAATTGAACTAGGTAATAGTTATAAGAACTTGGGTCTGCTTCTGCATTATATATCTAGTTGGAATAACCGGTTGAGGCAATAAATAATAAGGCTACTGCAGAGAGACAAGTAATTATTTATTCTATTTATTATTACCGTCGATCCCATGTACTGCACTGCCTCCTTGCCCCTCCCCCACGTATTTTTCCCCTTCCACCTTCTCCTGCACTTGCATGATCTCAATGTCAACTGGCCTAGTAAGATTGTTGTCTGTCCTCCCTCTGTTCCCCCTCCCTTGCCTCGTCGCACCTTGAAACACTTGTGTATAGGCGCGTTATAAATGCCATATCATATCATATAATAACAAGGTGGCTATAGTGTCAGGACACTTATTGGAGCCTTGAAGAAGGTAGAACCTATCATGTAATATGGCTCAGAACTCTACTCATGGAGGGAAGGGACTAAGGAAAAGTGAAGGTAATTGTTGGGAACCACACATTCTCGAGAATTGGTGGACGTGGGGAAAAATGCCGAAAGCTTTTTTCCCCCCAAACCAGGCAATGAGTCTGTAAGTGCTCCTCGGCAGCAAGCAGCTGGGTGTTATATATATGGTGAATTATGGTGTCACAATGAGGAGTACATACTTAATCTAACAGCTGTGATGTCACAACTTGACGTATAAATGGATGGTATATTAATTGATTCTATGTTATGATACACTTTATACATTCGTTGTGTTACTATTAATGTTATTTTATCATTAGTAATGTTAGTGCGCAAGGCCTCCATTGACTGTTACACAGCCATCAACTCAAGTGAAAGACCATTTGTAGAAACTCTAACCAAAAGTAAAAGAACTTGCTACATAGACCACTGTAAAAAGTGGTCTGTTTTTGATGTCAGCATGCCCTGCTATTCCCTTCAGAAAGTCACTGCTGTTGTCAAGCGCTGAGCGCTGGACTGTTGATGGTGCGCAACGTACATACCGCAAGGTCATATTTGTCCTGTTCTTTGTTTTTTTTCCCTGATGCAGATTCTGATTGGTGCTGTGATAGCAATGGGCTCTGCGGACAGGGACGGCCGCCTGCGGCCGGGCGACGAGCTGCTCTTTGTGGATGGGATCCCGGTGGCCGGCAAGACCCACCGATACGTGATTGATCTCATGCATAACGCGGCTCGCAACGGGCAGGTCAACCTCACTGTGAGAAGAAAGGTGCTAACTATAGGTAGGTTCATTCAGTCAGGTCATAGATCAATGCAAGAAGTGATGTGTCTCGATACCTCAACATTGCTTGCTGACTGTGCATGATGACTAACTGTGCCTAGACTATACCACCCACAGTATGGGCTCAGATTGCTCTTAATGCTAAAGTGGTTCTCTGCAATCAGTGTGGGCAACGGCCGGCACGCGTATGTGCCTGTGGAAAGTGCAGGTGGTATGTATCTGAAAAGTCTGTATTGGAGGAGGGGAGGTGCACTTCAGGAAAGGCAGTGCCATTCATCACTGTAACCCCTCGGTGTGGAAGGGGATTTAATGTATGGTCATTGGCCCCATACTAGAGTTCCAGGGAAGAGAGGGAGATATCCCAGCCCAAGGGCGGCCATCATTTGTGACCCTCTCGGGAGTGTATTGAAGCAAAGTGCAATTCCCTCATTTGCATGGTGCATGTCCCCAGGAGAATCAGGGGAAATCTTAATTTGTGAGTGAAGGTACTTGTTCCCCTTTTCCCCCCCATTCCCCAGCAGCAGTGCAGAAGAAACCCAGTGGTCCCATCTCTAATACCAGTGGTCGCTGCCCATAAAACAAGCAGCGATAGTTCCTTAAGAGGTGCCACCCAATAACACACTGCATCATCATGATGCAAATTTATTATGCAAACTTAATCATATACTTTTTGTGAAATCGTAAATAGCTCGGATCTGGTACATTTCCCCCAGATTCCAACTCATCATGCCCTTTTTACCACATTATTTCTGACATTATTTTTGGGGGGGAAGCCATCCACATCCTCAAATACTTTAAAAACTATGATAAAATATTCCCTAATCCTGAACCCCTTGCTAGGGATGGGAGACGGAATCTTTTTCACCAGAAAAATAATTTTCCTCTTTAAATTTAGATGGGCGCGGCCCTGGGAGCATGCGCTCCCCTGACTCCGTTCACCGGCACCACTCCTCAGTCCCCTTTGACGGGTTGACATTATTACCCATGCCTAATGACACCAGTTTTATTAGGGGGAGGATGGTGGGACGTATGGAGGAAAGGGGACTATGGACTAGGCAGCGAGTAGCTTATAATTACTCCTTCGTCCCGTCCCCTTTCCTTCATACTGTATGGTGTCCCTCGCTCAATGCTGCAAAAACAGCCGTTCACCAAATGCGGTGAAACCACCACAGTCAGTTGGGCGGCAACCAATAGCTCAGCTCTGGGAAGCAAATTGTCAACACCAAACGCTCTCATAGGTCTCGCCAACCATAGCATTTCAAATGTGCTCAGTGGCAACTCTGCTGCTTGAAGAATCAGGTCTACCGTACAGCTCGTCACTGCTCGAAGTGGCCTTGGGCATGCTTAACAAAACCAATGACAAGCAATTATAAATAAATACGAGTCGATAACACTAGATTAGACTCTGTCCTTCATGCCACAGATGTGTTCCCTCCCTCCAGGCCCCAGGCAAAAATGTATAAAGAAAAGGAATATCTATTTCCACAGATAGATTCCGGAGCGGTAGAGCCAGTTTCCCAGAAATCAGGTCACAGTGAATAGCTGAGAGAGCCTTTTAGTAGCTGCAAATTATCGGTAATGTTCGGTTGCTATGATAACGCCCTTTGCTTGAGTGGTCGACGTTCTTGCCCTTCTATTTCATGACAGTAACAATATTTCCAATCCCGCCCACTGCACTGTTAGTGCAGAAGCCAGGCTGTAACCTACCAAACCTACCACTGCATTGATTAAAGGCAGAGGCGGCCACTTTCTTTTCTATAGTGAGTTGGACAGAGAGGCCCATGGCTGGTTTGCACTTTTGCGCAAAAGATCCCCTCTGCAACGTTCTTCATTTCTACAACATATTAGAAAATATTAAGAACAACCCCTTTTTCTTTTATTTTGTCATCTGTGTTTCTGGAAACGTGTAAATGTCTCTCGTGATTAATGATTGTGCGCGTCGTTTACAGTGGATTTCTATAGTGGCGGTAATGCAGCTGCATTTGTCACACAGAACAGGAAAATCAGGCGGGAATGTTAAAGCCATCCCGCTCTCCATTTCCGACTGATGAATTGAAGCGAATCCTACAGAACGGTATAAATCTTGCAAAAAGATCGCCGCCATTTTTACTGACCGGCAAAACCCGTAAACTGGACCACAGTACTTTATAACGAGTATCTAGTGAAAAGCGTGGTCCTATATTATATTACTCTAGTAATCATAACACGGACTGAGCATAAAGCACTAAAAACAAAGCAGTAAGTGTAACTTATTTTTTCACAAAAAGTAATTTAAACAGTAAAGTGAAGAAAGTAAAAAATTGCTTAAAAAATAAAAATCAGCATTAATATTAGGCTTGTTTTATGTAAGTTAGATTGGGTCCATTTATAGGAACTCATTTAAACTATGTGTTTTTAGTTTAATTAGCAAGGGAGTGGGGGAGTCTGTCCCCACCTTCTAAACTCAGCACACCTTTGTTTGTACTTCCCTATTTCCAGCTATAAAGTCAAGCTTTCAAATTAGGGGACCCTCGCGCCCCCCCCCCCCCCATCCCCTCAAACAGCCTCCCAACCTTCCTCCTCCTTCCTCACCTGCTCTAAAACATTGTGCTCCCAACCGTACATTTTTAGAGGTTGTTTTATTTAAATATTTAAGTCGATGATTGTTGCTTTCTTCATTTTGCGCTTAGTTGTTTTTTTAGAGTTATTTTTAATGCTTCGCATCCGTGTCCCTCATTCTTTCCGGGTTATATCAACAGTCTACAAAAGAATGCAATGGAGCTACATGCGATCACTCTTGTGGACTGCCCTGGTACAACACTATGGAGGTCACGTGGGCATGCATTAGTCTACAAGAGGGTCTCGGAATACTGGTCATGCTCTGTGTGTGCCCACACCGATATTTTTCAGCCTGGTCTCCCGAGTCCTTGGAGTAGCGTTGTGATCACATAGATTTATTTTATTTTATTTATTTATTTATTTATTTATTTATTTGTTTGTTTGTTTGTTTGTTTCTTTGTTTGTTTCTTTGTTTGTTTCTTTGTTTGTTTCTATAACGCACCTAACCCGAAGGTATCTGGGCACATTACAGAAAAGATGATGTGTACTAAGCTTCCATAGAATTATTAAACAGCTGACGCTAGAGGTATTCAGTTGCTTCTTATTTTGAAACAGCTGGACAAAGATTCTGGGGAAACTTTGTTGTTTATGCTTTTCTTTGTATCAGCCCATTGAAGAGCATTGCAAACATTGAGGTCAATGGTCTGCAAGATTTGTCTCTCTCTATATGATTTGGACTACAACTCCCATCAGCCCTAGCCAGCATATTGAATGAAGAGGGATCATGGGAGCCGTAGTCCAAAACAGCTGTAGTGGGTTGCAGACCACCGACTAGTCGGGTGTTAATATATTAAATTGTTTTGTAAAGTGATTTTTATGTTTGACCTTACTTTCCGTGTATATATTGTGCATCTTTAAAGGATCTGAAAAGCAGGCTGTTTGGATAAGCCCTAGTCTAACTACTGCGCCCCAGCCAGGCTTGGCCTGTGGGCTGTCCGCCCTTTCCTAGGCATAGTCCCTGTTTTTATATGTTATGATTATATGTTGTGCATCCTGTTAGCGCTATTATGTGACAGGCGCTTTATAAACATAAATAAATAACTACATAAATAAATGCAATGCAAGGCAGTGTGATGCTTTGAAAGGATTTCTATTGTTTCAAATGTGTTTTTTACTTCTCACATACATCAACATTAAATGGTTGATTTGATATATTGAGTACAATCCACCCGGGATTTAAAGAGAAACAAACTGCTTTTTTTCCAGAAGCTACTTTTAAATTACAGAAGTTACTTTTAAATTACATTTTAGCAAGTTTTGAGAAACATAGTGCCTTCAATTGGTTTCTCAGATGTTTTGGAATGCGGCTCCCATGATCCCTCACCATTGACCATTCTGGGTGGCTGAGTGTAGTTGGAGTTCAACACATCTGGAGAGACAAATGTTGCAGACCCTGGCACAGCTATGCAGGACTCGTCACGCAGGTCTTGCTACCACATTGCAAAGCATGGGCTCGGGCATTTTGGGCTTTTCCTGACAGCAGCTGGAATTCAGTTAGCTTTTAGAAATACATATCCGCTGTGCAGTAGGATGGGACCCATAGGAAAACCATTTTCCTTTAGAAAATAATTTTGTTTTTTCTTACATTTTTAATTATGATTAACTTTTTTTGTTGTTATTACTGGCCCTCGTTGTCAGACATGATACGTTCTAGTCTCACTTCCAGGTTGTCATAGGAGGTTGCAAAATGGAACCGTACAACCTTTTTTGTATTGTTAAATGGTAAAGGTATTTATATTGCACACCGTCACCAATGGAGTTGGTCCCCAGGCGCTATGGCGTATCTGTAAACAAGAAGGCGGGCAGGGGGTGGGTTAGTCGGGACAAGATGGAGTAGGAGAGTGAGAGAGGTGGTGTGCTGTTGGCAGCTTCAGCTCGGTATACACCGTGCGCTGCGCTTTGGTGTAAGTATTGGACCGGGGCGAGACCACGTGTGCCGTTGGTGCTGTTTATGTGTTGTTAGTTTGTTGTTGATGCAGCGTGGTGAACTGCAGAAGATTCTAAGGGGCATAGCACCTACTTTAGATGCTGATGTTTACATAGCATAATTTTAAACAGGAAGAGAATTGACCTGAAATTAAAACTGGGTAGAGGCCAACACCAGCCACCACCATTTTGCATATGGCCGAGCAATTACAGCTTGCGGAAGGAAAGGGAAATCCAGTGATGACCTGTGCTTTAAACTCACCCTTCAAGAACACCCTGTCCTAACACAACCCTATCCTTGGTTGCCCCAGATGCTACCATCCCCCATCCATTCCACATGCGCTTCTACCTCTCAACCACCTCTCAACTCCTTGCGGCTTCACCCAACTTCCTGTTTTTTTCCACGCTTTTCTGGTGCAGTCGAATAAGGATCCTGTTACTTACCTGTAACTCTTGTTCTCCAGCGCGGGTCTGGCATGGATTCACATGCTCATGAATATTGCCCGTCGTCAGGCCAGGAATCCTCAGTAAAAAGAAATCAGTTTAGCTTTAAGCTAACACTGCTCGTCTCCTCTATAGCCTATCAGTGTCACTTTGGGTCAAACTGCCGTAGCCAAAGGCACTCGTTCCCTTAAGCTCCGTACCTGGTGGCCATATACAGATTTTACCGCTGCTCGAAATAGATAGCTTTTAGCTCGTTTGCCTATTTGCATTTTAACCAGTTCATCTCTTGATCAAGCGCCGGTATAGACTGCACATTACAGTACCATATTCGAACCATCACAAACAACTTTGGACGTGCCCGCAGGGCATCAACGGAAGCGATCCACAGTATATAATCAGGAAGAGCAGTCGAAGAGAAGAAATGTTCATAGGAAACAGAAGACATGAATGCGAAATGGCGTTACGTCAACAAGTCGCCAGCAAAAAAATCAGTGAGCAATCGTCCCATCCAAACAGTTGTGTTACAGAGAAAGGTCTCACAGCAATTATTTTTCCATTCTTCAGATAAAGTCAAAAAAGGATGTTGTTCAGAATTACCATAAATCTCCCTTTTCTTTCGCAAAATTATCATCGATTAATGTGTCCCAGTCACATTGTGTGCTGCCCATAAATTAAACTTTTGCATCAACATCTGCAATGTGCAAGAGAAGCTTTGACATCTAAGAGCCAGACAATGCTTCAAGCTAAAAGGCTCTTCAAAGTATTCTAATTGCAAATACCTGCTGCTGTTTATTGCTAATTTGCGGCAATGATTTGGAGGAATGATATAATATGTTCCCGCTTCATCTCCGAAGCATTGCCTACATTTTACGTTTGGCCCAAACATGCGGTTGCTTGCCAAGAAAGCCCATTGAACTATAATGGGTTCTCAGCAGTAAAGCATTCTACGACCGGCGCAAGGAGATCTAGTAATGGCCGACTGGAGTCTTCTCAATAAGCGCGTACGCGGGTACACAGACATGCTGGAATCGGGGGCGTTGGCTTGTGACCGAGGCCAGCTAATTCCAGGAATGTTCAGTGGTGCAAGATAATTCCTCTTCGGAAATGCCGGCCCTGCTGACAACAACAGTTTTCAACCTCCCAAAACATGGCAGCCTGAAAATGAGATCTCTTCTGTCCCGGGTGCGGCCATTCAGGCGCAGATTTGAGCTAGTAGCTTTCAGAGAGCATCAGTTTCACCGTGACAGACCCATAATTGTTTGTTGTTTCTTGCTCCTTACCGCCTGTCTAATTCTGGGTCGCGCAAGGGCTAATGAAGGGCGCGCGATTGCCTGCCCTTCACACAGTGTGTGCTTGACTTATGCTCACTTAAGTTTGTCCAATGAAAGCTGCCTTAACCGACCAGCATCGCAGTACCCATTATGATTTAGCGGAGGATGGTGACAGAGTCAATATTATTAATATTCAAATCTAACAAGGTCATTGTCAGATAGCAAAAAAAGAAAGGGTCCAGATGCGCTGTAGAAGAGCATGCTGCCGCTTGGCCTATCAGCAACGTAGATTTTGTCTTTACAAAATATTCCTGTATCTGTGAAAAAAAGGATCCTTTTCTATTCATTGGTGATACAAGTCACTATAATGGTAGAATCTTGTGTCATTCTACAGGGCTGAGTTGCACATAAGCCTTTGGTGTCCATAATGGCAGTGAATGTGTGCGACTGCTGTGAGCATGTTATCATCGAGAGAGCATTATGGATGAGCAACATACTCGTTCGTGGTCTTGGCCGCTGCCTTTAGCGCCGTGAATCTCATGGTGCCAAGACATTGAGGCGCTGGGTTTTGCTCAATGCGATCAGCAAATGTTAGCAGGGTGGCACAGCCAGCATAGGTGTTTGGGCGGGAATGACGATGGTAGAGTTTCTTTTTAATGCCATTAACATTTGGGCATTAGCAGCATGTGTAAAAGAAATGCTTGTGCGCAAGCTTTCGGATCCTGCTGATTCTAGGCCATTTTCCACTGAAGCATCCTTGACGCTGCCAACGGACTGCACACTTACAAATGTGCTATTTGCCACCATAATGCTGCAAATGTCGCCACTACCATAACTTGAAACGCCAGCCCGCTGCCGTCTCATTAACTACCCTTACATAGAAAGTTCACATTTCACCTCATCACCATCATAGGCATGTCCAGGGAGCGGCCTGGGGTGGCACAAGCTACCCCTGGATCTGATTGGCCACCCCCCGTGTTCCTCCTTAGCGCTTAGATGCCATTGGGCCATGGTTTGCACTCTACGAATCCTGTATATTACATTACATTTGCGTGTGTGTGGGTGTGTGAGTTTGCACACGTGCGCGCTCGTACTTCATCCCACCCCTGCATAAACCAGAGCCCCACTTGGGCCACCCCAGTCAAAAGAGTCTGGACACACCACTGATCACCATGGAGCGCGTTCCTCCAAGCGTGCCAAGCAAGTACTCACAACAGAGAGGGTATCACCCCCTGTCATGGCCCACAGTCCTATCCCCTACCAGCGGTTACAGTCAGATATTATTTCTAGACCCCCAGTCACGCTCCACCACACCTCTCATTGATTTAATTCCTGTCAAATCCTTTAGCTACCTCGGTGCATGTGCTCAACTATGGACAACAGTGCGCTTCCACCTCTGTTAAAGCACCTCTCGTCTATAAACCTGCTGTTGCCGAACCTGTACTCTTAATAAAACCTGTTAAAGGAATCTGCCTCTTGAAACCCACCCATGCATGTTTTTTCTCTCACATTTCTACCCCCCACTTACTTTTCTTAACATTGCCACACATTTCATCGTTACACCTGGGGCTGTCCATCGCGGCGGCTCAATCCAACTCTGTGTCATAATCGGTTTCTTGCAACACTTCTCTTAGGCTGGCATCTCACAGACCTGCTCCTGTGGTTCTACTCACCGTTGGCAGTGCTATAGGAATGATATAGAACTCACCAGTGTTGGGAAAGATTTCACTCCAAAAAGTGGGAAAAAGTCACTGCTGCCACCAGCTTATCCTTTTAGCACACCTAGAGTAACCAAAAATCCTCTGAGTGTTAGTCTAGGGCAAAAACAAAATGTATCCTATTGTACTGCAGTGTAAGCTGCATTGCACAATGATAAAAAGTTACCACAAGTGATACAAAAGTAACCAAAAGTAGTAACACAGTAACACGCCTCCGGGAAACAGGGTTTCCCAGTACTGACAGGCTGAAGGACATGTCAGTTTCCCCATGACATATGAGCAAAAGCCATTTCAGTGCAGCTTAAGGATTCACTGCACAGTAAAAAGTACAAGGCAGGTTAAAAAATAAAATCAAAACGTTTAGGGGCTTCCATAAAGATGGAAGGAAAGGTGCCTTAAAGAGAAATCTTTCCTAACACATGCCCCCTCCACACCCCCCACCAGACTAAGGGACAGGGGGAACTAATCTACCGCTCGATGGGTCCCTTGTTTCAGTCGGTTATCCCTATTGGACAGCCCATCAACATTGCCACATTTGGGATCTGGCCTATGCCCAATAGGGAAGTTCAAGGCCTGTAGACTCATGAACCACCTGCGCCACTTTGGATTCTCTCCCTTAGCATCCATCAACCACTTCAAAGGGGGGCATATACAGTGACGTGAGTCCCATGGAGGCAGGACCTCAACTTTCCAAGGCACCATACAATGGAAAAACAACTCTTCTCCACCTGCGTTCTCCACTCCTAGCTGATTAGACATATAGGATGTTCCTCACCTTTGTCATTATGCTGTGAAGGTTTCCCTACTATCTCAATGGCATAGGTATCTGTCTGCAATATGAAAGGTCTCTTCCAATCAGGTGCCCTTAACCCAGGGGCCTGACCTAAGGATTCTTTCAGGGCAATGAAGGCCTTCTCACACTCCAGGGTCCATAAGAACTCCTTAGGTCTCCTTGAAGTAGTGAGGGCAGTCAGAGAGACCACTATATTGCCATAAGATGCCACTTTGGTCCTGCATTTCCCAGTGAGGGCCAGGAAAGTCCTCACTTGGGCTTGGGTAGTGAGGGTTGCCCAGTTCTGTACGGTATGTACTTCACTGACAAGAGATTGCATCTTGTACCCACATACACCAACTTCATGCTTGAGGAAGTCCAATGGCTCTGGTTCAGTTTGACACTTGGCTGTGTCCCTGAACAAGTTGGCTTGATGGAAGGTCCTGACATCCAGTGTCTTGAGTCAGACCGAGTTCCTTCCAAGTGGTGGGTTGAATCTGCCACGTCACCCTGACATTTATTGCTGAGATCCATTTTCCCATTCAGAACAGGGTTAAGCTCATTTGACAGGTTTCAGTTGCAGCCACCAATCCAGACGTCCATACACTGAAGTAAGGCTCTGAAAAGGCTGAAACTGCTGTTGCCTCCTCAGCATAGACTGCAAGGTATATGTTGCCATATCCTGCAGAGCCATCATTGCAGCAACTGTACCTCTCAGTACAGAGCTGATCCACTAAGGTGTTACCTCCTAGTGAAGAGTGTGTCTCTGTCTTGGGGACAGAATACTGAGCTCTAGTGTCCATATATGCAAAGCCAGTTTTCGATTCTGTATGCTCGATGCTGGCTGACTACCGTAGAGTCAAACACTCATAGCTATTAACGCATACACACCCAAAGATTTTCCATTGGCTGCCTGTACCGGGACTTTTGTCAGGAACAATTCACCTCGGACATTAATTCATCCGCGGCCCCGTCCGCATGCAATTGCGCGACATGCCCCCGTCAGGGCACAATAGCTATTAACACATGCACACCCACGGATTTTCCATTCGCAGCCCATGCCGGGACTCTTTTACAGAATAAATCCTCTCTGTCAATCAATCATCCGCCGACACGTCCGCATGCAATTGCGCGACGTGCCCCCATCAGGGCTCAATAGCATACAAAGCTTACCTGCACTCTTCTTGTGACATGCACAACTAATTTCTTCCAAACAGAACGTCATACAAGGATGTCCTATTTGTAGCCCTCAAACAGAGGACATAGAAAGAGGACTAGATGTTAGTCTCTGTGTCAGCAGAAGGAAACACAGGTATCCACCCTGAGATAAGGCACCAGTCCACATATTGGCAAAAAGGTGTCAGTGGGGATTGTACCCAATATGTGCAATGTTGAAACAAACAACTATCGATATCAAAGTCACGATATAGATCACAATCATATTACCACCTCATGTGCCCTTCTCGAATAGCCCATCATCACTGTGTACAGCACACCATGATATTAAACATGGTGAATATGTCCCGTGTTATTTAGATCACGATATAGGTCGCAGATGTATTGCCCAATCGTATGCTATTCTCACATGACCCCTCATGGCTGTGTACATCACTCTATGCTAATAGTCATAACAAATATGTCCAATGTTCTGTATTTACTCGGCATCCCACATGGTATCCCCGTATGGTGTATGTTTCATACAGCGCATGCTTAGACAGGCAGACATGCGCGTCCCTTTTAGATCAGTCTGTTTCATTCTACGGCAATGTTCATGCCGCGTTTTGCTGAGTCGAGGGAATAAATCCAACATTGTTCCAGTTTGTGTGATATCAAACCCATATCCTCTCCACGTGACGGGGTCCTGATTGTTTGCAGGACAAACCATCTGATGTCATTTTCAGTATGATTAGCCCTCATGAAGTGCTCCACTAGTGGCTTGTCCTTCACCTTGTTCCTCAGACATGATCTATGTTCTGAAATTCTCATGCGCAACTGCCTTATCGTTTTCCCCATGTAGATGTATGGGCATGGGCATAGGATGATATATGCTGCATTGCCACTGTGCTGCCTGCTCTATGCTGAGATGAGACACACATTTGAACATGGCAATATCAAATGGAACCTAAAGGGACACACAAATTGCCTTATGAAAAATGCGGTATATACCTCCACCCTCTTATCAAGCTCCTTTGCTCTTGCATCATCGCTTTTCAATTATTATTATTTTACTAATGGATAATTATGTTTTCAGCATCTCTTAAAAAACTTGCACTGTAGCCACATTGTTATTTGGCCCCAAGGAAGCGTCACGTCGAAGCATGTTGGCAAAGCGAAATTATGAAACATTCACTGCTAATAAAAAGAAGCTCACTAAAGAAAGGCAACTACTAGAATTCATCTTTTTCCTTTACAAACATCATTTAGGCCCAAGCACCAAGGCTGAATGCTCACAAGTATGGTCTTAAAAAAGCAGACAGCTAGCCTAGACCAAATGCTTACCCACACACTTTCGAAAACTACTTTTTCTACCACAGACCACAGTGGCTACACATATTCTGCCCTAATATTTTTCAAATGTTAGCATGTTGATAAGGATTTTGTGAACAGTAAATTGGGCTAATAATGTTTCTTTTTTTGCCAAAAATCAAATTAGGGTGACATTTTTCCAGAGGATTTATATAAGTAAAAATGTAACTGCTGCTTTTCCCTCACAAATCAATTAATTTTTGTAAAGAGAAATAACAAAAAATAAAAAGTGATTTTAAGGTAATTGGTTTACTTCTGTGCAAATCTGCTTTTTTAAACTAAATGTTTTTATTCAGCAAATCATTTTTTTAATGATAAATAATCATCTTGTTTTAGTCTCCAGTTTTAGTCAAAGTAAAAATTGCAGGTGAAACAGGGATTGATTTGCAAACTGCCAGCAAAGCAAATTATGGACCAATATATGCTGGACCCGCTTTTAAGCAAACTTGTCCAGCCATCGAGGAGATTTTTATTAAATACTATACATTCCATGAACTAGCACTGTTTGCACCACACCGCCTTTAAACGCTTCGCACCATCCCCCCATAATATCATTGTGACCATATCGTGCAGCATCGTTAACCCTAAAATAAAAATGTATATGTCATTGATGTTGCAGATTAATGTTTTTGATTTATTTATTTATTTCGTCATTTGTATCGCACTCAAAGCCCAGAGGCAACTAGGCTCTGTTACATACTTAAGAAGATGGTTACAGTTGTTTGAAGCATAACATCAAGGTTACACAGTAAACGTTTAGCCTGAAATACAATATCCATTATATACACTTATATACACAGGTTGAGCAAGTACTCAGCTGGGGCGTGAGTAGCTAATGCGGCGCTCTGTCCTGAAGAATAATGTCTTTAGGTGTTTTCTAAAAGACCAGAAGGAGGGGTCGTTTCTGAGATGAGTAGGGAGGACATCCCACATTTTGGGAGCTCTGGTAAGGAAGCTTGCTCCTCCAGCTTTCTGTCTTTTGTATTTGGGAACGGTGAGGAGATTAGATCTACATACTGTATTTTAAGTATAACTATTTGACAAGGAGTTTTATTTTAACCTGATTTTATTTTGATGTGATGAAATTGTTATTCATTTATACAAATGATCGTATGGTTCTGGGAGGATGTGTGGTTTCTTTTATATCTGCCAGTATTATGTAATTTTCTGTGTATAACTCTTATGGAAATGATTTCCGAATAAAGAGATGACAATGAATGTCAGAAGGAAAAGCACAAATATGAGAGGATTTGGGGAGCATTTAATGATCTCTATGCTTAGTTATCTATTGTAGTCTAGGAGAGGTTTACCAATAATTATTTATTTTTTATTTTTTATTTTATTATTTTTTTATTTTTTTTATTTAATTTTTTTTCTTCTTTTCTTCCTTTCTCTCTCATTGTAATTTCAATTCTTTATTGTTCTTTATGGATAAAGTTAATATGATGGAATTGCATAAGTATTCTTTGAACATTGTGTTATTGTATTACATTTTGTTGTCAATGTGTAATATTAAATGTATAAATAAAGTTTTTAAAAAAAAGAAAAAAGAAGAAAAAGCACAAGTGTAGTAAAATGCACGACACAAGCATGGGGTTTATTTTGGCCATGAAATGAAGGGGGGAAACAAAAACTGAAATTGATCTTGTGTAAATCCCTGTCATTTCAATGAGGGTTTAAGATGATATGTGAGTGTGTGCCTGAATGGGATAGTGAGCTAGTTAGATAATTGAATTAGTGAGTGGGGCAAAGAGTGAGTTGAGTGAGTAATACCATATGTATGACAGTGGGTTAGATACGTAGTAAGATATTGAGCAAGATAATGAGTGAGTTAGGTAAGAGTGGGTGAATGAGAGACAGATTCACTCACTCACTCTTATAATCTGTTGAGTTTCAGCATTCTAGATAGTTAACCCTTTATAAACCTACAATGTTTACCATCTCTTGCTAGTAAACAATTTTGTTGACTGGATACATTGATTTTTACTCGGGCATCCAATTTTCCCCAAGTTACACAATTTGCTTGGGGCACCACTTAGCTGGCACCTTTTTATCACTAAGTGCACGTCTAGATTTTTGGATTCATCGGGCAGAGGTAATGGCCTGCAATGGTCACTGCAGAGGATAAGATTCTGCTATTGGGCTTTTAAGGAGAAGAGACTTGCCGACCAAATGTTTAGGTTTAGCATCAGCTCCAAGTGAGGATGCTCATTTCCAAGACAGGAAGTGTTTATGTTTTTGTTTCCATTTGGGGATTTTAAATTAAAAATAAAGAGTAGCATTGAAAGTAATTAACCGAATGTGTCATTTACAGGGTGCTACACCTAGAGAACCGATTGAATATTTGAATATTTAATATTTTTGGGGAAGCCAAACACATTTTCCATGCCCTAGCAAGGTTATCTATATACAGTAGATTGATTGTGCTTCCTAACACCCACCTCCTGGACTTTAATACTAAGCCTGGGCGAATATATTAGCCTCTAAAATGACCCACCCAAATATTGGCTCTTTTTTTCAAAATGGACTTTCCTGAAGTCTGTGGGTAGTTTAGGCATAGTGACGGGTGGTGCAGGCTAAAAGGTAAAGATAGCGTGGCAGTGTTCAAAGTCAGGCTCTGTCTGGTGTAGGAAGAGGCAGGACGCTTCACAGCAGTAGACGTAGTGGGCTTTATTTGCATGAGAAAGGTAGAAAAGTGATAGATTGCATGAAGAACAGTGTCAGGAAGAAAAGTCCACAACCGCTGTGCTCAACACATCGGCACATACATGTGTGCAAACATTGTTGTCTTCATCGTTAGGAAGTAAATTGCTCTTGTTTTCCACCGTATGCGAATACGATCTACCACAGTGATAGGCTGGAGATGGGGCTGATAGGCTGGGGGATACACCCCTAGAATGTCAGGGATCCTCAATGCAGATGGGTCAAGAAGAAGCTACAGTGGGCCTTAAGCGGCTCAGATGGTGTATGGATATCTATGATATGATATGATAGGTTATTTATAACGTGCTTAATACCCAGAAGTTTCGAAGCGCGAACCCGGGGATCAAACCTGTGTTGCTCTGTGTCGTAAGGCGAGCACTTTGCCCGAGAGCTATCCACACTACTGAGGATGGTGGTCCACTACAGTTCTGGTTAAGCAGTGACACTGGCCAGCACCGCTTATGAGAGTAGCAACACAATCCATAAGCTGTGAACCAGAAAAAGGAATCGGACTGCAATGGGTCAGGTTTCCATGTGGTTAATTTACATTAAAAGAAAAATGCCTATCTGAGCCTATCGCTATGAGGGACGTTCCCTACCATCAAAAACAAAAACTAAGGGTGATCGTCGAAGTCTAAAAATAAAGAGTCCTGAGTCCAAATCCTAAGTAACTAGCTGGCCCCACCACTTTAGGAAATCTATCTAAAAGGAAAAAGGGAGGCTTGCACGACTGCCTCGGGATGGGCTTCTGCCTGGCACAACTTGTGTGGGATTTTCCTTTGAGGCATATTGATGAAGTTCATAGTTGGTTAAAACAGCTTTCTCTTGCCCTCTTTGCAAAATAATTCTTCTCACAGTACTTTTCTCCACTTTTTATCAGTAGTCAAATCCCCCCAGCATTATTTGAAGCAGACTTCTCTGTATCCCACCTTCTTGGCACTGGGATTCCCCAAAGTGCTGTGACTCTTTGACAGGGTGATGTTTCCGAGTCCAATTTAATAATTGTCTCGGGAGGATAGCTCAGTGGCAACATGCTCGCCTTGGAAGCAAGACGACAGGGAGCAACACATGTTCGATCCCCGGGTCCGCGCCTAGAAACCTCTGGGTATTAAGCGCGTTACGAATAACCTATCGTATCATATCATAAACACAGGGCTTCTACCTAATTGGGTATTCCAGGTTCCCATTAACAGGTTGGCTTGAATAGCCTTGTTGCAGAGTGTTAATACTCCTTTCCTGCTGTTCCAAGTCGGACTTAAATCTGTCTGATTGTATCAGTCCCTCATATGTGGGTCGATTTTCCCAGCCTTGGCATAAAGCACACATAGCCCTTTCACTCATGATCACATAGGGCATGTGCCCATTCGTTTCTCTTAGGCTCTTGTACGGCAGGCGGCTTCTCCAGACTTGATATACAATGTTGGTATCTCTTTCCCTCTGTTTTACCCAGGTGATTTTGTTTTCTTAGACTCTCGCACGGTTGTAATTTCCAGCAATCTCTGAAACTAAAGTTTGTAGCGCACACTGGGGTCCTTGCTTTGGGAGAATTTGCTTCCCTGTCAGTACTCGTCTCGTCAGCAAAGACACTTGCCGTGTAGAGCTCAGGGACCAATGGCTCCCTTTCTATCCCTGGTCTAGGCTTTGGTGGCTTGGCGCTAGGCCCACCACTGTTCTCTGGTGGTTGCGCCATTAGGGAAGACACTTGTCTTTCCGACTCTGTTCCTCTCCTGACCGGAGCCGCTTGCCCAGTCACAGCACCCACTTCTCAGCCCCCAGGTAGTGTCTTGTGCTTCTCCCAAACCACCACTGTCTCCGCTGCTTGGTGTAGCTCCCCCCTCAAGAACATTGGCACCTCTGCGTAGCGATGATTCTGCTCCATCTGTAGTAGTCTCTCCTCCATTCACAATCTGCAGTCTTAAACACGTCGACAGAACAAAAAGAATTGTGCCGTTCTTCTTTGATTATGGCCCCCAGATGGTGTTCAGCATTACCTCAAGCCAATAGAGTGAATTTTGGGTCTATGTTGGTTATAGTCATAGCGAGAGATATCAAAGTCTTTTCAACACCCATGAAAGTGTGTTTTGGACTGGGAGGTCCTTATTGGAATGGGAGTCCTTGCCCCTGAAAGGGGAGTCAGTCGCAGTAAGGTCCCACTTGCCCCGATCCCTAAGGAGGGTCTTGTTTAGCGGACTCACCTGCATAGCCTCACAGGGGGTGGCTCCCCACTGGGGAGAAGGTACGAGTTGTCCAGATTTGTCACAGTATACAGTCTTAGTGAGTTTTTGATGGGGCTATTGCATCTAACTGCAGGAGAAGCCTGGCTCTGCCCCATGTTGAACAATTAACATTAATCAACACTACATTGAAGAAGACTGGAAAGACACCTAGACACAGCCAAACCACCAGACCCAATAATGATGATGTATTCTCTGGTTCGAAACATATATCGAAATGTGAAATAGGGTTGTTTAGAGGTACTTGTGGCTGTAAAATGGATAGCTCTAGTAATTGATTGCTATTGAAGTGTGACGGTCATACCATGACCAGATGCCATTATCATTTGTGCTTCTACCCATCTGTTCTTACGCCCTGCTTCTGTGTCCTGCTATTTTGAAATCACAGTAGTTCAGGGGGGAGTTGCCTTTTAATAGAGCCGAGTGCTGCCAACATGAGCTTTTTTCTTCTTTGCCCCGCTCCTTGGATGAGAGCCGGCATCTTGAACATGTTTTCAGTTCTCCAAGCTACCTGAGATCCGCCAACCTGAGATTTGTTTTGGCTGTCTCCTCGCTACCTTCCTCTCAGCTGCCAACATGAATCGTTTGTGTTCTTCTCCTTACATTGCATAAGATGAAACAAACCCAAACATAACATTTTTCTCAGGATCTCTCTGGTGGTGGCAATGGTGGGTGACAGGGACAGAAATTAGACCAACAGGTCGACAACAAATATTTACAAGGAGATGTCAGCAAACATACAGACATGGGGGGGGTGGACAGAATGGATCAAGGGGGTAAAGAATATGTTGGGACATTTTGGGGGCCTCTGGAGATGGGGTAGATGGCCAAATTTAATGCATATATGTTGGGGGGGTTTATTGATGAACAGAACGTTTTAATGGTTTGACCAAGGGCAAGTAGACAGAGTGAGTAGAAATGAGAGAATATAAGTGCGGGTGCCTGGGCTAGGAGATTGAGGAGGATGCTAGATGGTGTCAGGAGGAGAGCGGTGAGATGGGAGTAGCCAGGCGTGTGGGTTGCTTATCAGTGTCAGTCTTTGTTCTCGCTTGCTCAGTTCAGTAGAGGGTATTGGAATGATGGGCACACCATTAAACCTGAAGAGCATCTTGGACGGCAGGGTCTTCCTCCTAGCGGACCAGCACTCTGCAATGAAACCAGCATGTGCCTGCATGCCAGAACAATCACACAGGCTGCTCACGCATTGCATAGTTAAGCTTTCTATCACAGAGGGGTGCAGAGCTAATGGAGGAGGCACAGGCTTGATAGTTGGAGTTGGTGTTACTGGCTTTAATTGGGCCTCGTTCAAATGCTCTACATTGAGGTTGTCAATTACCCGTCTCTCCATACGTACTGAAAAATGCTTTCTCCTTACCACAGATTGAGGTTACCTTTGCAGCCGGGGCATTAGTTGGCACATTCCTATATTACCTGAGTTTGTGCCACCGCCACCTTTGTTAATGCACTGCAGTTGTGCCCAATGCATGATATTGTTCTTGCCCTGCTGCACAGATTTGTTGCAGAGCTTCCACACAACTGCACACACCTCTGCCTGTACCTTGCCCTCAAAAAGGAGGAAGTACTGCCATGACCAGGAGCAACACAACTTGAAAGTGTTTGGGCATTCCCTTTTCTCTGGCCTACCCTCACCGGGATGGAAGCCACCACCACCAGCCTTCTCAACCCCGCCTCCTCTAGTCACCATGCTTCCTCTTCCTGACCCTCTTCCTCATCCACCCCATCCTGCCCTTCATCCATCTCCTTCTTCCTTGCATCTGCATCCTTATGTTCCACCCACTCATGTCCCCCTTCCTGCTGCCCCTCAAGTGTCGACTTCTCATACTTCATCTCCGGCTGCCGCCCCCTGTGTACCACATTCCGCTGATGCTGCATCTCTGCCTACTCCTGTCCAGTCTGTCGCTGTAGACCCTCCTCATCACCTGAAGATGGGATGTATCCAAAGGGGTGCACTTACCCTCCAACAATTATAGGACGAGGCTCTAGAGGAAAGGTTTTCAAAAGGGGTGTCTACTAGTACAAAAGGTACAACAGTTGCTCTTGTTCTATTGTGGAGAAGGGAAAGGGATGAAAACATAGAAAAGGGCATCAAAGAGGTTTATTTTTTCCCATCACTTTTTTTTTTTGGTGTTCAAAAAAGAAACAATGAAAAAGGGTTTTCACTAAAGGTAGATTGTGTCTATTTATTTTTTCTTTCTGGGTGAAAGAACGAAAGAGGAGGAAAGAATCAAAGGGATTCACAAAGGGTTTCTCAATTTAGGAATCAAACTGAGGAATGTGACAAATCAAGCACCATACAAAATAAAATGACACTGACTGGTTATACAATGTAAACAATACACAAAAGAACTGCATTCAAACACTAAAGTGCAAGATGTGCTGCTCTCTCTCCTTGTGGATTAGGACCGTTCCTCCCACTAACAGCCAATCACAACACACAGTAAACCAGGAAGTGAGCTGGGCTTCTTTTCAGCCCCCCAAATCTTCCCACAAAATTGCAAGCTCTGATTGGCACGCCAAGCCTTGAATTCCATCCTATAGAAGAACCAATCAAGTGGTTTTCTATAATGAATTTTTGTACCACATTATTCCTCTGTTGAACGTGCATCGAAGGTGGAGATCGCTAATTGCTGCCCTCCATGAAAAGCATGAATCCCCACTTTGCTGGCAGTCTTCGTCCATGATTTCCATTTCACGCTGCACAGATGCCTTAGGTCAGGCAGACACGCTCCCTGTAAGGGGACACGTCGGCTAATGGACCGGACGCGGTTTCGGTTTATTCATTCGATTCTGCATTGTCATAATATTTCCATCTGCGACCATTGTCTGAGCTCTGTTGGCAGATAGAACATGACTGTTTTAGTGCTTGCGTGCCTGACTGCTTTGAACCCTTGGTTTAATGGACTACATTATGCAGATGTGTTCTCATTCAGCCTCCAATGCCACAGTGATGTATATAAATTGATGCAAGACATGTGCTTCGCTAACAATGGAAATATTTCTATTTCAGGAGAACCGTGCCCGGAGAATGGCCGAAGTCCAGGCTCGGTGTCAACTCATCACAGTTCTCCACGAAGCGACTATGCCTCATATCCTAATAGTAACCACACTGGGCCCAGCAATAGTTTACCCTCAGATGGCTTTGCCTCACAGCAGAGTGTGCAAACCAGCGACGTGGTCATCCATCGGAAGGAGAATGAAGGCTTTGGGTTTGTTATCATCAGTTCGCTGAACAGACCGGACACTGGACCTGCCATAGGTACGCAGACATTTACTGAATGAAAAGGTTTCCACACACCTGATCATGTTTTGTGACGTTTCATCGAGTGCACTGTTACCCTGCCCCAACTAATCCCACTCTTCTCTGAACCACACGAATAGACCCCCATTGTACACTCTCCCTAACCTTCCACAACCCTCAACCCCAAATCACTCTTACCTGCTGCTCTCCACCTGCCCTCCTCCGCCTGCCACTAAGTCTGAGCTATTCAGTTACTTGGCCGAGCTTCTCTCCTACCTTCTATAGCCGGGGTCTGGAACCTGTTGCTCTCCAGATGGTTTGGACTACGAACCCCATGACCTCTCACAATTGAGTTGGCCGTCTATGGGTGATGGGAGTTGTAGTCCAATACATCTGGAGTGCCAAAGGTTGCAGACCCCTGATCTAGACTCACTTTGCCCGGCATCAGTTTGACTCACTGTGGCAGGCTCATGGTAGGGAGAGAGGTACTAAATGGAAAAGAGATAGTGGTATGTATAGTTACTGACACCCAAATACTTTGTGAATCTAAAGCAAAGATGAAAAAAAATCTACATTTTTTGCTCTAAATTTAGAAACATAATTGGATATTTCTTCGATAGATTTTGACGTTTGTCCTACAGTTTTTCCCAGTTTCCTGTATAAATTGGATTTTTATTTCGATAGTTGCATATTTTCCAGTTGACGTAAACAGCCTTTAATTAAGAAGCGTAGTTGTCAATGACAACTAGGGGTGTACCGAATTTCGAGTAAGTATTCGGCTGAATTCCGGCTGAAAAAAAGCTATTCGGCTCCAGCCGAATAGTTTTTTGCTATTCGGCTATTGCTGAATACTTTGACATTCTCATTTGAATACAATGCAACATGAACTCAGAAAGGCAAATATAGATTTCAGTTTGCAAAACTGAATAGAATTAGACCAGACAAATTGCTATGACACAGCTGAAAAATATCTTATATTGTAATTTGCTTTTTAGGGCATGTTTTGTTACAGATTCTTAGACGAAAAAGGTGCTCATCTTTTATACTTAGCCTGCAACAATACAGGAACCTCTTTTCTTTTGGCAAATGTTTATATGCAATGTGCACCCTTTCATCAGTTGGAAAAAAACAAACTGAAAGAAATGTGCATAGATACTTTCAGTTCCTGTCATGTCACTTTCCATTGCGTACATCAAAGTCCCCCCTTTCTTTTTTTCAGTATTTGGGTCCTGAGTTTAACTTTATCTGATATTTTATCAGGAATGATAAGTTGCATATGTTTGTGTATTGGCGAGAAAGAGTGGCTAGGATAAGTGAAAAGTGAGCAGCATTTGTGTGGGTGGGGTGAATAATTGTGAGATGGAGTTCACGCATTTCAGATTTCCTTTTGACTTGTGTCCTGCATGAGCCGACATGAACCATTTTATACATTTCTATGTGAGCTGCAAAGAAGTTTCGAAACTTGACCGCATCGACTTTGCAACTGGATAGAGAGTACAAAGCATCTGATTTACAAAGTCAGTCCTTTTGCATTTGTGAAGCCTCCTACTTTAACTGGCACTGAATATGCAACAATCTCCTGTACATTTGGTTCCTTCATTTTGGTTAAATCTGCTTCATTTCTGGCTTTTATACTTTAAATAAAGATGCTACATTAATTACAATGAAGAGATAAAATTATACAATGCATTTAAAATTGTGATTTATTTGATTTTTTAATAAGTGTGTTTTTTGAAGGTTGGAACAGGATTTATTAAATAAAGCAACTATTCGGCTTCATATTCGGCTTTGGCCGAATAGTTGACAAACTATTTGGTATTCGGCCGAATACTAAATATGCTATTCGGTACAGCCCTAATGACAATACTGAGTTTCAGTTCAGGATCATCACCAATTAAAATCCCTTAGCAATGCTCCCTGGTTCCCTATAGGTCTCATTGCAAGTTCAGTGGTGCAGTAGACTTGTTGCGGTCATTCTGAGACTGCCACTATTTTGGGCAGGAAAGGAACTACTGTCAATGTTGCCATGCCGATAATGGAGGATTGACCTTCAGCATGTAGTTGGAGATAAAACCTCCACTTTACATTAAAAACAAATTCAGGTTCCCCATGTCAGCATCGCTGCTCATGGTAAGTCTGATGAACTGCCCCTGGAGTCTCATGGATTCCAAAAATGGGGATTCTGCTGGAAATCTGCAGGACCAAGTGGTGGCAAAAGTAAATACCGCCAAATTCGTAATGAAGCCCTATGTCTTTGATGTCCCGTTAATGCTAGTGCAGGGGCTGAGAACGAATGAGAGCGTCCAGAGCAAAGGAGAGGCAGAGCTACGTGTTGCTGCTATATCCTTCTCTATTTCGTTCAGTGCTCCCTGTTAGCCCCTGTTTGCCACAGTTTGCCACAAAATAAAATGTGCTGCATACAGCACACAAACCGCATTCAGATCTAACGCCAACACTCCATTAAACCAACAGATTGCTAACACCTGCATTCTTCCTGGCTGCCACTCTGCACCTGCTCACACACATGAAATTAATGAACTCATTAGCACACACTCCCCAGATATACCCCACATTAGAGAAACATGGCTCATACCCCACCGCACCTACTATCCCTGACATGCATCCCCCGCACTACCTCATACACCACACAGACCGCCCACACAAACAAGGAGGGGACAGTGCCATCATATATAAAGACACACTCACACTTCGGAATCCCACACACCCATACACATCCTTTGAAGCATTCTCTCTCACTTGCTCACCTCCATCACACCCACACCACACCTTTCTCCACCTCATTTATCGCCCCCGTACAAACACAATCCCAACTTCAGCACTGAATGGACTGACGTCACTACTAACAACCACACATCCCCCCTGCAAAAACATCTACCTTCTCTCCCCTCACCCCTTATAACCAGGTACGCAAAAAAAGTGAAATTCATTTGATGGTAATGGGGGAGAACCTAACCTGTAGTGTAGTATTTTGTGATTGTGGGAGGATGGGTTGAAATATGGTTATTAAGTTTCAAGTTTATTCAGTTTGCTTTGATTACAAAAGAATCCGTAAATCATCATACTCATAACATAACATAGTCACACCATAGTGAATTTTAAAAACATATCATATCCGTAAACAGCACCATCAGCGCCATCAACATCACTAGCAGTGACAAAAAGCCTAGGTCATATAAAACATTGAGGTAAATCCTAAAATGTAGCCTATTTAAGATAACAATAAAAATTCACACAATTATTTAAAAAGGATATTTCTTTTCCATGCTGTAAGGAACTCATGGTGGCAACAGTAAAGACAGATGCAAGTGATCACAGTACAAGGGTGTTTATTAAACTGTATATGCGGGTTGGGAAAACGCCCAATCTAAAATGGGAGCAAGCTTAGACCATCAAATAATAAGGCAGCCCTAGTGGCGTCTTGTCAAATAAAAAAGGGCCTATACTAAGAAAGAACTATTGCCAAACCTTGCCACTAATTTACAAAATAGTGTGGGATAATGTTCGCAACAAAAGAAAGAAGTGTTTGCCAAATGATAAGTCAGGATGGTATGGGTGGGGTCTCCCCTGCCCACGTTTTTAGCATGGGACAGGGCGGGACTCCTGAGCACAGCATACTCCTGGGTCTCGCCAGCACAAGGTTACAATTCGTTTCCAAAATATTATGGCCTTCTATTGCCAAGTCTCTTTCACACAAAGGCCCTCATTACTAGTTCGGCGGTAACCATGCCGCTATTAGCGGCATGGCTGCCGCCAAAATCGCATCGGGATCCGGGTCCTCGGAATGAGGATTTACTGGGCCATTCCGAGTTCGGAAGGCCTGGTAATTCCTCCCTCCAAGGACCCGGACACGGACCTTCCCCATTCCCATTTCAGCCCAGATAGGGCTGAATGGGAATGCGAGAGGGAGCAAACAACGGGACATTACGAGATGGCCCATTGTTTGCTCCCTCTTCCCATCGCGGGACCCGGTAAGCACGCCTGGTTTTCCCAGGCGTGCTTACCGTGTCCCGCGAGGGGAACTCGTAATGCGGCGGTACGGAGTGAATGGCGCCGGTACCTTTTACGGCGCCGTTCACTCCGTAACGCCAGGGTCATAATGAGGCCCAAAGTCTCTTGCCTCATAGGACCTGATGTGTTACAATCAACAAAACAAAGGTTCCTTCAATAAATCTTCACAGGGTGATTATTCTTTGCCTTAGGATTCCCCCTCTACCGGGCTTCGATCCCTCTTACAATGTGGGCTTCCCTCCGTCGGGCTCACTACGGCCTTTCATTCACAATTTAACATTCAAGATTCTCCAGGTCTTTTTAAACAACCATACACTGTGGACAACCCTCGGCGGGGTTCACGCTTGTATACACAATGTTCACGGGTGTATCACTGTTCACCCCACTTCACAGGCATCCCTCAGCCGGGTTCACATTTGCCAAATACACAGTTCACTTTGCTTTTTCACAATTGGGAATTCACTTTCCATTGCTCGCCATCTTGTCAACATGTCAGAAACTTTTGATTGTACAAGGGGGTTGGCTCACCTCTTGTATGACCCCTCTGACTCCTCAAGCCGGCCTCTCCTAGAGCCTCCTGGTACTTGTAGTTTCAACAAAGGGAACCAACCAGAGTCCTTCGAATGAGCGGCCATGTGGTGCCTGACCACTCTGTGGCTGGTCCTCCACTGGACTTTCTTTCAAGTTTTCAGACACAAGCTCTTTGTTCAAATGTTCATACAATGTTGCTGTTCGCAATCTTGGGCTCAACACAGTCCAGTTTTCTATCAGCTCTCTCTCTGACTTACTGGCTGTGCTGAACCCGCTGGCGCTTCTTGCCTCTGGAGTCAAGGATGGTACCACGGTAGCATGCGTGTCTTCAAGCCTTGGTTATCAGTGCGGGAGAGATCTGGGCACCGTTGACATCTGATACACCACACGCCAGATGGTCTCCCCGGTCTTATGATTTCTCTCTCGGAGGCCTAGCGGGCCCGATTTCAAAAGGGCAAGGGCAATTCCCTCCCCATCATCCTCTGAGGTCTCGCCGCCTTTCTTCTCCGTTTGAACTGCCAGTCCGGATTAGCTGCATCCTCGTGCGTTCAACCTCGCTCGTAGTGTGCTCTCGTGCTCTAACATTTATCCCTGTGGGGAATTGAAAGAGCCGTTAGGTGTGTGTAATTATTGTCAATTGCCTGACTTTGCCTGACCCTTGTATTGGGACATGTCAGATAAATGGCTCTGGTGTTAGTCCGTTGTCTTTCACGGTGTAAGAAAGTGTTTATGTCGGAGGGGGGGGGGTTGAGCTTTTACATATCCTACTGGGTAGGATGGGGAACAGGTGTTAAGCTGGATGGGGGTACCGCGTCTCAACCTTCAGTGTCCCACTTACACTCCCCGAACACCCCATCCAGGTGATCCTCCCCCATTGATAGACCCCCAAGAACTGGATCCAATAGCGATGGATGTGTCCTGGCCACCTGGACGACAGATCTCCGGGGACTAGCGGGTGAGACACCTTCAGGTTTCTCACAATGCAGATTTGTAAAAAACAAGCACATTTAAAAGAGTTTGATACACATGGCAGGGACAATAATAGCATGAAGGCTGGCCTCCAATGATTTCAACTAATATCTCTTAAAAGACTCGTAAGATAGTCATTCTTATATGGCACAGAAAAGAGCAAAATGGGCTTAGTCTTCATTGACACCACAAGAAAAACAAGTACCAGTTACTACATAATTGGTCACCGAATTAGGGTACTGGGCCATTCTAATAGAAGGAGGGAGGTATTGTCTAACCGAAGACTTCCGGCGACTCAAATCCCCCCTATTACTGCCCCAATGAGTCTTAAGCTTCATTTTTATTGCCTCAGTCGATACTGTTTATTATATATATATGTTTTAAAATATTTGCTGTCTCATGCACTACAGGATTTAAAAGGGTGAAGGGATGGTCAGGAACATTTTTCAAATGCACTATATATTATTTTTAAATCTACCAGTATATACTACCGGCCCTCATGTTCAAGTTTCTGAGAATTGTTGCCTCCTTGAAGCACTGACAACTTCATTTTAAGATTCCCTCCTCTTAACCACAGAAACTTTGACACAAATATGGGAATTTCTTGCAAGTGGAGTTGTGCTAGATCAGAGTGGACACCGTATTCTCAAGCGGAATCCTGCGCATCAGGGAGAGGGCGCATTTCCAGATTCCAGTCAGATTCCAACCCCTTCCACAGTGGGTGAAGTGCTGAGATACAAATGCGTATAGTTTGTTTCAATTGGCTGGTTATCTGCTGTGTGGGAGCGTCTGCCTGTCGCGCCACAAGCGCAACATAAAACTCCCCATAGCAGCACAAATACACGAGGGGGGACTTATTTGTTACATGCAAGCCTAGGTGGGGCAGGCATACAACCAGTTACAAAGAGCACTTACCTCAAACCGGGCAGCTCCAGACAGAAACAGTAGTAAGATCCAAAATGGCAGCCTCAGCATTTATAAGTCCGCTTTCCTGGACCATTTCAGCAGAGGTCAGAGACTGAAAATGCTGGGGAATGAGAAGGATTCGAGGGCCAGAGGTCCAATGAGACCATTGGGAACATGACACGGGATTAACCAACAACAGGGTGAAAACAGGGGGGAGTTATTCAACAGAGAGGGAGAAGCTGCAGAGACCATGACGAGCATAGGCTCAGGCTTTAATTATAGAAACCTGGAAGAGAACTGGCCCAGAGACTTCTGAGAAGGCAAGGTGGCAGACCTTGCTGGGACTGGGCCAAGGTGGATGGCTGCCCAACAAAACCCAAATTATTGTTGGGAGGGGTTCTGAAACCTGTAGCCAGCTGTGGGAAGCTGGGTCTGCATGGCCCAGGGAGTAAGAAACACTTAAAGCCCATATCCAGGAGCAGGAGAGCTCCAGAGAGCCCTGGAAAGACATGATGGACATTTGGAAAGCTAAGAGGTGAAGAAAGATAGCCTACCAAAGCCTAGAAGATGGATGGATAAGTCAGAGGAAAGGATGTCTTGAAAAGGCTGGAGGGCCAGAGAACAGTGTAGAGCCGTGTAGAGCCATGTGACAACTCTGAAGGCAGCCTGAGATAGGGAAGAAAGACTGACGTCCCACAAGGGGCAGCAGACAGTGGTGAGGCGAGAGCTGCACAACAGCTAAGCAAACATATGATATAATATGATAGGTTATTTATAACGCGCTTAATACCCGGAGGTTTTTAAGCGCGGACACAGGGATCAAACCTGTGTTGCACAGTGTCATCTTGCTTCCAAGGTGAGCATGTTGCCCCTGAGCTATCCTCCATAGACTGGAGCACTGCGTTGAGGTACCGAACGTGAGAGGTGGAGGAGGAATGGAAAATACAGAGGCGCCGAGACACCTGGGCCGTCCTCATTTGAATTGTAAATGGAAGGAGAGATGGAAGGATATGAACAAAAGAGGTTTGCGGGTGCCCCACGCTAATATAATCCCTTCTGTCGTCACTAGAAATGGGGTACATATCTACATATCTGTATCTTAGCACACAAGCCACCCCAGGTTGTTTCTTAGGTCTTAGGCATTATCAGGTGGGCATGCCCAAGTGCCCATTTGGGGCAGCAGCTTTAGCAAGACAAGGGCCATGGTAGGTGGGCAATAGTCCATTTTATATTGAGAAATTATCATAAACCAAGACCGGAATCTGTTTATTTTATAACAGGACAAATGACTCATTAGGAGTACGGCAGTACGGTAACAATGGCGATAAAGTGGTGAAGATTCTGTTACTGTACTGCAGTACTAAGGGTTTTGAGGTAAAGATGAGGATGTATGCATTTTGTCAGATACTCCAATTTACCTCTACCACTTAGCAGATATACCTCAGGGAATTACCACTCATGGTAAATCTTAACAGAAATCCCCATTGAGTCGTATGCACTCCAGAAATTGGGATTTACAATGCCATACTGCCACTTGTAATCCCGTGATAATACCATGTGACCAAGTGGGGGCAACGATAAATGAGTGTGGCAGTAGTTTCACCGATTTACCACCAGATTACTGCCAAACTTGTAACAGGGCACTTTGAATTGTCGTGACAAGGAGAGATGGATTTGGAAACCCTGAGCTTTGAGCATGATCGGGGGTTTGTGAGTTGTTAGTGAGTAAGAGGGTGAGGTGGCATAAGAAGCAGAGATGAAGCAGCAAACCTGGTTAACATAATGATGCTGCGTCTTGGGTAAACTAAAGACAGTCTCCTGCAATCCAAGATGCAGGTATCATCACCAACCCATGCAGCCTCAACCACAAATATCTTCTGTCTACCGGCATTTGGGAACGACTCTGCAATCGCCTTCAGCCTTCACACGTTGCATAGCATAACAACGTTAACATCTTCCCATGCATTCTGTGCCAAAAATGTTGTTAAAAAGAAAAAAATTCAAAAATGTGACCTGTTAAATTTCAATTAGAACCCTCTGAAGTTCGTCAGCTAGAACACGTGTTCTACTTGGTAACAATTCCCTCCATGGTTGACATTTCTGTTTCATTTCTCCTCAGATCTTAATTTTCTTTCCTTGTTTGTGACCTCTGAAGTATGAACATTTGCTCTGCATTGTTTAGTTTTATAAATGGCATGGACCGGGGACCTATCCTCTGCCAGCCGGCAGAATATGTGGCCGGGCTGATACCAGGATTGCAGACGTTTGGGAACTTTGGTCATTTCAATGGTGTCTAGCCAGAGATACTAGCCAGGCTGTGTGGTATCCTGGCAGAGAAACAGGGTAGGGGATTGGGTGGTAGTGCGTATTAGTCCGTATTAGACATCAGGTCAGAGGGAGTTCTGCCAGAATTGGGAGTGCACGGAGAACAGTAGCTCAAGGAGGTGAAAGCCAAGTGAAGCCCTGGGTTCAGAATTTGCCATTACATTTTTGAGAGAAGGGAGGTCCAATTAATACAGTCATAGGTTAAGAACTCCTGCTGTGCCATTTTTGGAAAATTTGGAAGGATGCCCACTATCTAACCTGGAAATCTGATATGGAAGAAAGGCACCGACACGCAACATGTCAACATACCCATGCATCAAAATCAGGTACCAATCCGCAGTTAGTTGAGACAGTTGAATCAGGAAAGGCAAGCATAATATCTATCCGTTGTCTGTTCATCAAACCCACGCGCTTGCGCGATAGGACGTATCAATGTTACGTGTATGCTTAGATGGCCCCTCTCCGATATGCTCCTGCTTGATTTTCCCACTAAGTTTCTCAAATGGGCACTCAAGCTGCTTCTCTAATCTGGGTCTATCAAAAGTTGAATTATCTGAACGCATGGGTGCTTTTTTACTTTTTTTACATCTTCTCCGTTTCCGGAGACCATTGGATTATAAAAGGATTCCTGCAGCTCTCCAGATGTTTTGCACTAGGACTCCCCCATTTAAGAACAATGTTGAGTTGGACCTGTCTCTGGAAGAAGGGAGTGATATGTGAGGATGAGGAAAGATGAAGGTAGGTGACGATAGTTTGTGATGCATCCATTACGTCAGGTAATGCAGAGGAATAACAAGGTACACAAGGGAGGTGGGGGGATTTAACTGAGGACCACAACACCCCCTAACTTTAGGAACACCTAAAAAATCAAAACTACAAAGTGATCCTCAGTAAAGTCTCACGGTATCACGTGTCCAACCTCACTAGCTAGAGGGTAAGAATAGAAGTGCCCAATTGGACATATATCGAAGCATCAATGCTGGGCATTATAAATACTTCACAAGGGAAATAGAGCCACATATACAATATTAATTTTATTAAGCCATCAATGGCAAATATACAGCTTAAAAATGCCAACATAGCATCGTACAACATTTAATACAAAAGTGGCATGATCCTTAAAAACTATTATACATTTTTATATACAGTAAAACAGGAAAACAACCAAATCACACCAGTGACAGTGTAAGTACACCGGGAAACAGAAGTGTGCATGTAAACCTAGAGAACCACATAATCAGGAATTACAATCAACACAAAAATATCTAAATCAATTTATTACTCATAAGCCCAACCACAATAATGGGGTTAGGAAAAATAATAATAAAACTCCAATAACTACTCACTTCCACACTACTTCACTCCCATTTAACCCAACATGTTTCATTCCTCACTCATATCATACACACGCAGTCAGGGGAAATTCATCAGGGGTGTATACTAAAAAGCACGATGTGTCTCAATTGGTCGTTTTGCACGGCGGGGCTGTGGTTACCACCTCACAATCTAGATGCTTAAGATGAATATTAAATATTCCACACCTATTTACCAGTTACCACATTAGTAAAGGCACCTAGACCCATACACTTAGCAATTTTGTCAGAGGCGAATTGTTGAAACCTCTGATACGGCAGCAGTTGATTTCTTGGAGTTAGAATAACATTCAGACTGCTGTCCAGCGAGGGGAGGACACGTGATACCTGTGGACAGACAAGGGGAGAAAGACCAATCATTAAAGTCCCTCATTCATAAGACTGTTTAGGTTACAGAATCAAAGGAGCTAGCAAATGCTCCAACCTTGTCAGATTATAGGATTGGTCAGACGAAAACCGGACTCTTAATATTGAAAGTTCTCTCCACTTCACATCAAAAGAACGTGAGGCAAAGCTCTCTCTATAAGGCTTAGTTACTCGTACACCAGCGTATCATTGAAAGATGTTAAAGAAATCTAGATAGTCATATAGCTTACCTTACGGTAGTTTACACAATACTTCGACACAGGAAGTTATGTGATGAGTGTCTGGATAATTTGCATTATCATCTATCTGCTTTCTGCGCAGATTCCACTGTACTGGCGCTTATAGATACCTATAAGGCTAAGTTTTGGGAAAGGGAAAGGGGAAGAAAAAATGAGGAGCGATGTTGACACTATTTCCAAACTATTGTTACTCTAAAAGTTAGTGCATTCATGCGGTAACTCTGTTTTACCTTAAGTTGAAAGCGTTATGCATATCTCAAATGTATATCTACGCGTAGGGAGAGAACTTGCCGTGTTGCGCCACCCAGTCACGTCTGTCTACAAGAGTAGAAAACATATATATATGGCCAATTCGGTAAGTCTAAACATGCTTAGAAAATAAGCAACCATCAGATCATTCATAAATTGAGGAGCACTATCTATAGCGAGCTTAAATCTAGATCTGAGGATAAACGAGCATACTTATAGTGAAGGGTTGAGAATACAACCGTCGAAAAAATCTTGAGCACAGCGGTCTACCGTCTTTTCAACGGATTAGCAATTAATGCGCACCCGCGGCCTCTACGTACGAGGAAGCATGCAATATGATGTCCTCCCCCGTTTTAAATTAACTAACAGGTCAGCACACACAGCGTATCGCTGATGTAGGAGTGCGGCTCACAACAAACGTTACTAACCGTAGCAGAGTCGACATCATTTCAACACGGCCCGTGCGCTGCTAGCGTGTCTTCAGATGGAATGCAGCCCAATTCGGTGTCAGTCTCGTCACGTTGTGTTAGTCGGTTTTGAGCCCAGGGAGGAATCACTGCTCGGCCCTTTCGTTTAAATAGGCGTGTCCATCAAAGACCTGTACGCCTAACTTAATTAGAGGCAGCTGTGGTTGCTGTCACGCCCATGGACGTCTAGTACTCAGAGAATGAAGGGACTTGTAGTCCCCGTTGAGTGCTAAGTGTTTTCGATTCCACATTATAACGGCCTGTCCATAGAGCGGCTCTAAACAAATGAGAACAAAATCCTCGTAATGTCACTAAGGTAACAACTGATTTTCATTAATTAGGATGGGTAAACAACCAAAGCGCCGGCCTGCCTCGAAATAACTGTGTTTATTAGCATTAGCACATAGTTGCCTTTACAAAATTCTGCCTTGCTTTAAAGGGGCCTGCCTCTGAGAGGAATAACCTTGTAAAATTGCACAATCATGCCTGGAGGCCATGCAGATGGCAGCGGTGCATGATATAAATCCCACTAACTTAACAGTGTAGTAGAATTTTCATGGGGACAGTGGGTTGGTCAAAAGTGGTGGAAAGCTCACCTGTGTTGCATGCTTAGGCAGGGGGTTTGTTCGTTCTTTTTTATTGCGATATTGGTTGAACCTAGTCAACCTTACACAGAGCATTAAAACAAACACAGTTAAGAATCACAAATACAACAACACAAAAAAATATTCTAAAATTCAAAAAATTTACATTTTATTACATTTCCTAATATTTCAACACATTACTTCCTCTTCATCAAATTAAAGAACAATACAAAAAGTTCACTTACTTCATAACCCAAATGCATTATCTTTAACTGGTCCTTTCTTCCTCTTGTGCAAATAGAAGAATACTTGCATGTGCAAAAAGGCAAACAGCATTCCTTTCATTACCGTCTAATCAAAGTTCCTCCTGTGCAAAACATGCAATACGTCAAAGTACAAATTGGCGAGCATTCATAGAAATACAGTTAGGAAGGTGTCACAATTCCTGTGAAGGCAAGTCCCTCTAAACGCACACTCCAGACTACATACAAACCACTAGGGAAATAGGTCAAGAGATAGCTTTGCAAGGGTAACAAGGTTTACTCATACAAAATACAAGTGCCAGCAAAGAACTCTGCTGCTCGAGAGCGCTCTAGTCTTACTTCGCAAGATCCGCTCCTCCCTCACCTTCCACGCTTCTAAACTCCTAATCTCCTCCCTTATCTTCTCACGTCTCTTCTACTGCTCTTCTCTTCTCTTTGGACTCCCTGTCTCTCACCACCTGACTCCCCTAATGTTAAGGTGAGAATCACGGGAGAGTTGCGTACCTGAATTCCTGGTTGATCTCGACGGGGCAGCCAGACTGACGAGAAGATCATGTGACACAAGCAACCAGCCTCTCCACCACCCAGAATGGATACTGGGTAGAAGATGGGCCGATTCCCAATGCCACAAGCTGGTTTCAGTGACGTCTGAGCTGTGCAAGCACAGACCGGAGAAGTTGAAGGAGATAATCCTTGAAGAGGCGAGGCTCCGGAGTTCAAAGATGAGAGAGCAGGACTCCAGAAGCTAGCACTGGATGTTAGAGAAGTTGAGAGTCCCAAAGAGTGGGAGCCGTACTCCCGTAGCTGGCAATAGATGTTGTGGTGACGAGAGTCCCAAAGAGTGGGAGCCGTACTCCCGTAGCTGGCAATGGATACTGTGGTGACGAGAGTCCGAAGATGTGGGAGCCTACTCCCGTAACTCACACTGATGCGGTGGTGATTAGAGTCCAAAGGTGTGGGAGCTGTACTTCTCTAGCTGGTACCAGAGGCCGTGAAGATGAGAGTCCAAAGGTGTGGGAGCCGTACTCCCGTGGCTGACACTGGAGGCTGTGGTGATGAGAGACCAAAGGTGTGGAATCCGTACTTCTATAGCTGGTACTAGAGGCTGTGAGGATGAGAGTCCAAAGGTGTGGAGACAGTCCCAAGAGAGACACTGGAGGGAACCACTGAGAAGGGGCCTGGCCAGAGAGGAGAGGAAGGAGAAGGCAGGCAGGTGAACTAGGGCTGGCAAGGGAGAGGAACCAGGAATAGAAGGGAAAACTGGCTGGGACCTGGGGAGAAGACCTGGAAGGGGACCAGAACTAGTCCTAGGGAAAACCAAATAGGCAGCAGGCAGGAGGAGAAGGAGAGCAGAAGCAGAAGTCTTGGGCTGGGGCCGCGCTGAGCGAAGCAAAGGAGAGCGGGTACACGATCCGGAACAGAACGCGTTGAGACGCGATCTGCTCCCGACCGCGTCTCCCCCTTTATGGGCCGCCGGCGCCCGCGAGGCCCGGAGCGCAAGCCTGATCGTTGCCAGGCGCCGGCGGACCCAGAACGAGGCTTGAGCAGCAAGCTGCTCCAATCCTGGGCAACCGCTCCACGGCGCATGCGCGGGACCGTGACCGCGGTCTCCGGCGCACGCGCCGAGGAGCTGCAGCCCATGTCCCCGGAGCTCTCCTCCCGGCGCCTCCCCAAGCGCGAAAGCGCGAATAGAGGCGCCAGGGAGGAAGAGCGCGAGCAGCGAACCCCGGTCTCCCGGTAAGCGTGACACTATACCCCCTCCCAGGAAGGCCCGGAGCCCCAGGTTTCCAAGGAAACCGGTGATAGAACTCGCGCACAAGGCGCGGAGCGTGCACCTGCCGAGAGGGTTCCCAAGTGCGATCACAGGCTGGGTACCCCTTCCAATCCACCAGGAAATGGAGCACCGCCCTGCGATAGCGGGCATCACAGATCTCCTGAACTTCGAATTCTGGAACCCCCTGTACCAGAACAGGGGCTGGACAAGTACTGGCACGACCATAAGGATCCACCACATAGGGCTTCAGAAGGGAAACATGAAAAACAGGATGAACATGCCACGAATGGGGCAGCTGGAGACGAAAAGCTACAAAGGACAGGCGTTTAATAATCCTAAATGGGCCAAAGTACCGAGGAGCCAATTTAACAGGTAAGTTGCGAAGAGGCAAATTCTTAGAGGACAGCCACACCCTATCTCCAACCTGGAAATCAGGTTCCACCCGCCTCCTACGGTCAGCCTGAGCCTTCATATGGTCACGAGCGGCCTTCAAGGAGTTACGTGCCAGTTCATGCTGCCGTTGGATAGTTGAAATCAAGGCATCAGCGGAAGGAACCGTACTGGTCGGTACAGGGTGGAAAGGTATTAACTTGGGATGTTGACCCATAGAGCAATAAAAGGGGCTGGTCCCGATGGAAGAATGAAATGAATTATTGTAGGACACCTCAGCTAGATCTAGACAGGCACTCCAATTGGTTTGCGTGGCATTTGCAAAACTACGGAGGTATGTTTCCAGTGTCTGGTTCGTTCTCTCAGTGAGACCATTGGATTGTGGATGATAACCTGAGCTTAAGGCTCTATGAATACCAAGATGACCACAAACCTTACTCCAAAAGGAAGAGAGAAACTGAGCCCCTCGGTCAGAGATGATCTTCTCAGGAAGACCATGTAAACGATAGATTTCGTGTAGCAAAGCGGTGGCCATCTGGACCGCAGTAGGTATCTTCTTGAAAGGGATAAAATGGGCATATTTCGTAAAACTGTCCACAACGACCATAATACAAGTGTGCCCTCCAGAGGGAGGAAGGTCGACAATAAAGTCAGTGGCAATTGTGTGCCAAGGGTATGGCGGCAATTCAGTAGGAGAAAGCAACCCCAAAGGATGTTGTCTGGGAACCTTGGATTGAGCACAGATTGGACAGGCCTGTACATATTTCCGAACCTCCCCAGCCCAGCCAGGCCACCAAAATTGTCGTGATAGTAACTCTTGTGTTGCTCGAATCCCTCGATGGCCTCCAATGGGGGAATCATGGACACCATGCAAAATGCCATCACGAATCTCCCCTTCAGGGATGTACAGTCTCTTCCGAAAGAATAAGAGGCCATGATTTTCAGATATTGAGGGCCGTTGAAGCAAAACTGACCTCCAAGAATCAGACCGGGTGGCATCTGATATTGACTGTAGGAGTGATGATAAAGTCGATAGAAAATGATGAGAAGAGATCAGTGGTTGAATCTGACTGGAGTTGTTCTCTTTCTTCTCAATCTCCAAGGACCGAGACAAGGCATCTGCTCTTAAATTCGAAGATCCGGGGATGTAAGTGATATGAAACACAAACGGAGAAAAGAAGAAGGCCCACCGAGCCTGCCTTGGTGTCCGACATTGCAAGGAGCGCAAGTACTGCAGGTTACGGTGATCAGTACGGACCTCAATAGAGAAGCGGGCTCCCAACAGGTGATGTCTCCATACCTCAAACGCCGTCTTGATAGCCAACAGTTCCTTCTCAATAACTGCATAGTTCCTTTCACTAGGATTCAGCTTGCGAGAGAAGTAAGCCACGGGATGTTCAACCGATGTAGCGGGATCCTTCTGTAAAAGCACAGCCCCAACAGCAAAGTCCGAAGCGTCCGCTTCAACGATGAAGGGCAAGTCATCCTGTGGGTGGCGTAGGATCGGAGCGGCCATAAAGGCTGACTTTAAGGCGTCAAAAGCTTGTGTGGCGGAAGAGTCCCACAGGAAAGCAATCTTGCTGCTCGTCAGTTTAGTGAGAGGTGCAGAGATCTCAGAGAAGCGAGGAATAAATTGCCTGTAAAAGTTAGCGAATCCCAAAAAGCGTTGCAAGGACCTTACATCATGAGGCTGTTGCCACTCTTGAATTGCCTGGACTTTCTTGGAATCCATCTCAATACCAGCCTGACTTATTACGAATCCTAGGAATTCTATCCTTGATTGATGAAAGGAACACTTCTCCGCCTTAACAAACAGATGATTGTGGAAAAGCCGATCGAGGACCTCTCGTACATGACTTATGTGTTCCTCCCTTGATCTGGAAAAGATTAAAATGTCATCCAGATAAATCCAGACAGAGATTCCAATTACGTCCCCAAAGATATGATCCATGAGACGTTGGAAAACCGCAGGGGCATTGCACAGGCCAAAAGGCATCACCCTGTATTCGAAGTGCCCAAATGGTGTCTTAAATGCTGTCTTCCATTCATCCCCACTCTTGATGCGGACCAGATGATAAGCCCCCCGAAGATCAAGCTTAGTAAAAATCCGAGCCTGATGTAGGGCCTCAAGGATACTTCGAATCAAAGGTAGTGGGTACCGGTCTTTGATGGTAATATCGTTTAATTGCCGGTAATCTACACAGGGTCTTAAAGTGCCTTCTTTTTTCTTTACAAAAAACAAAGGAAATCCAGCGGGAGATTTGGATGGTACTATGTACCCCTTACTCAAACAGTCCGATAAGTAATCCTGCAACACTCGTCTCTCCTCCCGAGACAAGGCGTACAGTCTGCCATGGGGAATCTCAACACCAGGAGACAGTTCTATGGCACAATCGAACGACCAATGAGGTGGCAGGGGTATGTTACTTGGTTCGGCAAAAACTTGTTCAAAGTCGGCATACTCTGGGGGAATCAGTAATGCGGAACAAAGGCTGGTCCCCTTGTCACGAAGTTCCAAATTAGTCGAAGAAACCAGAGTCTGGACTGGCAAGCTGCATTTCGGGGTACAAGAGGTGGAGGAAAAGGTCAAGGTGTGCGTCCTCCAATTAATAACCGGATTGTGATGCTGGAGCCAAGGTAACCCCAAGACCAACTTGTAGGTAGGTGACCTGATAACGTCCAGAGCAAGCTTCTCCACGTGATCGGCGATCCGAAGACTCAATCCTACAGTGTGCAAACGAACCGGTCCGGAAGACAAAGGAGTACCGTCGATAACCTCCACAGGAAGGGCTGAGTGTCTGGGCAAAAGAGGAATCTTGTGGCTGCTAGCAAAATCCTCGTCGATGTAGTTACCAGACGCTCCACTATCCAACAGCCCAAAAACTTCAAGCGTCCGACCGGGCAGTTGAATCTGAACCTTCAAGGTTAGAAGAATAGCAGGTTGCATGGGAAGAAGAATCGAGCAAAAGGTGGAAAGGTCTGAAAAAGGGGTGAGACCTGTCGTTGCCTTTCCTCCACACGACAGGTCCTCTAGTTTCCCAACTTCTTCTTCTGTGGCCGTAAAGGACACGTTCCCAAGTAGTGTCCGGCAGCACCACAGTAAAGACATAGGCGTAAAGTTCTTCTTCGCCTTCTTTCCTCATCAGATAACGGCCCTCTCACCGCTCCCAACTGCATAGGTTCAGGTCCTGATTCTGTCGAACCAAAAGCCCCGGCGGGAAGACTGGCTGTTCTGGGACTGACTCTCTCCAGCCGACGTCTCTCAGCCTTTCGTTCGGCTAGTCTCTGGTCAATACGAAGCACCTGATTGATTAAGAGTTGGAGACTCTGAGGTTCGGGGATGTGAAGTAGTTCATCCTTGTATTCCTCCCTCAACCCCCGGCGAAACAGGGTCTTTTGCGTGATTTCTGGCCATTGTGAATCTGTAGCCAGCAGGCGGAAGCGACTGATGTATGTTATTATGTCTGAACTACCCTGCTTGATGTCCATTAACTGTTTCTGCGCCGCGGCAGCCAGGTTGGGTGTCTGAAAGACCTCCAGGAATGCCTTCTCAAAAGCAGCAAAATCATTCAAAATGGGGCTATTTGTAGCCACAAAAGGTGTCGCCCAGGCTAGAGCATTCCCAGTTAGGTTTCCTAAGATATATCCGATCTTGGCCTTATCGTTATTGAAATAGGTAGATCTGAAAAGAAAATGGATACGACAGTGGTTGCAGAATTCCGCCACTCGACGTGGGTCTCCATCGAACCTGATTGGGGCGGTATGGGCCAAAGAACTTTCAGCCTGTGGAGCGCTTCCTGTCCCCTGAGTAACCATCTGACGTAAAACTTGGTTTTCTTGGTGTAAGGCAGTCAACTCTGCTCTGAGGGCTTGCAACTCATTCCTCAGGTCCTGTGTGTCTTCCATTTCAAGATCGGAAGGTAGGCGTCTCAATCTGTTAAGGTGAGAATCACGGGAGAGTTGCGTACCTGAATTCCTGGTTGATCTCGACGGGGCAGCCAGACTGACGAGAAGATCATGTGACACAAGCAACCAGCCTCTCCACCACCCAGAATGGATACTGGGTAGAAGATGGGCCGATTCCCAACGCCACAAGCTGGTTTCAGTGACGTCTGAGCTGTGCAAGCACAGACCGGAGAAGTTGAAGGAGATAATCCTTGAAGAGGCGAGGCTCCGGAGTTCAAAGATGAGAGAGCAGGACTCCAGAAGCTAGCACTGGATGTTAGAGAAGTTGAGAGTCCCAAAGAGTGGGAGCCGTACTCCCGTAGCTGGCAATGGATGTTGTGGTGACGAGAGTCCCAAAGAGTGGGAGCCGTACTCCCGTAGCTGGCAATGGATACTGTGGTGACGAGAGTCCGAAGATGTGGGAGCCTACTCCCGTAACTCACACTGATGCGGTGGTGATTAGAGTCCAAAGGTGTGGGAGCTGTACTTCTCTAGCTGGTACCAGAGGCCGTGAAGATGAGAGTCCAAAGGTGTGGGAGCCGTACTCCCGTGGCTGACACTGGAGGCTGTGGTGATGAGAGACCAAAGGTGTGGAATCCGTACTTCTATAGCTGGTACTAGAGGCCGTGAGGATGAGAGTTTAAAGGTGTGGAGACAGTCCCAAGAGAGACACTGGAGGGAACCACTGAGAAGGGGCCTGGCCAGAGAGGAGAGGAAGGAGAAGGCAGGCAGGTGAACTAGGGCTGGCAAGGGAGAGGAACCAGGAATAGAAGGGAAAACTGGCTGGGACCTGGGGAGAAGACCTGGAAGGGGACCAGAACTAGTTCTAGGGAAAACCAAATAGGCAGCAGGCAGGAGGAGAAGGAGAGCAGAAGCAGAAGTCTTGGGCTGGGGCCGCGCTGAGCGAAGCAAAGGAGAGCGAGTACACGATCCGGAACAGAACGCGTTGAGACGCGACCTGCTCCCGACCGCGTCTCCCCCTTTATGGGCCGCCGGCACCCGCGAGGCCCGGAGCGCAAGCCTGATCGTTGCCAGGCGCCGGCGGACCCAGAATGAGGCTTGAGCAGCAAGCTGCTCCAATCCTGGGCAACCGCTCCACGGCGCATGCGCGGGACCGTGACCGCGGTCTCCGGCGCACGCGCCGAGGAGCTGCAGCCCATGTCCCCGGAGCTCTCCTCCCGGCGCCTCCCCAAGCGCGAAAGCGCGAATAGAGGCGCCAGGGAGGAAGAGCGCGAGCAGCGAACCCCGGTCTCCCGGTAAGCGTGACACCTAAAATCCATCTACCACTCCTCTATCCGCACTCTATGTCTTGGCCCTCGAGACTCTATTTCTACCTCACTCTCTCAACTCGGCTGGCTCCCCTTCCTCTCATATTTGAAATTACAATTCCTCTGCCTTGTCTACAAATCTCTCCATGACCTCGCCCCCTATCTTTCCTCCCTCCTCTCATTTTACTCTCCCTCCCGCTCTCTCCGCTCAGCTGATCTCTACCTTCTCACTGGACCCCCACCGCCTTGTGCCTCCTCACGCTTCCACTCCTTCCAACTCTTGGCCCCCCTCCACTGAACTCCCTACCTCTCCCTATCCGCTCCACCCCCACCTACCCATCTTTCCTCTCCTCCATGAAAGCCCTTCTTCTCCACTCCCCCCTGACTTTCCTTCCTTCCTTGCCCCCCTGCCCCCTTCCTCCTCCTCCCGATGAACTCAAATTGGATTCTGTAACCACCATAGTGCATAGGAGGTCACCCGCCTCCCCTTCCCCTTCCCCTCCCCCCTCTGAGTAAATTGTTCTAAGCACTGTACTACTGGTTTGTTTCATGTCTGTATATTATGCTTCATTCATTATTGTACCTGTTGTTATTCTGTAAAGCGCTTTGGTGTAAAGCGCTATATAAACTCAATAAACATAAACATAAATATAAAAAGCGTCATTCATATACAGAACATTTTGGTGCTCCTGATTGTTGGCACCCTACACATGGGCCTGCTCCATGGGGGCAGCCAGGCGATAATTGGCTGGTTCCTCCCCGTCAATCTCGAAGCACGTGGGTCAGCTGGGCTCATCCTCGCGGTGAAGGTCAGGGCACACATAAAATACATTGGGCCTCATTACGACCCAGGCGTTAAGGGTTAACACCGTCGTTAACCCTTAACGCCTATTCTGATTTTAACGGCTGCTTTTAGCAGCCGTTAAAATCCATGGCGCTAACCCGCCATGATGCTAATTACGCCACCGTAATTTACGGTGGCGTAATTAGCGCCTTCCCCACTCCCATTATGCCCTATGGGGCAAAAATGGGAAGGGAAAATGGGAAATGGGGATTTACCGCCCCACTCACCTTGGAATCGGGCGGTAAATCCGCCATTCACCATGGTGTAAACATAGTTTACACCATGGTGGTAAAGTTGGCGTACTTAGCGCCTGGGTCGTAATGACCCCCAATGTATCTGACTAAACTAAACAACTGAGACTGACTACTCATTCATTATGGCGGGCACCTGGGCGGCACAGGAAATGGGCGCCAGGGAGGGAAAAGAATAAAATACAGTCATGCTGACCCATGCACTCAGGGTTCCAGTGATACGATGCCTCCCCTCTATGGATTGATATTTGATTTACCCCTTCCCGGTATCTTATTTTACCAGAGGCGCATGTGGCGGCTGGGGAGAAATACAGTCATGTGGGCTTTAGATCTGTAGTGGGCACTTTATGGAGGTTAGGACCTGGGGGTCGGGTGCTTATCAGGGAGCAGAGGACGCGGGGGTCGGGTTGGTGGGGTGCGACCAGCACCGGTCTGCCTGGGTGGAGGTTAGAGGCTTGATGGCAGTTTAGTGGAGATGAATGGGCACAGCGCGGGGCCTGGTACTGTCTCACGCTCTTTGTTGGGCACATTGCTAGAGGCGATACTAAATATGCACAACACTGAAGGGACGAGAGGGAAATGGACTTCTATGGGGAAAAAGGCTCAAGTGGGGCCGGCATACTGGGTAGGAATTGGGCTTTGTGAATGGAGAATGCGAGCAGCGTGGGTCTGCGGCCTGTCTCGTTTGAGGCCTATTACAAAAATGGTGCTGAGTGTGGGCATTTCTAGAGCTAAACATCTACTTCTTCACGCTACAAGGCCCTTATATGATAACTATTGATGCAGACTGCTCCCCCCTTGTAGGTTATATTGCCTCATATGGGGTACGCCTTATTTGAAAGCGCCCAGGGGGTGGGATAGATTCATTTCCATCCCAACACCTGCTAAAACCAACCATTGTAATGCTGCTATAGTTAGCAGTGTTTCCTCCCAGCTAGACAACCTAAGAAATAATATGGCATTATTGACAACATCTGGGTTGAAAAAATATCTTTGACTAGATCCAGCCTCTGCGCATGTAATGCCTCAGATTCTGCCAAGATATGCTCTTGGGGCTGCAAGGTGTTAGTAGACTTGCACATTGGACAATTTCCCAAACCCTCCAACTCTTCAGTTTCCCCACCAGACCCAACCTTCTTGATTTCTCCAGCTGGTAGCAGATTTAATCGCAGTCTGAGGAATTCTTCCCGCCAATATCGGTTGGGAAACCTTCTGAAATAAAGTGTTAAATAGCCCAGTGGGTAACGACAAATAGAGTATATGTAATGACTTTGTTGAATGTATTAGACCAATCCAACTCTCCCAACCTTTTCTCAACCAGTTCTTGGTTGGAAACCAACAGGTCACCATTTGTGGTACACTCACTCAAAATGAGCTCCACTGCTTTCCTAAAGGCACCCAGTGGGGCACACTTACCCCTCTGCAGGGCAACACCCAGGTCATAATACAAACTATACAATGGAGGATTTAGTATAAGTCTATACTGGGTTAGCATTTTCCACCTAAACATATAGGCCAGAGAATTCAGATCCAGCTCTAAGCCAAGTGCAGCAATTGGTAGACAATTTCCCAAGGCTTTCCTCCAAATAATAACCTCGATTTTATCCCAATCAATCCCCCGATGGACATGCGCTATTTCAGTTCCATACATGGGCGCTGGGACCCCCTTCAAATTATAAAACTTCAAGACAGTAACAAGTGAACATGTGCAGTATTTTACACAGATCCTTCTCATCTGGGCAGCCAGTTGTTCAGCTTTGGATCTTATCCTAACCAAAACAACTTTATTAGGGCCAGTATCTACTGAAAAGCCCAGAAAGATAAGACTCGGTTTCGGGATCACCTTGTTACTCCACATTGACCAGGAGAAGCCCAAAGGTGCTTTGCTGTTCTTATGGAATCTTTGTACATTTGTTTTAGCTCAATTGATTTCAAGTTCATTTAACTCAACGTATGTTTCTACTGCGCTGGTCAGTTTCTATAATACAATTTGTGTATTGTCCAACAGGATGACATCATCTGCGTAGGTCAGGTGGGATACCCGTAGATCTGCGAGCATAGGTGCCACAAAACTCACTGCACTCAACCATTTCCCCGAATCCGAAAAATACAAGTTGAACAGACAGGGGGCCCGTACACATCCTCATCTGAGATCCCTACGAGCACAGAATTATTTCGATAAGTGCCCCTGTCTGTTCAACCTGACCCGTAAAACCGTCCCCTTATGCAGATGAATCAGTATTGACAGAAGAGGGTGGGGAATTCCCCAGGGGTACAATTCCGCCCCAAAGGCATGAATGGTTCACAGCATCAAATGCCATTGAAAAATCAATTTCCATAACAAATACTTGCCTTGTAGACTCCATCCAAGCACATACTTGTATGGAGGATATTATGATGTCATTTAGGGAGGTAGAGATGCCCTTTCTAAAACCTGTTTGAAATGTTGCTAGGTGACCAGCTGCAAGGGCCCAATTCCTGCAGCACTAGACTGGCAAATATTTTGCTTTTTCGAGTCCAGCAACGATATTGGCCGATAGTTTGACAGATTGTTCCTATCGCCTTCCTTGAATATAGGGACGATCACGGATTGCTTTCATGTGCTTGGGGTCTCTTTATTTGCCAGCACCGATCGAAATAGGAAAAACAAAATCACAGCCCATAACCCAGTGTTAGGGTAGCATTAGAAAGGCCATTTGGACCGGCCGACCTTAAATTGGAAGACGTTCTAATAACGTCCTCAATTTTTGCTACCGCAATGTTCCAACTCCCTGGAGTATTAATGGATGGGTCGTGGTCAATAATTGCTGGGTCCCTATGAATGTGTTCAAAATTATCACCCCAAACTGCTTCCAAGATGGGATTGTCTAATCTATCATTTTGAGTCTGTACAAAGTTATTAATCACCTCCCACCCCCCCCAAACAATTTGAGAATTATTGCTAAGGATGTTTTGCAACATTTTTCACCTTCTAAGTAAGACCATTATTGACGGTGGGATTTATACCAATTTTTAAATCCTTGTTTCAGTTTTCTCTCCCACCCAATCAAGGATTCTTTACACGTGGAAGTTTTCCTAGCCCAACGTATTTCTTTTCAGAGGATTTTCTTCCGCTCCTGAAACAATCAATCAAATTGATGGGAACCTGCCCCTTTGGTGTTACTGCTCACTTTCTTTACTTCGGCAAATCTATCAAGCAAACAGTTAGAAGATCCCACATTCAAGATCTCAATTTTTTCAGTGAAGGAAGTTGTGTTTAACAGATGGTCAGGCCCTGCGACAGTTGGAGTTGAGAACATTAAGCACTTGCGTGGAAAGGAGGAAGGTGAAGTAATCTGTTTCCCAGGGAGGGTACATACCTGCACATCCAGCCTGCATGCTAAGGCTTGTGGGGAGAGGAGAGGGTGGATCATGAGGCTGTGGAGGCGCGGGGGTGAAGAAAGGCAGCGATGGGATGAATGGACATAGTACCGGGTGGTCTAATGGGCAATGAGATCTGAAGTGGCAGATCTAGCGATATAGCAGTGGCAAGGACATTGAAGGCAAGCAGACCGAGTTCTTATCAATATGAAAGCAACAGTGCCCAGGAATATGCATCTGCACACACAAATACACACCCATATTATTAGTCAATTCCCGATGCAAATTTTGGCGTATCTGTGAAGGAGGCAGATGTTCCTTCTTCCTCGGTTCTTAATCAACACATCTAATTAGTCCTTAATGAGAAATTCAGGAGCCTGCTCATTTTCACCTCTGCACTATGAATATTGTCACTATAATTCTAATTTTTATAATATAATTGTTCCTTTATAATATGCTTAATACCAGTTTCCAAGCATGAGACCGGGATTCGACCCTTTGTTGTTATGCGTTGTCTTGCTTCCAAGACAAACACATTTCCCCTCAACTACCCACCAAAACCACTGCAGCAGATGCCCTGCTATTAAGCACTCCACACAATGTTTAACAGCAGGCCAGCTATAGAGGTCTTGCTGCGCTTTGTTGGAATTTTTTTGGGGAGAGATCTGACTGCTCCTAGTGCTCTTCTGCGCAGCAGACAGTGACAGTGAGGTCTTCTTTTTAAAAAAAAAGAAATGCCAACAATGAGGCGGACCGGCGGCCACACAGGCAGCGCATCAAGGCCTCTGCAGCTGGCATGGGCTCACTCATTGTTGGCATCGTTGTTGGCATTTTTAAGGGCCCGGCACCCAGTAATAAAATGCTCATTGACGTCGGACCAGGGCGGCAATATGCAGCATACCTGCTGCTTGCCGTTGCCGTCAGAGCCCGGACCCAGGGATGCTGGAGCAGGTCGGGCCCTCCAGGCCAGTAACTTGTGACAAGTTAGTCAACTGGCCTGGAGGACTCAACCTGTCTTTTGCATACACAACAAACAACATATACTTACTTAGGTAAATTGCCCTAACATGCTTGTGGCTGCCTAATTAATTTAAAACTGCTGCTGCGCCACGCTGTAAGCAATCATGCTCCCAGCGACGCACCAGCTTATTTCTTGTTTTTTTCTTGTGGCGACAGATGTCACACGGTCAGGTCATTTGTTTTATGTACGTGTGTTTAGTTTAGTTTAGTTTAGTTTATTTTATTCATTTGTATTGCGCACCAGACCTGAGGGTATGAGGGTGCAGGAGCAACAAGGTTATTCTCAGCGTGGTTATATGTTACAATGCAGTACAGTTATTACAATGGTTTTATGGATACAATACAGTAAATACAGTGGATAACAGATGATTGAAGCAGTCATGAAAAAGGCAAAAGTTTACGGATTTACAAATATACATATTTACAGGTAGGTAGCGGTGAGGTGGGATGAATGGAATTAGCGGTCATTGTTCTTTATCCAGTTTATGTAGTTACGTCTAAAGTGTGTGTAGGTTTGGGGTGTCCTTAGAGAAGGTGGTAGGGAGTTCCAGTGTTGTGCTGCTTTCACCTGGGAGCTGTTGCCACCCATTTTGGTGCGTTTGAATCTGAGAACTGTGAGAAGATTAGCGTTGGAGGTTCTAGTAGGTCTGTTGGAGGTGTGTTTACTTATTCTATCCACTAAGTAGCGGGGGGCAGCGTTGTTGAGGCCTTTGTGTGTTAGTGAGGCTACTTTGAGCAGGATTTTATCTGTTGTGTTGAGCCAGTTATGGGCTCTCCTAATGTTGGAGATGTGTTCTCTCTTGGGGATGCTGAGCGCTGCTCTGAGAGCGTTGTTTTGTAGCGTCTGTATTTTGTTAGTAACTTGTTTGCTAGCTCCTACATAGAGGGCATTGCAATAGTCCAGTTTCGATAATACAAGGGCTCTGGCTAATGCAGCTCTAGGTGGATAAGAAGGGTTTGGCTGCTCTTATAAGCTTACATGTGTAGGCTGTGGAGGATGCCATAGAGCTAACCTGTTTATGGAAGGAGAGGAAGGAGTCAATGTATATTCCTAAGGTTTTCACTTCCTTAGCTACTTTGATCGTGTTCCCGTCTATAATGAAGCTGGTGTAGTTGTGGCCCAATTTGGTTAGGTTTACGGTGGAACCAAGTATAATGAGTTCAGTCTTGTCATCATTCAGGCATAGACTGTGAGATGCCATCCATGCCTGTATGATGAGGCACACCCTGTTCACCAAGGCCAAATCATGGTTGTAATCTCCCGTCAGTGGGATGAGGATCTGGGTATCATTGGCATAATTAGTGTAGGTGATACCCAGACCATCTAGATCATCAAACAGGGGCTTTGTGAACACGTTGTACAGTGTAGGGGAGACGCATGAGCCCTGGGGGACTCCGCATGTGATGGGGATGGGGTCGGCGGCAGCTGTGGTAGAGAAGACATGCATGGATCTGTTGCTGAGGAATGACTCGATCCAGCCGATGGCTTCTTGGGAAAAGTGGGCAGCTGAATCCAGGTGATTGCATAAAATTTTGTGATCAACTAGATCAAATGCCGCGGAGAGGTCAAGGAGAAGCAGTAAAGCCGTTTTCCCGTTGTCTCTAAGAGTGTCAATTTGAGCCTTCAGGTCGATAAGGGCTGTTTCTGTCCCATGTTGGGGTCTGAAGCCTGATTGTCGGATACCAAGGAGATGGTTTAGTTCAAGGTATTTTTGGATTTGTTGGTTGGCTGTCTTTTCTAATATCTTGAGCACGAAGGGGACGGTGGTAATAGGTCTGTAGTTGGTGGGAATGGAGAGGTCTAGAGAAGGCTTTTTGAGAAGGGGGAGGACCCAAGACTCTTTGAGGTTGCTGGGGACGGTACCTGAGGGGAAGGAGGCGTTGATGAGTCTTGTGATGAATGGAGAGAGGTCTCTTGCTGCATCTTTAATAATTTGTGGGGGGCAAAGGTCACCCTGACAGTTAGATGGTTTTAGGCTGAGAATGATTTTTTCCACTTCGAGAGTGAAGACTTTGGAGAAGCTAAAATGGGAGGGGTTGGGAGAGGGTGTTGGGGCGTGGGGCGCGGGGTCGTGTTAGTGGGGTTGGTTGGTTGGTTTGGCTAAGGAGTCTTTCTTATTTTTGATTTTAGTTTGAAGGCTTGTGACTTTGTTGTTGAGGGCATTTTGGATACTGGTGCACCATTGTTTGTCCTTCACACAGGTGTCTGGGGTTAGCACATGTGTTTCCAGTTCTTTAATGATCGTAAACAACTCTTTGGTGCTGGAGTTGGATTGGGCGATTCTCAGGTTGTACGACTCTTGTTTGGGGGCTATGATTTGTTTTTTGTAGTTGGACGTTATTTTATTAAGCAATATTTTGTTGTGGTCTGTGGGAGAATGTCTCCAAGCTTATTCCATTTTGCGTTTTTCTAATCTAAGGGTTTTGAGGTGATTGGAGAACCAGTGGTTGAGATGCTTTTTCGGTTTACATTTTCTTAGTTTTAATGGTGCAATGGAGTCTAGGGCAGTGCGCATAGTTTTGTTATAGCCTTCTACAAGGTCGTGAGGGTTGGAGGAAGCACGGAGTTGGTTAAGAGTAGGGAGGATGAGAGGTATCAGTTTTTCCACTGTGATATTTTTTTTACTTCTCGTGGGGATGGATGAGGTTAGCACATTGTTGGTGATGGGGCTCGAGGCTTCGAGGGTAAAGAAGAGAAGATGGTGGTCGGACCATGATTGAGGGGAGTTATCGGTGATGGAGGCTGCGTACTTGTAGTCTGCTACCCAGTCGAGGGTTCTCCCTTTGTTGTGGGTGGGGCCAGATACTTTTTGGGTAAAGCCTAATTCAGAAAGAGTATTGTTGATGAGGGTAGCCTGGTGATTTTTGGGGTCTTTAAAGCCTAGGTTGAAGTCCCCTAGGAGGAGGCTCTGGTAGGTGTTTTTCAGGTTATTGGTGAGGATGGTGCTAAGGTCTTCCTCGAAGGATCCTAAGGGTCCAGGAGGTCTGTAGAGTATGTGAATGGATATCGTTTAGGAGTTAGTAGTAGGCAGCTTAGCAGTGAGAGTTTCACAAGATGGGAGGTGGGTAGAGGAGTCAAGTCTAATGTTGAGGTGTGTTTTGGCAATTACGGCCAGTCCACCGCCTCTAGATTCTGTTCTATCCGCTCGGAGGATGATGTAGTCATTGGGGATGGCTAGTGAGAGGGCTGTTCCTGCAGCTGTGTGGAGCCAGGACTCGGTTACGGCTAAGAAATCTAGATCTTCAGCTAGAATGAGGTCCGCTATATCTGTAGCATGGGCTATTATTGAACGTGCGTTGATGAGGGCGCCTTTTATGAGTGCGGCAGTGGTTTTGGTGGGGGTGGGGATGGTGGCTGTGTTGTAGGTTTGTGTTTGGGTGTAGTATTAGGTGGGCTGGTTTTAGGTCTTTCCAATGTGAGGTTGGCGCAGTGCTAATGGTAATGGAACGGTTATTCAGTTTGGACTGGATAGAGTCCCTGGCTCGAGGCTCGTACAGTTTAGGTAATCTGGACCGTAATCTGGTATTTCTTTCGGGGAGGCTGCATGGTAGGAAGAATTGGAACGGCATGGTTGTGGGGTGGGGCTCTACGGAAGGTGGTGGAATGGTGCCTACGGTGGCCAAGCTCAGGGTGGAACTAGGCGGACAAGAGGAATTAATGAGGTGGAGAATAGTTCTCAGCAGCATTGTGAAGATGCCTGGTAGGAACATTTTGTTGGTGGTGGGTGGCCTGGTTGGTGGTTGGCAATCAGCAGATGCTGCATATGTGGCTGGGATGTGCACGGAAGGCTTTTTAAAGAGAGCTGACACGATGCCTAGATGTGGAATACAACGTAAGCTGACACAATGCCTAGGTTTGGAATACAAAGTAAGCTGACACAATGCCTAGATTTGTAATACAAAGTAAGCTGACACAATGCCTAGATTAAATTTTTAGGGTAAGCTGACACAGTGCCTAGATTTGGAGTACAGAGTAAGCTGCCACAATGTCTAGATTTGGAGTACAGAGTAAGCTGACACAATGCCTAGATTCAATTTTTAGAGTAAACTGACACGATGCCTAGATTTGGAGTACAACGTAATCTGACAATGCCTAGATTCAATTTTTAGGGAAAGCTGACACAGTGCCTAGATTTGGAGTACAGAGTAAGCTGCCACAATGTCTAGATTTGGAGTACAGAGTAAGCTGACACGATGCCTAGATTTGGAGTACAACGTAATCTGACACAATGCCTAGATTCAATTTTTAGGGTAAGCTGACGCAGTGCCTAGATTTGGAGTACAGAGTAAGATGACACAATGCCTAGATTTGGAATACAAAGTAAGCTAACACAATGCCTAGATTTGGAGTACAGAGTAAGCTGACACAATGCCTAGATTCAATTTTTAGAGTAAACTGGCATGATGCCCAGATTTGGAGTACAACGTAATCTGACAATGCCTAGATTCAATTTTTAGGGTAAGCTGACACAGTGCCTAGATTTGGAGTACAGAGTAAGCTGCCACAATGTCTAGATTTGGAGTACAGAGTAAGCTGACACGATGCCTAGATTTGGAGTACAACGTAATCTGACACAATGCCTAGATTCAATTTTTAGGGTAAACTGACACAGTGCCTAGATTTGGAGTACAGAGTAAGCTGCCACAATGTCTAGATTTGGAGTACAGAGTAAGCTGACACAATGCCTAGATTTGGAGTACAGAGTAAGCTGACACGATGCCTAGATTTGGAGTACAACGTAATCTGACACAATGCCTAGATTCAATTTTTAGGGTAAGCTGACACAGTGCCTAGATTTGGAGTACAGAGTAAGATGACACTATGCCTAGATTTGGAATACAAAGTAAGCTGACACAATGCCTAGATTTGGAGTACAGAGTAAGCTGACACAATGCCTAGATTCAATTTTTAGAGTAAACTGACACGATGCCTAGATTTGGAGTACAACGTAATCTGACAATGCCTAGATTCAATTTTTAGGGTAAGCTGACACAGTGCCTAGATTTGGAGTACAGAGTAAGCTGCTACCATGTCTAGATTTGGAGTACAGAGTAAGCTGACACAATGTCTAGATTTGGAGTACAGAGTAAGCTGACACAATGCCTAGATTTGAAGTACAGAGTAAGCTGACACAATGCCTAGATGTGGAGTACAGAGTAAGCTGACACAATGCCTAGATTCAATTTTTAGGGTAAACTGACACAGTGCCTAGATTTGGAGTACAGAGTAAGCTGACACAATACCTAGATTTGGAGTACAGAGTAAGCTGACACAATGCCTAGATTTGGAGTACAGAGTAAGCTGCCACAATGTCTAGATTTGGAGTACAGAGTAATCTGACACAATGCCTAGATTTGTAATACAAAGTAAGCTGACACAATGCCTAGATTCAAATTTTTAGGGTAAGCTGACACAATGTCTAGATTTGGAGTACAGGGTAAACTGACACAATGCCTAGATTTGGAGTACAGAGTAAGATGACACAATGCCTAGATTTGGAATACAAAGTAAGATGACACAATGCCTAGATTTGGAGTACAGAGTAAGCTGACACAATGCCTAGATTCAATTTTTAGAGTAAATTGACACGATGCCTAGATTTGGAGTACAATGTAATCTGACAATGCCTAGATTCAATTTTTAGGGTAAGCTGACACAGTGCCTAGATTTGGAGTACGGAGTAAGCTGCCACAATGTCTAGATTTGGAGTACAGAGTAAGCTGACACAATGCCTAGATTCAATTTTTAGAGTAAACTGACACGATGCCTAGATTTGGAGTACAACGTAATCTGACAATGCCTAGATTCAATTTTTAGGGTAAGCTGACACAGTGCCTAGATTTGGAGTACAGAGTAAGCTGCCACAATGTCTAGATTTGGAGTACAGAGTAAGCTGACACGATGCCTAGATTTGGAGTACAACGTAATCTGACACAATGCCTAGATTCAATTTTTAGGGTAAGCTGACACAGTGCCTAGATTTGGAGTACAGAGTAAGATGACACAATGCCTAGATTTGGAATACAAAGTAAGCTGACACAATGCCTAGATTTGGAGTACAGAGTAAGCTGACACAATGCCTAGATTCAATTTTTAGAGTAAACTGGCATGATGCCTAGATTTGGAGTACAACGTAATCTGACAATGCCTAGATTCAATTTTTAGGGTAAGCTGACACAGTGCCCAGGTTTGGAGTACAGAGTAAGCTGCCACAATGTCTAGATTTGGAGTACAGAGTAAGCTGACACGATGCCTAGATTTGGAGTACAACGTAATCTGACACAATGCCTAGATTCATTTTTTAGGGTAAGCTGACACAGTGCCTAGATTTGGAGTACAGAGTAAGCTGCCACAATGTCTAGATTTGGAGTACAGAGTAAGCTGACACGATGCCTAGATTTGGAGTACAACGTAATCTGACACAATGACTAGATTCAATTTTTAGGGTAAGCTGACACAGTGCCTAGATTTGGAGTACAGAGTAAGATGACACTATGCCTAGATTTGGAATACAAAATAAGCTGACACAATGCCTAGATTTGGAGTACAGAGTAAGCTGACACAATGCCTAGATTCAATTTTTAGAGTAAACTGACACGATGCCTAGATTTGGAGTACAACGTAATCTGACAATGCCTAGATTCAATTTTTAGGGTAAGCTGACACAGTGCCTAGATTTGGAGTACAGAGTAAGCTGCTACCATGTCTAGATTTGGAGTACAGAGTAAGCTGACACAATGCCTAGATTTGGAGTACAGAGTAAGCTGACACAATGCCTAGATGTGGAGTACAGAGTAAGCTGGCACAATGCCTAGATTCAATTTTTAGGGTAAACCGACACAGTGCCTAGATTTGGAGTACAGAGTAAGCTGACACAATACCTAGATTTGGAGTACAGAGTAAGCTGACACAATGCCTAGATTTGGAGTACAGAGTAAGCTGACACGATGCCTAGATTTGGAGTACAACGTAATCTGACACAATGCCTAGATTCAATTTTTAGGGTAAGCTGACACAGTGCATAGATTTGAAGTACAGAGTAAGATGACACAATGGGCCTCATTAGGACCCTGGCGGAGAGGGTATTACGCCAGCGTAGTGCATGGCGTACCTCTCCGCCATACTACGAGTTCCCGTAGCGCCATGGAGGTTTTCTCCGCCTGGTTTTACCAGCCGGAGAAAACCATGGCGCTACGGGACCTCGTTGTTAATTACGCCACCGTATTTTACGGTGGCGTAATTAACTCCTTCCCCACTCCCATTATACCCTATGGGGCAAAAATGGGAATGGGGAAGGGCAGAATGGGGATTGGGGATTTACCGCTCCGCCGAGGTCGGAATGGGGCGGTAAATCCGCCAACCCCCATGGCGCTATCGGCGGCTTTCCGCCATGCTTCGCGGTGCATTTAGCACCGCGAAATCCGCCTGGGTCGTAATGAGGCCCAATGCCTAGATTTGGAATACAAAGTAAGCTGACACAATGCCTAGATTTGGAGTACAGAGTAAGCTGACACAATGCCTAGATTCAATTTTTAGAGTAAACTGACACGATGCCTAGATTTGGAGTACAACGTAATCTGACAATGCCTAGATTCAATTTTTAGGGTAAGCTGACACAGTGCCTAGATTTGGAGTACAGAGTAAGCTGCCACAATGTCTAGATTTGGAGTACAGAGTAAGCTGACACAATGTCTAGATTTGGAGTACAGAGTAAGCTGACACAATGCCTAGATTTGGAGTACAGAGTAAGCTGACACAATGCCTAGATTTGGAGTACAGAGTAAGCTGACACAATGCCTAGATTCAATTTTTAGGGTAGGCTGACACAGTGCCTAGATTTGGAGTACAGAGTAAGCTGACACAATGCCTAGATTTGGAGTACAGAGTAAGCTGATTCAATTTTTAGAGTAAGCTGACACAGTGCCTAGATTTGGAGTACAGAGTAAACTGACACAATACCTAGATTTGGAGTACAGAGTAAGCTGACACAATGCCTAGATTTGGAGTACAGAGTAAGCTGCCACAGTGGGCCTCATTACGACCCAGGCGGTAAGGGGTTTACGGCAGCGTAAACAGCGCCGACCCTTACCGCCTGATTACGAGGTCCCTTAGCGCCATGGAGGTTTTAACACCTGCTTTTAGCAGGTGTTAAAATCTATGGCGCTAAGGGACCATGGAGTTAATTACGCCACCGTAATTTACGGTGGCGTAATTAACGCCTTCCCCACTCCCATTATGCCCTATGGGGCAAAAATGGGAATGGGGAAGGGTAAATGGGGATTGGGGACTTACCGTCCCGCCAAGGTCGGAATGGGGCGGTAAGTCCGCCACCCACCATGGCGTAAACGTAGTTTACGCCATGGTGGTAAAGTCACGGCCCAGGCGGTAACTTACCGCCTGGGTCGTAATGAGGCCCAATGTCTAGATTTGGAGTACAGAGTAAGCTGACACAATGCCTAGATTTGGAGTACAGAGTAAGCTGCCACAATGTCTAGATTTGGAGTACAGAGTAAGCTGACACGATGCCTAGATTTGGAGTACAACGTAATCTGACACAATGCCTAGATTCAATTTTTAGGGTAAGCTGACACAGTGCCTAGATTTGGAGTACAGAGTAAGATGACACAATGCCTAGATTTGGAATACAAAGTAAACCGACACAATGCCTAGATTTGGAGTACAGAGTAAGCTGACGCAATGCCTAGATTCAATTTTTAGAGTAAACTGACACGATGCCTAGATTTGGAGTACAACGTAATCTGACAATGCCTAGATTCAATTTTTAGGGTAAGCTGACACAGTGCCTAGATTTGGAGTACAGAGTAAGCTGCCACAATGTCTAGATTTGGAGTACAGAGTAAGCTGACACAATGTCTAGATTTGGAGTACAGAGTAAGCTGACACAATGCCTAGATTTGGAGTACAGAGTAAATTGACACAATGCCTAGATTTGGAGTACAGAGTAAGCTGACACAATGCCTAGATTCAATTTTTAGGGTAAGCTGACACAGTGCCTAGATTTGGAGTACAGAGTAAGCTGACACAATGCCTAGATTTGGAGTACAGAGTAAGCTGACACAATGCCTAGATTTGGAGTACAGAGTAAGCTGACACAATGCCTAGATTCAATTTTTAGAGTAAACTGACACGGTGCCTAGATTTGGAGTACAGAGTAAGCTGCCACAATGCCTAGATTTGGAGTACAGAGTAAGCTGACACAATGCCTAGATTTGGAGTACAGAGTAAGCTGACACAATGCCTAGATTTGGAGTACAGAGTGAGCTGACAGAATGCCTAGATTTGGAGTACAACGTAATCTGACACAATGCCTAGATGCAATGTTTAGGGTAAGCTGACACAGTGCCTAGATTTGGAGTACAGAGTAAATTGACACAATGCCTAGATTTGGAGTACAGAGTAAGCTGACACAATGCCTAGATTTGGAGTACAGAGTAAATTGACACAATGCCTAGATTTGGAGTACAGAGTAAGCTGACACAATGCCTAGATTCAATTTTTAGGGTAAGCTGACACAGTGCCTAGATTTGGAGTACAGAGTAAGCTGACACAATGCCTACATTTGGAGTACAGAGTAAGCTGACACAATGCCTAGATTTGGAGTACAGAGTAAGCTGACACAATGCCTAGATTCAATTTTTAGAGTAAGCTGACACGGTGCCTAGATTTGGAGTACAGAGTAAGCTGCCACAATGCCTAGATTTGGAGTACAGAGTAAGCTGACACAATGCCTAGATTTGGAGTACAGAGTAAGCTGACACAATGCCTAGATTTGGAGTACAGAGTAAGCTGACAGAATGCCTAGATTTGGAGTACAACGTAATCTGACACAATGCCTAGATTCAATTTTTAGGGTAAGCTGACACAGTGCCTAGATTTGGAGTACAGAGTAAGCTGACACATTGCCTAGATTTGGAATACAAAGTAAGCTGACACAATGCCTAGTTTCTGTGACTGTGTGACTGTCTGTGTGTGCCAGCTAAGCAGGCTTGTGCAGACTCAGTAAGTCTTAGACACAACCAGGCTGTTGCACACAGGCAGGCAGTGGTACAGGAATCAGCAGAGGCGGCCAGTGGCAACTGAGCATTTTTTCGGTCCTTGAAGCAGTCGGGACCCGGACAGTAGTAGCCCTCCCTAGCTCCACTATAGTCCAGCACCCACTCCTGACACTCCCAAAGCTCAAGGTGAGGAAACATGTTTTATCCCAGGCAACTCGTTCAATCTCACTGTGCCTAACCTGTAAAAATTGCCAGGCCTAGTCCCTTATATTTCAAAATGGGCAGCTCCTCAGAGTAATTTTGTTCTCAGTGTGCGCACTTCAGAAAATCTGCACTCATGGTTAATTGACAGTAGCACTGCTTCATATATAGTAATAGGGAGCTATGGCTTATAGCACCTCACAATTAGTTTTGTGGCTCACTCGTGGCAAAACTACTTAAAGAAACAGGACCTCTAAGTAGTCTGTATCCCCCATCTATGCTGTGGTATGTGTATTCTGCTTGTTGCACCATGTGTCTAGAAGTGTGTTCAAATGCTTTCTTTTGCCACTGGGGTTGCCAGAACCATTAAAACTATCAGGAGTGTTATGGGCCGGTGGTGGCTTGGGCCGATCTAGCACTGAGCCGGGCCGCTGGCACCACTGGGGCCGGCATTAGTGAGCCAAGATTCTTTGGGCCCTGGCACTTATTTTTTACACACTAAGCACTGGTCGTACCCACCCATGGAGCTCAGTTAAGCCCACACATGGAGTGGGCGGCTGCTTGAGGCTCTTTGCAATAGTGCTCCATAGACATGAGCTGATGAGCGCGGCCCAGTCTGTGGTAAAAAGGCGGACTGAATGGAGGCCTTCGAGCGTTATCAATCACTGCAATTTAAACTAAAAGGCCGACTGTAAAGGTATATACATCTAGCCATTTAAAAAATGCCGTAGACAATCTAAGTGAAGTCTTATTTGACCAAGGAGCCAGCTGATTAGGTTAGAAAGCCATACACTTTGGCATTCGCAATATGGTGCATTTCCAATTTCTTTCTCCAACCGAGAGCCGCAATTGACAGTAATGGAAGCAAAATTTAGAGTGCACGCGAGGACGAATGCACAGGAGTCATTTCAAATGGAATGTTGATTGGTGGAAGCCATTTGCAGAAAAAGAACAGAAAGCTCTTGACATAATTGTGTGGTGAATAAAAATCAAGATGGCCCCCAGGCTGCAGAGCCGAACACTGCGTAATTGTAGGAACGTACGAGTGCAATTTCCGTGAGCTCATTTGAGAAAGTGAGGGCCTGATGAGGATATCAGTTAAAACCCCTGCCTGAGTACAGCAGTTACCATCTGAACACAGCATGTGGTCAATGGTGCAACTGCCTCAAAATGGAGTGCCACTTAAGTGGATTGACCGGAAAACAGAAATAAAATGCTAAAAATCCTGGCTAGCTAATCTTTACAGCGGTACATCCGGAGTTAAGAAAAAACCTATGGACCTCATTATGAGTGGCAGTCATTTTGCAGTATTTCTGTGAAATGACGTCAAACTCAATTACTGGCGCCCCCACTCAGATTACGAGTGGCGGTAAAGCAGTGCAATCTCCATTTTCAGAGTCTGCTGGTTGCTGGCGGTAAATCCCCCACTTCAAGACCAAAACTATAATCATGCATGCCAACATTCCAATGTACCTGGGAGGAAGATTTCGTCCGGAAAAGCGGGAGAATTATTTTAGGCGGCACAATGTGAAAAATAGCAATATTTTTCGCAGATAAATTAAGAGTCTCCCACCTAAATCGGGAGGGTTGCCATGTACATATAATTCAGAAGTGCAGTAAAAGTGGCAGTAATTCCGTTGCCGCCCCAAAAAAGGGTTGGTAACGCAACTAGCATGACTTTTTTACTGCATGAGGCACTATGCATTTTAAATGCAAGGCGTCAAAAGGCCACTATGGGCATTCCGGAGTAAGCAAGTCAGGACTTGTCAGGGAAAAGCCTTTAATATCCATAACATCAACATCTGTAATCTTTCTTTGTCTTCCTGCAAACAGCCAACCGGGATTTATATCTAAATGGCAGACGCCGGGCCATCGGAAAGGGCAAACTAAGGAACTGTCTGTTGGTATTATATCCAGTGCACAAGCATTGGCACACACCCTCACATTAGACAGCGCTGCAGAGGGGGCACCCCGCAGCTAAGAAAGCGGGGGCCAGTAACTTGTGGGGCAAAATAGGACACATGGGAGAGGGGCAGATTACAGGTTGTCATGCAACAACCTGTGAGTCAGGGGAAGTGCAACACCTCTCCCCAGCGCCTCCCGCAGACACACAGTGCGGGGGAGGATGAGGGTAACAATGGGCCAACACAGAACAAGAGAAGGTGACAAGCACCAAAGACAGGAGGCAGGAAGCCCCCAGGTAGGGACCAAAAGAGCACCCCAGGTTGCAAATTGATGTTGGCGTCAGCCAGCCGGGGGCTTGTCAGAGCCCCCACACAAGCAGACATAGCCTAAGGCTAGTCATCCACAATGTAAGGAGCTGCACAAGCAGCAGAAAAGTACAAACCTGTTTGGGACTCCGCAAAGAACTCTACCACCCAAGAAAAAAGAGAAGAGAAGTGATAAAGAGTAACAAACGGGGCCCACGCCGCCGTGGGAAGAGGAAGGCGGTACGGGCCAAAACCCTGGACTCCGTGCCCAAAAGTGTACATTATGTATTATTATAATTGTGTCTTATTATAACGTAATGTGCAATAAAAACCACAGCCTTTTATTTCCAACACTTACACAATGTTGTTTGGTGGTTTCTGAGGAAAGCAGGGGGGGCAGTCTCTAACCTTTTGGCTCCACAGGTTATGACAAGGGGCATTCCTTGTGCGAAGAAGGGAATTCCCTTTGGCGCGCACCCTGCTCCCAATATGAGAGAACGGCAGTGCTCAAAGAATCGGCTGCCCGGCTTATTGAATATCAATGGCCCACAGGGCTGAAGCCAATCTGTTTGACAAAGATTTGTCCTGGTCTCACCATTAGGGCTCCGTAGTTCTGAACCGTGCTTTACGCGTCACGGTGCTAGGCTGCACAGGTGCCCTTGAAGGTGCATAAGTAGCACTGTAAAGGAAACTATATGACATAACATAACATTCAGCAGCAGCCTGAATGCAATGAGGCATTAACCCAAGTTCAGCGGGCACTACTGATCGGTTAATGGCTCCGGTCCCAAGTTAGGGGCCTGATCTAAGCGAAGACCTAAAAGTAGACCATTCTGCCATTATCTGATCGGTAATGCCCATCCACCTCAGGTTAATGTTTAATTGACTGCGGCATGGGTACAGTTTCCTGCCCCAACTTGCCTTAACTTGCGGGTGTTAACCCTCCCCCCAACCACCACAATCTTTGCCAGGCTGCACATGGCAGACGCATCCCATTCTCTCCTCCTCTCCGCCTCCTGACCACCACCCGATTACTCCTGGAAGAATTAGCCCGGGTGTTGTAATAAGCCCGGTCCCCTCCTCCTCACAGAATGGACACAGACAAAAGTGATGGGCTGGAAAAAAAACATATATCCATCTACTGGTCAAAATGTAAACCTGTAAATGTATTCATTTTTTTATCATGTGGAACAGTTTGAAACAAACTTTTCACACATATAAAACAACAGAAGAACAAGTTACTTTCTTACCTGGTAACGTTCTTTCGATGGGATGTTCCGACGACATATTCCATATCTATGACAAGTAATCACCACAGCTGTGCTGCTTCAGAAAATTGTCTATGTCCTACGTCGATAACGTCGATACGCTGTCTTCGAGGGCCTCCGTCGAGCCGACGTCACCGGATGTTATAAGTAGGACGCATGACACCCGTAGCCTCATTTGTAGTTTTTTCCCAGAACGTGTGGCACCAATCTTCTGCCAGTATGACCACAGAAAGCCTTGCGGAAACGTAAGCTGCAATCGCATAAGAAATTCTGTAGCGGGGCAGGCTGGGAGGGTATGATATGGAATACGTCATCGGAACATCCCATCGAAAGAACGTTACCAGGTAAGAAAGTAACTTGTTCTTCGAGGGGATTGGTTCCTCCGATGTATTCCATATCTATGACAGACTCCCAAAGCAGTACCAACGTATGGAGGAGGGAAAAGAATTTAGAATTTAGAAATTTAGAATGCCCAACTAAATTGCAGAATAAAGGACCGCCTTGCCAAAGGCCAGATCCTGCCCATGGATAGAATCTAGGGAGTAGTGTCTTACAAAGGTATGGACCGAAGCCCATGTGGCTGCTTCACAAATGTTACGAATGGGAACACACCTCTGCAGAGCAGTAGAGGCAGCCACACACCTAGTAGAATGGGCCCGTAAGCCTACGGGAGGGTCCTTACCCGCCAAGCGGTAACATTCAGAAATTGCCAAGATAATCCATCTAGACAAAGTCTGCTTAGTAACAGCTTGTCCCAAACGCCTTCCAGCGTATCCTATAAAGATCTGATCGTCCACTCTGACCCAGGACATGCGTGAAATGTAGAAACTTAAAGCTCTCCTAGGATCCAACCTATGGAGCCTCTCCTCTTTCTTAACAGGATGCGGAGGAGGATAGAACGCCGGAAGAATGACCTTCTGGCTTAAATAAAATTCTGACACAACTTTCAGAAGAAAGGAAGGACGAACCCTAAGGACAACCCTGTCCTTATGAAACACTGTGAAGAGTGGCTTAACAGAAAGTGCTTGCAACTCACTCACTCTGCGAGCGGAAGTAACCGCAACTAAAAAAACTGTTTTAAGGGTTAACAGGACAAGAATGCAAAGGCTCAAATGGAGCACCCATTAGGAAATTTAGAACCAGGTTCAAATCCCAACCGGGCTCCTGGAAAGGTGATGGTGGAAACACATTAGTGAGCCCTTTCAGAAACTGAGAAATTTAAGGAATCTTAAAATAAGAACACTCCTCAAACGAGCGCTTAGATATGTACAGCGCCGCCAGGTAACCTTTAACGGTACTCACTTGCTGGCCCCTGTGGGCTAAGGAAAGCAGAAAAGACAGAACCACAGGAATGTCACATGTAAAAGGATCCACATTCTGAACCCTGCACCAGTTGCAGAACTTTCTCCAACGGCAACGGTACAGGGACTTTGTCGCAGGCCGTCTGGCCGATAGCAACACCTCCATCATGTCTTCAGGGAGGTCCCAATCTTTATACCTCAACCTTTCAGAAGCCAAGTGTGAAGGTTGAGGGATCTGACCTCTGGATGGAGAACCTGACCCCCTTCCCGTGAGAGCAGTTTGCCTCGGTAGGGAAGACGGCGTGGAAGGCAGATGGACAAGTCGAGAAGGTCCGGGTACCACATTCTCCGGGCCCATGCCGGAGCAATGAGGATCATCCGGGAACCAAACCTCCTTAACCTCAGCAGCACTTGCGGAATGACAGGGGCTGGAGGAAACGCGTACAGCAGTGGGAAGGACCACTCCACCACAAACGCATCCCCTAAGGCTCCTCTTGGAGGAAATTCCCACGAGCAGAACCTTTTGCACTTCCGGTTGACACTGGTGGCAAAGAGATCCACTTGTGGGTCCCCCAAAGGGCGAAGATCTCCAGGAGAATCTCCTGAGCCAGCTCCCACTCGTGAGAGATCGTGCTCTGCCTGCTCAGAGCGTCCGCCATCTCTTTTTCGTCTCCGGCCAGATGAACTGCCGAGATTGAAATTTCCTGCTGGATGGCCCAGAACCAGAGCTGCATCGCCTCTCTGCACAGAGGAAGTGACCCTGTCCCCCCCCTCCTTTTTGTTGAGATAGTGCATGGCCACTGTGTTGTCCGTCAGAATCAGGACATACTTCCCTCTCACATTCGGCAAAAAAGCCTTCAGGGCAAGCCTGACGGCCCGCAGCTCCATCAGATTGATATGGCGTCTGGACTCTGACGGAGACCAAAGACCACTGACTGTCAACTCGTTGGCATGGGCTCCCCATCCCATGAGGGATGTGTCCGTCATGATCGTCACCTAGGCCAGGGTAGCCAAAACAGAGCCCCCTTCATCAGATTGCCTTCGACGACCCACCACAGAAGGTCCTGGGCGACCGAGGGCGGCATCTGAATGGGATCCGACATCCTGCCGGAGGACTGTGACCACTGCATCTTGAGAGCCCACTGCAGAGATCTCATCTGCAGTCGTGCCTCTGGCACCAGAAGAATGCAGGATGCCATGAGGCTGGGCAACCTCAAGAACTCGAACACCAGGAGACTCCGGGCATGTTGAAACTTGTGCACCATCTGCAGAATGTGTTGAGCCCTCACCTGGGGAGGCAACCACTGCCCCAGAGATGTGTCGAGCACTGCTCCAATGTACTGAAGCCACTGGGTAGGTGTCAAGTGGGACTTCTTTAAGAGAAGCCCAGCTTGTGAAGGGAGTGACAGGTGATTGACAGATGATACAGGACTTGCTTGGGAGAGCGTGCCCTGATCAACCAATCGTCCAGGTAGGGGTAGACGTGAATCCCCCCTTTCCTGAGATACGCTGCCACCACCACCATGAGCCTGTTGAAGACCCTCAGGGCAGAGGTCAATCCGAATGGCAGGACCAGAAACTGAAAATGGGAGTCACCAACCGCGAACCTCAGGTACTTCTTGTGCTTGGGATGAATCGGCACATGAAAATAAGCGTCCTTGAGGTCGAGAGACACCAACCAGTCCTGAAGTTGAAGGGGCTGGAGGACTTGAGAGAGAGTAACCATCTTGAACTTGTCCTTCCCGAGGAGCTTGTTCAAACCGCGCAAGTCCATGATGGGTCTCAATCCCCAGTCTTTCTTCGGGATCAAAAAATAAGGGGAATACCATCCCTTGTTCCTCTCCGCAACAGGCACCAGTTCTATGGTGCCTTTCTCCAGCAGGGATTTGATTTCCTGCGCAAGGAGCGGATCCGGACTCTTCAAAGAGACATTCCCTGGTGGATTGTCATGAGGCCTCTGCCGGAAACGAAGACCGTAGCCGTGGGCTATGATCTCCAGTACCCACACATCTGAAGTAATGGCACGCCATTCTACAAGATGCTGTGCCAGCCTTCCCCCAACCGGCAAACCATGGGACATGGCCTCATGACTGAGCTGAAGCGGCAGCGGCATTTCCTGAGGGTAAAGAGGCAACTGCCCTAGCGGCCTTGGCACCTCGAGTACCTTGTTTTCCACCTCTGGCACTCCTTCGGTGGCCCCTTTGACTTGCAGCCCCTCTCGCTCTACCAAAGGAAGAGTAGTAATGAAAGGAACCTCCCATCCATTGCTGTCCCCTAGGACGAAAAGACGGAGGTTGGCGAACTGCAGCGCTCAACGACTTCGCTGCAGCTTTGGAGTTCTGCAACCTCTCAAGGCTCTCGTCAGCCTTGCTGCCAAAAAATATTCACCATCAAAGGGCATATTGAGAAGCGGGCTTGCACATCAGGAGCAAACCCCGACTTCCTCAACACGCAAATCTGCCTATTACGGTGCTCGCCGCCATGGACCGGCTGACACAATCTGCCATGTCCAGACCCGACTGAACGGATTCACACATGGCATCCTTGCCATCCTGAACAAGAGCAAGAAAGCCATCCTGTTCCTGCCCTTCGGGATTATGTCCAGCCACCAAAGAGACACAATTCCACAGATTATGAGTGAAACGTGCTAAGGCACACACAGAGTTGGCTGCCTGTAAAGCCATATCCCCTGAAGAAAACACTTTCTTCGCCCAGCCATCAAAACGCTTGTCGTCCCTATCAGGAGGGATGGTAGGGTATGACGCCTGTTTTGCTGGGGCCGTAGCCGCCTGCACCACCAAACTCTCCGGAGTGGGGTGCGTAGTCAAGTAGCTGGGGTCGCTACTGGCTGGACGGTATTTTTTCGGCAAAGACTTGCCCACTGCCGGGAGACTCTCCGGAGCAGTCCAAGCCGCTGCCACCCTTCTTTGCAAGGCCATATGGAATGGCAGTACTGGGTCAGTTGGTGGACCTTGGTCCAAGATATCTGTCAGGTCATCCTGCAGAAAATCCCCTGGTGGCGCAGACCACCCCAAGTACTCCATTACCCTCGACATGAGGCGCCAGTACGAGGATTCAGCATGCGTACCCGGCTCAGGCCTGGCAAACTCAACCTCCGGGGAGGTGTCCAGATCCCTGGCGTCGTGCAAAGACTGACGCAGGTCCTCTAACTGGCTATGACCAGATAATGGGTCATCAGGAACCTCCTCAGGAACCAGACCTTCATCAGACCCTTCATCCACCTCAGAAATATAATAAAGAGGCTGGAATAAAACCCTGGATGAGGGCACAGAAAAAGGCATGTGTTTGGACTTGGCCAAAGCCTTCCTCAGAGTTTCCACCGGTCTACGGGGCACCTCCGATAAAGCCTCCTCGAAAGGCGTCGAGGGCGTCGACGGAATCGGCGTCGACGTCAAGCGTGGCGCCGATGGCTTCGACACAGGCCTTGAGGGTGGTGCCCCGAGCGTGTCCTTCGACGGCCTCTGCGCCAAAGGCGTCAATGGCCTCCTCGGAGGCGGAGCCTCGAGAGAGTCCCTCGACTGCCTCAGCGCCGAAGGCATCAACGTCTTCTTCGAAGACCTCACAGGCTCTGACGATCTCGATGGCGTCGAGGACCGGGACCTGGAGGGGGCATGGCTAGAGCAATCCACCTTGTCCGACCGGGACAGCAAAGGTTCCCGGTGATCGCGCCGACCGCTTGAGCCCGAAGGCATGCGAACGGTGGCTCTAGCACGTTCCCTGCCGGTGTCTTTCGATGGCGCAGACGGAACGGAGCCCTGCGACTGAAAAATCGCCAACATCTGTTAAAGACTAGCAATCGTCACAATCGTCTGTGGCGTGGTCCTCACCGAGGCACCAGAAGCAGGCGTTGTGTGGGTCCGTCAGCGACATCTTGGAACCGCAGTCCTTACACTTCTTGAAACCCGGCCACGGGGTAGAAGAAGACGAAGACATCAGGAAATCTTCACAAACAAACGGGTTTGAAGAACCGATAGAATAACCAGAAGAACCACGGCGCGCTGTGACCTCCGAATCGAACACGTTCGCGGAAAAAACGGAACTGAGGCTACGGGCATCATGCGTCCTACTTATAACATCCGGTGACGTCGGCTTGACGGAGGCCCTCGAGGACAGCGTATCGACATTATCGACGCAGGATGCAGACGCCGAAAATGTTCCGAAGAAGCACAGCTCTGGTGATTACCTGTCATAGATATGGAATAAGTCAGAGGAACCAATCCCCTCGAATTACATTTTCCATAGAGATAAACTAGAAGTACAGAGATTTTCCACAAGACCTATCGGTCTACAAATTTCAAATCAGTTTTAGAAAAGCTAAAACAGCGATGCTCAAAGAGATTTTGTGGGCCCTTAAAATACGAGACCAGAACAACTGCGTAGATAAAAGATCTTCATGGTAAACAAACTTACAAAAGAATATTATCCATCAAGGTCTGATAGGTCCACAGAAGATGAGAAGATGTTGTAATGATATGATATGGTAGGTTATTTATAAGGCGCTTAATACCCAGAGGTTTCTAAGCGCGGACCCGGGGATCGAACCTGTTGTCTTGCATCCAAGGCGAGCACGTAACCCCTCAGCTATCCTCCCAAGACTCAACCTCAAGTGTGCAATAACGACATAAATGTAATTACTCAGAATATTATTTCTAGAACCAAGGAGTTTGCGCGTCGGAAAAAGATTACATTTCAAAAGAGCCACCAAAGATATTTCAGTAAATATATAAAACCTATGAATGTTCAATTAGATAGTAAATATTGTTTTTTAAGATGTAATTGAACATTTTCAGGCTTTTGGCCAGCAGGCAGAGAGATTTTATTTTTTCTTTGTTAATTTACACAATGCGGAGCACACTAATAAGATTCATTGACCTCGCCCTCGGGCCATACCAGAAGTTATGGCCCTGTATGCCTTGCTGCGCTCAGGCCTTTAACCCGATCCTAGGGGCCATAATTCCTGATGCGGCCCTGGGGCACCATCTATAAAAGTTAATTATAATAACCAATGGAATTCAGGAATGTTCTCATTTGACAATCTATTTGAACTAGTCTAGCTCATATTGTTGTGTGCAGACCGCAGATTGTTCAAAATGCTGGGTTCCAAACCTGCCTGCAGCGTAGAGATGAGCATGCACTCAGCCAACTTCCTGTGATGGTCCAGGCAGATTTTCCAATGAACAACTTTCATACCCTTTTATACTTTATACCAGTTTTCTGCCACCTGCCTCTCTCCACATAGTTTGGAAAATGTTTCCTCTGGTCTCTTTCCATAGAATATGATGGGTAGAGGTGATGGGAGTTACAGTCCAAAATATCTGGAGAGTCATTGTTTGTGGACCCCTGTTATTTACTATCCAGAGTGAAAGGGGTCGTAGCAACTTTATGGATCCCGCGCTCGGGCCATACCTGGAGTTATAGGCCTGTAAACGTTGTCAAGTGGCCTTGCTAGACTCTGAACTTTAACTCGCTCTTCAGTCCCTTAACTCCTGGTACGGCCCTCGGGCGGGGTCCATAAAGCTTCACAAATGCATCCCTTTTAATCTACCTGAGTTACTAGGCGCAATGTAGTATGGATTACAAAAGGTTGGTTCAGAGTTCTAATTGATTTCTTTCTCACTGCTTGCATCAAAACAACGGAACTCCCTGGCTTCTTCTTTACGGGAAGAGATAGAGGGTCATTACGAGATGGGCAGTAGCCATGTTGCCATTAGCACCATGGCTGTCTCCCATACCGTGTCCGAGTTGGGTCTTGTTCAATGGGGACTTACTGGTGCATTCCGACCCTGGAGGGACCGGTAAATCCCCATTGAACAAACCATTCCCCATTCCCATTTGAGCCCCTATAGGGCTCAATGGGAATGGGGAGGGCGCTCATAACGGGCTTGCGACTTGCAAACCCGTTATTACGCCCTGGTCCCTTAGCGGGAATAGGGCGGTAAGTGATTACCGGCACCGGTCTCCTTACCGGTGCCGGTTATCCCTTACCTGCCAACTCGTAATGACCCCCATAGACATGCTAGCCTCGGGAGGAGAGCTCAGGGGCAAAGGCTCGCCTCAGAATCAAGGCGACACGGAGTAACACAGGTTCGATCCCCGGGACCGCGCTTAGAAACCTCTGGGTATTAAGCACGTTAATAATAACCTATCATATATCCCTTAGAAAAAAACCATACACCTTATATGGCCAGGCTTCTATTACTCCTTTCTCATTCTTGCTTAACTCTCAAAAAAACGATTTCCCTCCCAACTTCAAAAACAGGGAGTCGAGCCTGCACCCTGCCCGTGGCTTGCGTTTCACTATCTACTGTCTCTATCTGAGCAGCCGATGGGGTAGTAGTTGCCTTCACAGATCAAAGAAGCTCTTACCAATCTGGTCCGCTCGTTCGTCCTCTGGAAACCTCAGCACTGTATGCCTGCCTACAGTCTCTCCACTGTGGACCCAATCTGGCGGCTGCACCTTCTCAGCCATGGCAACCTCCTTCTGGAACTCCCTGCTGATAATGCTACATTCTTAATGGAGCTGCCATGCATTTGGGACTGCTTGCCAAGCATTTTCTCAGTTATTGAGCCATCAAACATGAAACATTTTTAAAAAAGGAGCATTACCCCAGAGCAAAATATCATACCAAATACCCCCATACCCAGCATCAAGAACTTCCCTTCTATAGGCCTAGGTCTAGAAGTCGAATTGTACCCAATTCCGATCCTAGATACATTGAAGGGTATCAGGTAATATTATCCCCATAAATAATATGGCCATATATATATGGTCGCCTGGGAAACGGCGTCGGCAATATTATTTGTGAGGATAATTGATGGGGTAAATGGGAGCGTGGGTTGCGGGGCGTCCCCCGCTCCCTTAAAAAAAATATAGGGGTTGCGGGGGTCTCCCCCCCTGCATGTTCCATAGGTTAATATTGGCGCAAAAAAAAAAAGCTGCATTCTTGTATGGCGATATCTTTGTGGGGATATTAACACATGGAACCAATTGAAGACTACTGCCTGGCGAGTTATATTAAAATGACTGAAGGTATTCAGTGTAAATTAAGTGTATCAAACATATCTTTTTCTAATTGCAGACAAGGTTCTGAAGACATTTTTGTGTACAACTTTTTTTTGGATTATGAATTTTTGGATGTCACCATTTTTGCTTGGGAGCCACAGCATGTTGAAATGATGGTTCGTGATGTTTGGCGTATGGGCACAGACTTGGATCCATTTTGAGGGACAGTAAATTATCGCCTCAGTGTATTTCTCCTCGAAACCTGGAATAAGATATATGTTATAGAAACTTGAAAAGCACACACTTGGCAGGCGGTTTTCTGGCGCTGGGGGTGGTTAAGGGAGAAAGAGAGAGACAGAGAGAGAGAGAGAGAATGGATTACCAAGTACAGGTGATTAGATGAAAGGGTTTATGCATTTTATAGAAACTAGACCCCTTTTCTGGACAGCTGTAGTTTTGCGCTGGTCGGTGAAGTGATCTCCACAAAGAAATGAAATAATGAGGGCGTAATGCCCTCGATCTACTAAACTAGCTCACAGGCTGACTGCCAGGAAGCAAGGAGCCCGAAATAAAAGGATTTCATGCACAGCAATGACCCTCCACTGCGGAGGCAACCAACAGCCAACCTCCGACAAGAGATCAGGTCAAGCGGCTAATTCAACAGACTGATGGATTAGCACGCATGTGCCCATAGAGTATCCCAATTGTGTTTGGGCAGTGTTCTGACATTTAAAATTGAAGGTAAACGATGCAAAAAGGCTAATTTGATGGAATCGCGTTCATTTGCCGACAGACTCCAACCCCCGCCCATTCAGCGAAATATATGGGGGGAATGGTAAAATGGTTGGGGAGGGTTTTGGTAAAAGAATAGGGAAAGGGGAACTTGGGGGGAACCCCCAAAAAAAAACAAAAAACAATGAAATAAAAAAAGAAAAACTAGGCCTTTAAAAAAAAAAGTAATTTCAGCTTCAGAAATTACTTCGAAAAAAAGTTTTTCGACAAATGAACATGGAACCCATTTGAGGTCATGTGACCCTGGGAACCCATTTGAGGTCATGTGACCCTGCCAGATCTCACACTTCCCCCTTTCTTTCAATGTTAGTCATTACAACATTTGCTAAGATACAATGTGACCCCCATCCTTTCTACTGAGCCACGTATATCCTATTTCTAAACATCCATGTTGACTAGGACCACATGGGTCCTCCAGCGCGTTGCTCATTGTTTCTACATCATCCGCGCAGGACCGGGGTTACGGTAGGAGGCTTTGGTCTAAGGCAGCAGGCTGCAACCCGCGGCTCTCTCTGGACTCCTCTTGTGTCATGTGGCTGTTTTGGTGGTGTCTGAACATATCACACAGTCCCGAGCAGGTGTTCTTCTTCACACCTCTTAATGGGGGGCTTTCTCAGAAATATCATACCCTACCAGTACCCTGGCACACTCTGCCCTACAATGTTTTCCCATTGCTTGGAGGCACATTCATACATCACCAGGTAATGATAGAAGGTATTGTAGAGCCCCTCCTGTCATAGGTCACAGCGTTGAAGTGATTGTCATTCTGTGCAATGGTATGTAAGGCATTGTATGCCTTGAGAATGGGCTCAGGGTGCATGCATGGTGCCAGCGTGCACTGTGGTATCAAATATGGATCCTTGTGGTTGTTTCTGCCCTTAACCCACATTTGGATCTCCAGATGGCTTGGACTATACCATCAGTCCAGGGGTCTGCAACATTTGGCTCTCCAGATGGTTTGGACTATACCATCAGCTCAGCGGTCTGCAACATTAGACTCCCACGATGGTTTGGAATATACCACCTGCAGAAAGAAATATGCGCGGACAATACCGCAGGCTGGAAATAGTATACATTGATTGGAGGTTAGCGTGAACACAACATGTGTATGTCCTTCCAAATCCATCGCTTACCTCAATCAGCACCACAGATATCCTTCTCTACGATTACGGGTTGCCATGTCAAGAGAGACAGCATGTCCCAGTACTGGGCTTTCCCTTCTCCATCAATTGCCTGCTGGGAGCTGTAGTGTTCGGTCACTTCAATTGAATAAAATGGACTGAAGCAAAAGCAAAGCCCAGGGGTGGAGTAGGGTTTCCCACTTGGCATGAAGTCACCTGGCAACACCACCTGTGAAGCTCCATCTGTTATGTCATTACCGATTCACTTGCATTTGTTCTCAGGTCAGTGGACACTGCATTAAGGGTGTCGATGATTCTCAGCCGCAGTGCAGCCCTCTTCTTTGGGGGTGTCTTTGTCATGCGGAATCGGAAAAGTGTTGCCCCCATTACTGACCACGTGCTCCTCAGTGCTGATGGCTTCTGCTTCCCAAATGTCCCCCTCTAGTCTGCCACATTCCCAATTCCTTCTCCTGATATCAATTTGCACAGATGGTACTGCGATGGAGCGGAAAAGACAGGAGTTGCCAGCCTTGCTTTTCAAAATGGCTGCTACAAGCAGGAACACCATTTTGTGGTAAACACAGTGTACATCAAACCTGCAGAATGTTCTCCACATGAACCTTTTCTGGGCAGGCTCAGCTCTATAACTCTACCCGTGTAAATTAATTTGTGATAGGTTGCGTCCACTGTGGATGCGCTAAGCGACATCAGATCTACCAATGTGTCGTAGTTCTGGATTTTTAATGGTGACTTAAATAAAATGCAATACAACTGCTCTATATATATATATATATATATATATATATATATATATATATATATATATATATATATATATATATACTAGGATAACAAGTTCTAGGGCAGAGCTAACCACATTAAACCTACTACAATAAATATTTATATTTGATACTAGACCGGACTGTTTTGGCTTGAGTCGGGACGGAACACCTAATCTGCATTCTGTCTGTACCCGTCACCGTTTAACCGTTTAATGCCCTGATTTTAATGGGTGACAGTTTTGCCTCAACCCCAGCGTTGCTGAGGTTGGTGATAGATGGTTGGGCTTGAAGACTGGAATAAAAGCACCGACGCAGTTTATCAAGGGCCCATAACCTATTGATCAGGAATAATAATATTTCCCGTCGTGTCGATGCAGAATAACTCCATTGTTCGGCATTTGCTGATATTCACACTTATTTCCTGTCCCCGATCCGTGCTGGTTACCTCTGTGAGAACGGATAACCCAGCTTATTAAAAGAATAACATAAGAAAAACGCATGACGCTAACAACACGCCCTCTAAGGTCTTTCAAAGGACTATGCAACTATTCAGGAAGAAGACATCAATTAGAGAAAGGGGACATTGGCAATGCCTGATGCGTGCTTTGGTATTATTGGGAAATTCATTCAAAAAACCGTGGCCGTCCAGTTACTTGAACAAATGGAACAATACAGGCTGCTGCAGAACTAGCAATCTGGGCTTGGACCGGGATGTAGCACCGAAACATGGCTTGGACAAAGGGGACTCTGGTCTTCTGGCCCTACTCAACCTTTTGGCCATGTTTAATAATTGCTCTTTTATAACACGCTTAATACCGGAGCCGGTTTCTAAGCATGAGCCTGGGATTCAACCCTGTGTTGCTATGGGTTGTCTTGCTTCCAAGACAAACGTGTTGCCCCTGAGCTATCCTCCCCGGCTTATACCATGGACCACACAACACTAACGCTTCTTATGACATGGATGGAAGTGGAACCCACATAATTGACACTCATCTGGTTTTCCTCCTACCTATCAGACAAAGACCAACTGGTCCAGGTGGATTAATTCAGATCACAGCATCATTCAGCCTTCTGCAGACCTCCTCAAAAATCCATCCCCAACCTCTGCTTGGGGCCTCCATATTCCCTCTTCCATGATCCAGACATCCCGCCACTCCAACATGCTGATGACAAAGAGCTATGCCTAAGCGTCGGCTGTAGGTTCTAGGTGATCTGATTGAAAACATTTTGTTCAAGAAGAAATCAACAGGCTGATTTTGACGGATAGGGAGACCCCCGCAACCCTCTCTTAACTCTCCTACGTTCATTATTTCCCTAAACCCACCCCCACATATATATGCAGCAAAATTTGTTGCAAAAAACTCTACAAATTCTTCTTTGACTAAATGTACTGCAGCAAAATCTCCCATTCCCTTGGCCATATTAATGCACTTCATGGCTAAACCACTGTCTTCTGATCATCCAATACTAGGTGATGAGCACAAACCAAAACTCCAACCATCTTAAAACTGAGTTTGTCCTTCCACCAAGCAAGCGTTCATTCAAACGCGACTTTCTGGCACGCACCTTATTTATTTATTTTTTTATTGCATTTGTTGGCAGCGCCCAAACCTGTAAGTATCACGACGCTGTTAAACATAGGAAGGAAGGATAGAGGATACAAAAAGGTACATAAGCAAAATGATAGTAACAGGTTGGGTGGAGACCCCGATTTCAGATTGGTCATATTCGACGATATGCGGGATGTGTGTGTTTTGGTCAGACGCAATTTTTATGTGCCATGTCTAATTAGTTGTAGCATTGTCATCGGGTGACACTGCCATGCAGAGAATATCTGTGACTTGTTAGCCAGATAGGGATAGGCAGTTAGAATATGTGCCCTCCCAGCTCAGTGACACAAAACCCTGGCGGTGCCATCCGTGTTTTTATAATTACACATGTAATTGCTAATTGATGCACTGTACATATTTTCCACATTTGATACATGTCTTTGTGTGGTGTCTTTTATGACTATTGCACGTAGGACCTATGGCCTACGTAATTAAATTATGAAAACAATTTTTATTAAATGAAAAATCTGGTACTCTGTGTAATCTTCATTTTGTGAGGTGATGTATACATTTCACGAAATGTGACCTAGTTTAAATTAGAGCTAGGCCATTATAGTTGATTTGAAATGGTTCATCTGGGGGACTCCCCTCTGTGTGCCCATATTCGACGAACAGCCATGTTTTTAGCCGTTTCCTGAAGCTGAGGTAGGACGCCTGCTCTTGGATGTGGGGAGGTAGGGCATTCCACAGGGTAGGGGCAATGACAGTGAAGCAAGTGCCTCTCGCTCTTTTCCTCGACAATCTGGGGATGGCAAATGATGAAGTGGATGAGGAACGTAGGCAGGGGAGTTTGGTTCTTTTCAAGATGCGTTGGGTGATGAAGGAGGGTGCCGTATTGTGGATGCACCTGTGTGCTAGAGAGAGAATCTTGAATTCAATACGTGCTTTGATTGGCAACCAGTGAGCGTCACGTCTGATATGAGAGATGTGGTCCAAGCGCTTAAGGACCCAGACCTGGAATAATTCTTTTGTATCAGCTGAAATTTAACCATATTTCTTGAGGAGGTGCCTGCAAGGATGGCATTGCAGTAGTCTAATGTGCTGCCCATAATGGCTCTGGCGAGGGTGAGGCAATTGTCCGTGGAAAGGAACTTTCTGCTGAGGTTGATAAGTCTGGTGGTGTAGGCCGCTGAGGAGGAGAGGGCCTTGACGTTCTGTGCTTGGATAATTCTGCATCTAGATGAACATCTAGTGAAAGATTCATGCCAGAAATGGCTCCCAACAGCAAAATATATGACCTTTGCCATTGATTATAGCATCTTGTTTAGACAACACATTGTCAAAAAACACTCAAAGACTGGCATCAACTTTCATTCTTATGCAAAATCAAAGCCTTCCATCGGTCTCCAGACTTTAGGGCTGCGACTTCCAAACCCTGGTACTATCGCACCCCTGCAGCGAGGACACACTCGCAGCTTCGCTCCATTCAAAGCAGTACAACACTCTTCCACACAAGTAATAATAATAATAATAATACCAGTTCTTATATAGTGCTAGCTCACCCAAGGGCATCAAAGCGCAGTAATAACAGTTGATATCTTTACCCATTGCATGATACTCAATTTTCCAACCTCGGAAGGATGAAAGGCTGACTTGGTCCCGCCGGGATTCGAACCTGCATCAGAAGGTTACACACAGATGTCAGAAACACGCATGCAGCTCACTGTGCTATCTGACCAATCAGCAGCATCATATATTAGATCACATCTTCCCCACACACAGGCAGCAGTGGGGCATCATAAATGGCCCTGTTTAATGATAAAGGGAAACTGCTAGTATAAAGGTTACAAAAGTTTGTATTTTGATAGCTTTTACTGGATTAACTGATACTACTTTGCTTAGATCAGGGTTGTCCAACTCTGAGCCTCGAGGGCTGGAATCCTGATGGGTTTTCAAGAAATCCCTCAGTAATATTCATGAGGAAAAATGTGCATACATTTAGAATCATTGTATGCAAATATATTCCATGAATATTAATGAGGGGTATTGTAAAAACCCTGCATGGAACCGGCCCTCAAGGCCTGGAGTTGGACAATCCTGGCTTGATGGGCTAATGCAGGGGTTCGTAACCTATAGCTCTGCAGAAATATTGGCCTACAATTCCCACCAGCCCTAGACAGCACAGTCAATGGTGTATATTCATAGGAATAGAAGTCCAAAACATCCGGAGAGCGGCTTGTTGCAGAACACTGGACTAAACCATGAGCTTTTCAAGTTGCATAGATCTTCTTCATCAGATGGTAAAAAGCAAAATGAGTGGAGCGAACAATAGCAAGCGTTTTTAGCGGCCTAGGCTGGCATGCAAGAAATGCAGTGCTGTGATCATCTTATCTAACAGCCATAAATCTACAACCATTAGCTTGCATACTGTCTGCAGTTAGTCCCATAATGGGGATCAAAACTCAAACTGTTGAGATTCATTTTTTAAACTAGACTAGCACAGCAACACACATTTTATGCACTTTAAAAAGATCAAAGAGAAAGTGGGCTATCGCACATCCCTGTCTTACACTGCGTACAGCAACAAAAAGGGGATTCTGTAAGTCTCTTCTGGCATACCCAACTTCTGCGAGGGTGAATCGAGTGGAATTTGGAAGGCCGATAACTACGAGGGTTGCATGCCATTTTGGACCAAATTCCACAGCGCTTTACTCTTTTCTCGCCATCAAAACCATCTTGTAAGTGCGCAAATGACCAACGTGTTGGGTTACGCTTGGCGTGGGTATGTTTGGAGCATCATGGGTGGATGTTCAAGAATATCTGATCAATTGACCACTACCCAGCTCTGAAACCAACCTGCCCCCATTGCCCGAAACACACCTCCCAAGGCACCTTGCGGGATTTAAGGATAACACTGTCAGATATATGCGCATGCTATCTGCATACTGACGTTAAACGAGCGGCATGGTGCTCAGGTGACCAATCGGCACAAACAGATTAAACAGTAAAGGTTGAAACATAGAAACAGAGTCTGCAGGGTCGCCAACCCGATCTGTCTTAGAGGCATCAGAGACAAAGAAAGAGAACCAGCATATCACAACCTCACTGAAAGGCAAAGGACCCAAGAGCGGCACAGCTTACTCTCACCCAACCTGTGGAGAATATTGTTACAGGCCTGTAGGACTCTGCGGTTGTGCCATATCGGACATTGGTTTACAGTCATAGGTCATGTTCACCATGTACCATGTACCATGGCTCGATAAAAATGGAATACGCCATCGCTCTCCCCGGCCGAAGGCGGCTGTGATAAGATGCAAGTTAGCAAGGGGTATCTACATCTCCAGTATCTACATTCAGAGTACACTTTTTAGATAGTGGATGGGTCCCTTGACCCACCACCTTAATAGACTTTGAGAAAATCCCCAGCCTCAAAAAAGGGTTGATGGGGGGGGGGGGGGGGGGGAGGAGGACTAGAATTTGAAGAAACAGTTCTGTATTTAATTGGACCTGCAGGGCAGGAAAAGCATTGGTAATAGGTTAGTGTCTAATCGGCTACAATAGGTCTTGGCTCCTCTTCAAGGTGGTCTTGCCAGCAGGCCAACATGTTAGAAATGGCCGTGGTTTAAGTGAACGAGCTGACATGGAAACCCACCCCTTCACGAATACCTAATATTCTGATAGAAAATAGTTAGCAATCTCTTTCCCTTTGTCAGCAGTGCGTGTGCAGGGAGTTGCCTGGGTGGCACGTGCTACTCCTGGAATATGATTGGCCACCCCAACTGCCACCCCATTATCCTAAACTATGGTCATTATGTGTGTGTGCGATCGTATGTCATGTCACCTCTGCATACGTCAGTCCCCCACTTGGGCCACACCAAAAAGAGTCTGCACGTGCCACTGTTTATCAGCCGAGAATAAAAACACGGAATCACTCAATGGGTCACTGATCTTTTTTTCAGTGGTAAATGACCAACTTTTGTTCTTTTTTAATCAGAATAAAATAAAACTCGAAAATAATCCAGCCAAGTTCAAATCATCCTATGAAGTATTTTAAACCTCTAACCCACAGCAGACTGGCAACCGCCATCTCAACGGAACACGGCAAAGGCATCACAGTTGTGTCGCACTGACCCCCTTTTATTAATCTGGGCAATAATGTCCCCCTTGAACATCAAAACTCAGCCAGGACGAACCACACGGGCATGGTTCGCACATCCACAATGGCGTGGTATCCAGTAGGAACGTTGGGTGTGGTCAAGGTGACTTACTGCCACACTAATCGCCTGCCAGACATCCTGCTGAAGTCGGGCTTTTTGCCCTTTGCGTATTGTCAAGGCTCACAGAGGCCAGTGCAGTTTACTTGGTCACAGAGACCTCCAGGCATAATAGCATCTCTTCCTCTGCGGTGGGCTAAGCGAATGAACGCCGCAAGTCTTTATCCACCTTCTAGTTGCCTTAGAAACCCTTAAACATAACACCCAACTCTACTCAGGTGTACCGTATTGATATTTCCACACTGGTCTTACACACACATCAAGCACACCTAGCAAAGAAAGGTCACACTAACATGCTCATAGCAAGGATATAGGCTCTAGCACAGGAATAAGAGCTATGCCCTCTCCTCCCCAATATGTAGACATACCGCAGAGTCAAGACATTGGGCCTCATTACGACCCTGGCGGAACGGGTTAACGGGTGTCGCAAAAGGATGCGGACCCGTTAAACCCGTTCCGCCACATTACGAGGTCCCCTCGCGGGACACGGTAAGCACACCTGGTAAAACCAGGAAAAACCAGGTGTGCTTACCGGGTCCCGCGAGGGGAAGAGGGAGCAAACAACGGGCCACTCGTAATCAGCCCATTGTTTGCTCCCTCTCCCATTCCCATTCAGCCCTATGGGGGCTGAAATGGGAATGGGGAACGTCCGGGTACGGGTCTTTGGAGGGAGGAATTACCGGGCCCTCCGAACACGGAATGGCCCGGTAATTTGTCATTCTGGAAACCTGGACCCAGACGCGATTTCGGCGGCAGCCATGCCGCCAATAGTGCCATGGCTACCGCCGAAGTCGTAATGAGGCCCATTATCCCAAAGCTTTGTGTAGGTCCTTCACATATTCCTGGCCATCCCAGTTGAACCCCAGTAATCCCCTCAGAGGAACACTGAAACAAATGACTGCCATCTTGTATGTGGCCAAGGCCTGGAGGCAGCAACATTAGATAAGGGTCAATGATAACAAAACATAGATGTTGGTGGCCCTATGTGAATGCCACCAGGACCTCATTCACATACAGGAGTAGAAAAAAATCAACACCAAAATGAGACTGTTACTACAACCCCTCCTTACAGCCCAATTTAAGGAAAAAAGGGAATTGCATATTGTAGAGAACCTGTGGGCCAGACTGTTGAGGGGTCACCCTACCTCGGTAGTAGTTGATGTTGTGCATTTTACAAAATGTTTAAACCTGTATCATGATTGTTCAAGTTAGTTGGATGTAATATCATGGTTGTATGTAAATAATAGTTGATTGGTAATTCATTGTATTTATGTATTGTTATTATTATCGGTTTATTTTGTATTTTTTTCTATTTCTTTTTCTTCTTTTTTAATATGTGTGGAATTCGATGATTTGCAAAAGGTTGAATTATTTTATTTAGCCAAATGCAAATAAAATAAAAAATACAAATAAAAAAGTATTGCATATTGATGGCACATACTGCATGCACTCCCAGAAGGAAGCTAACTAGAAGAACCTAAGAACGAGAGGTCAATTTTGTGCAAAGAGGTAGAATTTCATTACACAGTAAAGGGCCTCAAAGACCTGTTGAAATAGACCTAGCGTGTCAATTACCATGGACTGTAAAACCAATAGATAATGGCAATTTTCAGGCCAGCGCATTGTTGCTCAGAGGGCAGTAGGCAGGTGTGATGCCAGTCTGAACAGTGTTGGACACAAACTCCAGCCTCACTCTGCTGAACCTCAGCCCCCATGGCAACTCATACCTGGCAGATTGGGTTTAGAAGGGAGCGGAGGTGCCATCACTGCGGGAGAAGAGTATAGGCTCTGAGTGTTATGGGATCTGCGGCCTAGTCGTGTGCAGCCTGTGGCTCTCCAGATGCTCTGGAGTACAACTCCCATGATCCCTCGCCACTGACTTTGCAGGGTAGAGCTGATTGGATGGTGTGGTCCCAAACATCCGGCCAATGGTTGCAGCCCTAGTGGCACCTCTTGCGCCGGGTGGAACACAGGCGCCAGCCATCTCCTCTCATCAGTCTAGTAGGTCCTGAGGCATTAAAGGGGCTGCCTCCACTTCCAATCAGTAAACTGAGGCTGCAAAGATTAGGTGTTGATTTTCGCTTTAGGCCTGTCAGAAACTTTACGGCACATTTTTGCTCCATCAGGAAGATTCCTAATGTGGCAACGGCACAGGGTGGCAGGCGGTGAGCCTCTGCACGCCTACATTTAGAAATGTGACCATAAAATCACGCTTTGTTTAGATTGTTTTTTTTATATCGTGCTTCATATCAGGTTCCAGCTTCTCAGCAGGACCAAGTATCGAACCCGTGCTGCTATGCATTGTCGTGTTCCAAGCCAACTGCGTAGCCCCCTAGTTGTTTGGGCTATCATAATAGCATAAGCAGCTTTGACAAGCGCATGGCCAATCCAAAAGTAGTAGTCAAGTGTTCAGTGGCCCCTGTTTTTGATGGTGCGCCCCCTACAGGCACATTACCAGAATTGTTCACCCCTATCTTGCAGCTGGGTTAGTTACATTTCTCACGATCATGGTGCCCATTAGTCTGCTTCACATTCACAGTTGCTCTGCTCCCACACTTCCACATGCCATGCCAGTTAATAAATAAGCCAACACTGTTATCTGAAGCTAGCCGCGGGTGATGAGTGAGACCCGGTCGTGAGACTTCAGAGGCGTTGCTAGGGGGGCGCGTGGGTCTGAGTAGGCTATAGCCCCAGGACTTTTGGTTGTAGCCCCAGATGGAAGCTCCGGGGCTGCAACTAAAAGGCCAGCTAGCCCCAATCCCGACAGTCCCGACATTAGCGTAGCCCCAGGGATGTCATTTAGGGGTCGCCAGGGATAGCAGTTGCGACCCCTGAGGTCTCCCTTGCTACCCCTGTGGTCTCCCTAGCTACCCCGAAAGAAGAAAAAAAAATGTTTGGTATGCAACCAAATCTGCTTTTGTGCCTCAGCCACTAACTTCCTTTCTGATAAGACTTGACACAGTTTAAACTTAACAACCATCTAAAAGGTTACATCGGTTATGCAAATTCAGCAAGCTAAAGTGTGTATTTTTCTGACACATTTTCATAATTGGTATCGCATAACTTCTATTGTTCTTATTAAACCACCCATCCAAATGCAGCTGCGCTGATAGAATGGCATAACAGCGGAACAGTATACCGGGCCCCGGAGGGCGGCATTCTGTCGCGCGGCGGCTTTCTGTGCGAAGCACGGTTGCCTCTGCATTAATTCGTAATTCTCTTATGAAGATAAAATGAGAAGCGATAAACTCTGCCAGATAGAAAACAATATCTGCTGCAGAATACACGCTTTTAAATATCTGGTTGGCTTTTTTTATAAAAATGTAGGAGATCTGTCCAAATCACCAGAGCCCTGGCAACTCTATTCTGAACTTCCCTTCATTGAAGGTTGCATAATTGCATTCTGGGATTGCAGTTACTTCTGTTTTTTTCCGCCAGATACTGCCCTCAAACTTCAACTTTTACCATTAACTTTTCAAAACATCCTAGACGAGAGTTGCAGGCTGTAGGGTGTCATCGCAGGCCTCAAAATATGCAAAGTAAGTGAGAATGATCTCTTTGCGGGTAAGAAATGGTGTGGCCGGTGCATGGCGAGAATTGAAGGGGCTAGCGACTTTCTGGCTGCTCAGTAGCTTGCATCTTGAAGTTTCCACTCCGGGTCATCGGAAAAGGAAGGAGGCCTCCTCCACAGGCTTCTTCAGCCTGGCCGTGTGGAAACACGACAACGTGTGCCATCTAACCCCCAACCTAACCAAAGTCATCAGGAGGTAGAATGAGCCACAATGGGAATTTAAAGGACAGCACTTGGCACTAAGGAGTGAAGCACCTTCTGCCGTGTGTCTGATAGGCTGTTTATAGTCCAACCCATGGATTATATGGTCAATAATCAAAGGCAGACCCATCTGGGTGCTCATCAACTGCCCGGTGAGGCCACTTCAAGGCCGTGTTACGGAGACCACCACTCCTGGTCTTCTTTATGGATGGCCTCAATACTTGGGCACCATGACCTTCTCATGCCTCAGATCATTCGGCTACCTTCACCACAGTGGAGTAGATTCAGTAGCAGAAGAAAGTTTGATCGAGAGCATTTGGTTCAACTCCTTCATATTTAACAGATCACAAAGTTGGCCTTCGGAGTGCCGTGGATGCTATGCCCACACCTTGAGGAGGAATGTGAAGCCTGATCCTTTGCAGACCTCATTCATTATATACATGTGGCCCCTAGGACTGCAAAAACATTCGGGTGACACGCCACTCCGCATCCAAACTCCACCCAACAGATACTACATAGATACGATGACGCTTGATTTCTCTTTCTATCCGTAGAGTCACATCGACCAACTCATGGCCCCCCACGAATTTGCAGCAATCGGGGGGAAAACTGCTTTTGCCACACCAATGCCTACAATCTTGCCACTTTTCCCTAAATTAGCCATCTCTCAACCAAGCAAAGTGACCAATGATAACTTTGGTTAAATACACCCTAGCGAGAAGGAATTCCCTGCCAACAGCCATCAGAGAGACCTCCAGTCTGAGTCTCTTCGGGAAAGCATTGAAGACACACCTTTTTTAGTTAACCGATCCAGGTGCTCTTGGATGCCCTCACTCTCAGCTAGGGTGTATTACGATTGCCCTTCTCTGTCTTGTTTTTATGTCTGTTTCCCCCTGTGTTTGTGTAAGCGCCCCGATGCCTGCGGCTCTAGGTGCTATAGAAATAAATAAATAAATAAGGTTTATGCCGAGCCCTTACCGAGCAGCAGGAAAATAGTAGTGAATCGTTTCATCCAATCCTGATTATATCACTGAACAGCACTTTGCTAGAGCCCGCCAACAATCTTCCCGGACGGACACCATACCCTCTGGGATACAATAGTCCACTTTGTCAAAGTAAGAAGTTATGAAGGCATCATAACTCCAGTTTTAAACGCTGTCCGCTGGCCCCCAATTGCATCCAAGGAACTCCACCTGATATGCGAGGGTCTTGATTCTTCTAATGTCTACTCAACTGTTAGAGGATCTAGGCATTTGCCTTCACAAACACACCGATCAGCCAATCAGGGTCATCTAATCATTACACAATTCCTACTCCCTGTGCAGTGTCAGGCTCTATTCTCTGTAGAGTACATGGTCCTACACAATGTATCAGGAATCAGTTGAGCCTACTCAGGGAGGTAAAACCGCTCCTCGTACTCGGTGGTCCACCAGGCTACACCATAGCACTCTCCCTTCCCCAGGCCACCTTGTAGGATCTCTACTATACACCTATTTCAATTATATATTTATTGGTGAGTTACATCCAGCTTAATACTAGACATCTACAGCGTCTAAATGCTGGACCAAACCTCTCATAACATGGCAGAGATATTTATATAGCGCACATTCAAGCCACCACACCACCCTGAAGCGGTATCTTACCACTGATATCAGAAAGCTATTGTAACCCAACTCACTGTTACTCATTTCACTAACCTCGGATGGCTAAATGGTTGAGTGCATCTCCCGGGATTTGAACCTGTGACCAGGAGGTCCAACACAGGTTCCAGTGTGAATATGATATGTATGATTGGTTATTTATAACGTACTTAATACCCAGAGGTTTCTAAGCACAGACCCGGGGATCAAACCTGTGTTGCTCCGTGCCGTCTTGCTTCCAAGGCGAGCACATTGCCCCTGAGCTATCCTCCCGAGCTTCCGATGCATTGTTTTACAGACCACATTGTGGCTCCACATCAGTCTTTATTAAGGTCAAGACATTTACAAAATCCTATAGGCAAGCAAACTAGAGTGCGTGACGAGCAAGCGTGTCCTCTGCCGTGGTCAGACAGGGAACAACAGAAAGCCACTCTTATTTATTTATTCAGATTTTTTTTTTTTTTTTTAAAGCGCGCGATCACCCCGAGAGCATCGTGGCGCTGTTACATTTCTGTCAACCAACTAAACCGCCTCCTCCTCCGCGTCCACATCTGGAATGACTTTCGACCTTACTTGTAAATGTACATCTGGCGCAAATTTGTAAAGCAGGTGCACACTGACCCAATGTGTATTGTACATGCAGACCTTGCAAATTCTTAAAAATCCCAGTAAACCTGCAGAGAGACTTCCTTAGTTTACACACTTGACATAAGAGAAATGCCAGCGCCACATGGTGACGGCTGACAAAATATTTACAAGTGCTTTCTGTGAAATGGTGCATGTCACCATAAGCACACCGCATACTCGGTGCAATGCTGCCACCCAAAGGCCAGCCACGCGCAGTGAAACTTGTATTTGCCATTTACTGTAAACAAGGTTTGTTTGCAATAAATGTCAAATGTCAAATATGTTTCAAACTTGCCTGTGAGAGTGGGTAAGTAGATTTTGTGAGCCCTGTCATAGCCTCAGATCTCCATCCCTTCTTGCTGCATACAACTGCGCATTGGTCTTTAAGGTTGGAACTGCGCTAAACAAATACTCAAATATATATATTATTTTTAAGTCAGCTTGCGACAAAGCGAATAAAATAATATTTGGTGTTTTATATAGCACCGCATACCAGAATTTACAGTTTCAGAGCACTAGGAAATAGTAGAAATAGTAGAAATAGTTACCATCATAATCACCTGCATTTGTGCTACTGACTTTACAACCTTGGGACAGCGAAGGCAGGAGTTGGCCCAGAGAAGTCCTCTCTGGAGATGGGCAAGGTATACGCAGAGCTATCCGTTCACACCGCTGCTTCCTGACGCCCGGGCCACCTCCCGCCAATTAGCTGTGAACTGTCTTCTGGTGCACACCATCTTATAATTTTGGAATGGCTGGCCAAGTTTTCCAGGCATGTGGCAAACTCGAAGCAACTGAAAATAAATAAATAAAAGGCCTTGTTGGAATTCTTGCATATTTGTTTAGTTTTCCAGAATATAATAAGCATAGCATTCACAGTTTGGTCTTGGTTTTGGTATTAGGCCATGACTAAGGGTTGGCATTAAAGGGTGCAAGCATTACACATAGCTTCGTGGTCTGAGTGGTCAGGCCCAACAAACGTACTTTTATGTCCTCAAACAATGTCTTTGCAAGTAGGCACCGATTGTACAAAAGTCACGCAATCGGAGTGTGCTCCCACAGTTGTTAGCAGGTCCAATCACGAGGCCAAGCGTAGAAGCTGCACTGAAGTTCCACAGCTCTCATTTGCTGTGCTGATGGGTTCCTTAGTACCATTGGGAGCATCAAGAAAAATGACTGGTCCAGGAATTAATTTCGTCTGTCTTTGATGGGTCAAAGTTCGGCTCCATCAGCTACCAGGTGGTCTTCTGTAGAAGAGGAGAGGTCAGTTGACTGCTGGCACTGCAGGAGGTTACAGTCAGGGGTACCCTAAATCATTTTAAGCAGTTGACAGCTGACTAGTCTCGAATGATTTTGCTTTTGATCTGCAGCTTTTTGTACCACAAACAGTACTAGCCACTCTGGCAAAGACCTCGCGAGAACCATGCCCTGCCAACACAACTGGCCTGACCTACTCTACACTCCATGATCCGCACCTATGCCCTTTTGCAACCATCTTTTATATCTGTCCAGCGCTTTGTTGCTTCTCAGCTAGGTTTGGGCTGTATAAAACGAAATCCAAAACAAACAAGTCCATCTTGCATCGGCAATGCTCCATAAAACCTGGCTCCACTTAGTGGCGCGTCCACTGCCGCGCCACCCTTCACTGCAATCGCCAGTTTTGGGCCATCCCTTCTTTGGACATAAACGCAGCATTGGGGCTTCCACCAGGTCTGTACAGGAAGAACACATTGCAGGTGCCCGCAGCAAGTGGTACGAGTAATGCCATGTCCCCTCTGGAGCATTACTTATCCACACAGAATTCTTGTATTTTTGATTGTGTGATAGCTTTATTTCAACGTTCGTCATAAAAATAGCATATATAAATATAACAATCATTCCATGGAATATTATTGTAAAATCAATTCATGTATCACTAATATAAAATACATTGATCAAGATGAAAACATTGACAAATAGTATAGAAGATATTCAAGGAGTTACAAAGCAGATATAAATACACATACTTAATATCAATTTAAGGCATGATAGTACTGGTCCTTTTACTTCTGCGCAGCCAGGCTTTGTGTATGTAGCTTGAGACCAGTACGAAGATCTCGTAATCAGTTGTTGTTTTACCCAAATACAGGGCATCCCTGGCGCGTCTAGTGCCATGATTGTTGAACAGGGGAACCAGGGTACATGCTCTCAAGCCACTATACACTGAACAACATAATACAAAATGGTGAACAGATTCCTGCATACCCACATCAAATGGGCAGCCATCATCAGCTGCAGGATTCCATAAACTCCAAACACTAAGCAGTGGTAGAATGGCAAATCTGACTCCCATGTATAGAGGCCTCGCATAGATGCTGGGATGCACGAGATCATTATAAGACTGGTTGGCTTTTTATTATGCTAATAAAGTAACCCGCTCCGTTGACACCCAGCAGATATGCGCTCTTGACCCCTTTCTTTATATAAGCTCTTACCTAATGATTTTATTTTGCCATTAAGGGTGGCAGGGATGTTCCACAAGTCTTTTTGGTCAAGATTATTCAGGGTACTCTTAATGTGTCTGCAACAGTGTAGATTGAATCCGCCCTCAAAAGGCTATCCCGGTATTCATGCAGCGTTCGGGAAGACCAGATTCCAAGTCAAATACAGAAGCGGCAAAAGCTCCAGGTCACATGTTATGTCCTTCCAATCTAGCTCTCACTATAACAATGTATTTGGGGTACTCTTTGGTAAGCGCAGATGTTTCTTGAGACATTAGTTCTCTATGGTCATCAGCTTATTGGTTTTAACATAATTATGCCTTGGCATGGTATATATGAAGAACAGGTTAGACTGCACCACAGCAGTGTGTACTCGCAAATTTACAGTCAGCGGCACTAGTTCTTTCAAGTGTGGACTCTGCTTTCCCAATTTGGCTAGTCCAGGAACCTTTATTTGAGAAGCTCAGCCCTAGGAAATCATCCTTCGAGACCTGTTGGAGCAATATGTCCCCCACGGGAACCCTCAAACTGAGGGTCTTCTTCCTCTGCGGATTGAGGATCATGGTGTTAGTTTTAGTCAAATCCCTTTCTAGGCCATTATCCTGTCAGAACAGGTTAAAGGGGGGGCGCTGTTGCGCTCGAAGCAAGATGGCCGCCTGATTCATCGCTCCGTCCCGTGCGGCAACCTCACGCTGAAAATCTCCTGATTGCCCCGGCACAACGCGAAGCTGGTCCCCGGCGCGGGTCATTAACCGGACGGGGAATCTACTGTGCGAGTTTCGATCTCCGGACCTTCTCCATTGCGGAGTTTTGGACCTCTACGTGCTGGGCGGGGCCGCCGGCCTGCTGATCCCCATAACCGGCTCCAGGGCCCTTCACTCGAGCCCCGCGGCGTGCGGCCTACTGTGTGGGGGAGGGGCGCCCCGCGCTCGGCGTGCGGCTCCCTCTCCGGACTCCTGAGCGTGCCGCTCCGCTGCCCCATCCAGGGCGGTGTGCTGTCTGCTATCCGACCTTCAGCGCCTTATACTGAGTCCCATCGACTACGCATAGGGCGGCCCCCCTTCAACCGTAACGCGGTTTTTCAGCCGAATCCTTCCCGCCGGCCACCTTGATCTCGCACGGGCCGATACACCCGTTGCTCGGCGCGACCTGGGCCTACCCCTGCATCGGCGACATGTCGACACGGACCGGCAAGAAGCAATCCTCCATCAACATGTTCGCTAAACCCCCGACCCCCCTTGCAGGGGAGACATCTACACAAGACGCCTCACTCACCCCGGTACCACCCGATTCCCAGAAAATGTTGGAGTTTATCCGCGAAGGGTTTACCACTATACACAGTAAGCTCGACGATATGAATGGCACGATATCCTCCATCAAGGCGCACATGGAGAGAACCGATGGTCGAGTGACCGAGATTGAGGAGCGGGTGAGCACTGCCGAGGACGGCCTGGGTTCTCTCCGCGCAGAGGTGTCTACGCTATCCACCCGAGTTGCCGAAGTGGAGAAGAAAAATGAAGACTTGGAGTCTCGCTCGAGACGCAACAACCTCTGCATTGTCGGGGTTCCGGAGGATGGTCTGCAAGGACCTATGGAGGACTATGTGGAGAGTATGCTGCTTCAACTCCTCGACTCCCCGAAACTCTCCCCGCAGTTTGCGATCGAGAGGGCCCATCGCTCTCTCGCGGCGAAACCAAAACCTGGAGCGCCTCCACGCCCGATAATTGCTAGGCTTTTAAACTTTCGAGATCGGGACACTCTCCTCAGGGCGGCGAGGGCCAAGGGAGATCTCCTCCTGGGTGGTGCCAGGATCCATCTTTATCCGGACTTTTCGATAGCAGTACAACGGGAGCGCAGGACTTTCCTTGCAGTGAAGAAGAGATTACGCGACCTCCAGGTGAAATACTCTATGCTGTATCCCGCTAAGTTACGTGTTGAACACGCCAGTCGTGTTTATTTTTTTACGTTGCCTGAGGAAGCCTCTAGGTTCATAGACGAACGCTTTCCTGGTTGAAACAATCTGCTAGCGAACACTATCACTGGCACACTATTGTTTTAGAACATTCGATCAGCGGATACCTCTCTATCCTACTTCGGCACTGCTTTGGCCCATCAGCACTTTGTCATTGTCCTATGGTATCCCGACGAGAACACTTGACTGCACCTAATTAAGCCAGTTGCTTTCTTGTTGTGTTTCTTTTGCCTATGTTGTCTGCTGCACATTGTTTTATGCTACGTAGTCGGCTTTCCCCGATAGATTGATTTACATTGTGTTTGCCATAACTGCCCCCGCCCTCACGGGACCTCCTTTAGAGGGATATGGACACTAAGAACGGGCATATACAGCTATCCGTTCACTGCCTCACGGTTCGGAGCATCACCGCCAGGCCACCTCACAGGCCCCCCAGGCGTTGATGCCGCTGTTTTTGTTTTTCCTGTTGGGGTATAGGGCGGTCATCCCTCCGTTTGGGGGAGGAATGTGGGAGGGGGAGGGGGGAATGGGGTTTTATGTTAAAAAAAGCTTGGTGTTCACAGGGAAGGTTGAGTACGAACTACTATGCCCCCAGTGGCAATACAGATTTGCGCGCACTGGGAGACGTCCATGGGGTGCATACTTTCATACACCCGTGTTTTTCGATGGCTACTGATGGAGGGATTGGTGAGGATCCTTTGACGTTCATGAGTTGGAATGTAAGGGGGTTGGGAAACCACAAAAAGATGAGGTTGTTACAACTTCAGGCCGAACGACACCGGGCTAAAGTTCTGTTCCTTCAGGAAACGCATGCACGCACAGAGTTTTGTGATAAGTTCGCAAGATCATGGGGCCCACAGAGGTACTTCACTACATACTCCACCCAGAGCCGCGGGGTCATGACCCTCATTCATAGGAGCCTTAGATTTATCCCCACTACTACCCTAATCGACCCCCAGGGCAGGTACGTTCTTCTCCATGGTGTTCTACAAAACAGAGAGATTGTATTGCTCAATATATATGGCCCTAACATTGATGATCCCGACTTTTATACTGATCTCATAAATCTCCTAGCAGGTTTCCCCCTGATCCCGATACTCTGGGGAGGTGACTTCAATACGATATTTGATGTCGATCTTGATAGATCCGGTTCCAGACCTCGTCAACTCTCTAGAGCAGCATACACCGCACTCTCCTCACTTCCTCGTCTATCCTTGTTTGATGCCTGGAGGTTCCTATACCCAGACTCCCGCTCCTATTCTTTTTACTCCTCGGTTCACGATTCCTTCTCCCGGATTGATAGATGGTTGTTATCTGGCGACCTACTTAAGACCGTGACTAATATGGCGATTCTTCCTAGGACCCTATCGGACCACTCCCCGGTGACTGTCACCCTGTGCTGGGGCCTCGATCGGGATCGGGCCAGGTACTGGAGGATGAAACCCCTCTCTCTCCTCGACCCGGTCTTTTGCTCGGAGATGGAGTCGGCAATTGAGGAGTTCTTCAGGATCAACACTGATTCAGTTTCCTCGCAAGCCATACTATGGGAGGCCTTCAAGGTCTATATCAGAGGCATCGCCCTCTCCAAGGAGAACGGTATCCTTAAGACTATCCGGAGGGAAATCGCTGGGAGTGAGGCCACACTATCTAGGTTGGAAACCCAGTACACCTCGGACCCGAATCCGGAAATCCTTGCGTTAATTGGCACGGAGCTGGACACCTTTCGCTCGCTCGCTGACCGCGAGCTGAAGTTCCTGGACAGCCCCGGTCAGGCAAGAAGATACGGAGAGGGTGAGCGCCCCAGCCGGCTCTTGGCTAGACTGCTTCGCCGAGAATTCGGCCCCACATCCATTCCCGGGATTGAGAGACCGGATGGGTCGCTGGCCACTTCCTCTGGAGAGGTCAATGCTGAATTCCTCTCCTTTTATCAATCCCTGTACGCTCACTCCGACGTTGCCACTACGGCCGAAATTGATGCTTACCTTGACAAACTTCCCCTCTCGGCCCTCTCTCCCGCCACTATTGGAGCCCTCGAGAGCTCGCTCACCCCTCAGGAGTTCTCGGAGGCCATGGACTCCCTGGCTTCAGGCAAATCCCCAGGCTCGGATGGTATACCCATCGAGTTCTATAAACGCTTTAAATCGCTCCTGCTCCCCCATCTGACGGCACTCTGGGAGGAGTCTGTGGAAATGGGTCGGTTTCCCCCCTCACTCCGTGAAGCTACTATCACAGTTCTGCTCAAACCTAACAAACCCTCTACCCAATGCGGCTCTTACCGCCCGCTTTCATTGATTAACTGTGATGTCAAGATATATGCTAAGGCACTCGCTCTGCGGCTTATCTCCCTTATGCCACACATCATCCACCCAGACCAGTCGGGTTTTATCCCGAACCGTTCCACCTCCTTGAACTTGAGACGTCTATTTAGCATTATAAGTAGAGTAAGCCCTGATGTACATGCGGTGACCGCGGCCCTAGATATGCAAAAGGCCTTTGACTCGGTCTCATGGAACTACTTGTGGCGGGTACTTGACAGGTGCAAATTCGGCCCCACATTTGTGTCTTGGATAAAACTACTCTACTCCGATCCAGTGGCCAGAGTCCGCACCGAGGGCCGCTGTTCCCCTCTTTTCCACGTTGCCAGGGGCACTAGACAGGGTTGTCCCCTTTCGCCCTTAATCTTTGCTTTAGCGATGGAGCCGTTCGCCGACATGCTGCGCCAGAACCATTCCCACAGGGGCCTGCGCACAGCCGGCTCCTCGGATATAGTCTCTCTGTATGCTGATGACGCCCTCCTTTATATCCGTTCCCCTGAGATTAACCTGGCCCCTATACTGGAGGATGTTGCCCTATTCGGTCGTATCTCTGGTCTCACGGTAAACTGCTCCAAATCAACCCTTTTCCCGCTCACTCCTAGCACTCTTCCGCCTCCTGATACCATGGGATTCGCATGGGCCCAATCTAAGTTCACTTACTTGGGCGTGGTGGTGTCCAGGCATGCCGAACGGGTCCTACAGGAAAACTACCAGTCATACCTAGTGAACCTTGCAGTTAAAATACAGGGCTGGGATAAACTTCCGATCTCATTGGCGGGTAGGATAGGAGTTCTGAAGATGGTGGTACTTCCACAGCTACTGTATAAGTTTGCCAACATCCCCCAGTGGCCGGGAACAGATTACTTCCAGATGTTGTCTCGCACCCTGAACTCATTCCTTTGGCATTCTGGTGCAGTCCGCCTAAAACTTGAGACGCTTTCTGCTCCGATGGAAACTGGTGGATTTGGTGCACCGGACTTCTTTAGGTATTGGTTGGCTGCACAACTCCAACACACTGCGCATTGGTTCGCTATCCCAGACTCCCCTCCTCATGTTAGGCTGGAGAGACTGTCAGTCAGCGACCGCGACATTCGATCTCTTGTGATCTCACCCATCCCAATGGTACCGGGCTCCATGGACCCTGCGACGTGCACATCGCTGGCCTTGTCCAAACTATGGCGGATACTAGGTGTTACTCACCCCTTTCATGGCAATCTCCCGATCTGGAACTTTTACCCTGAGGTCCCACGGGTTCCTCCTTCCGTGGTTCGTTGCTGGGCCGACGCCGGGTATGAACTACTCCGTGACCTCTTTGATCAAGGCATTTTTATTGAGTGGCCTGACCTCCCGGCTTCTCTCAGACAGAGACCTTCTATTTGGCTTCAATATTCTTCACTCCGTAGGGTACTCAAACACAAGTACACATGCTTCCCGGCGTTACCTCCTGACGAACCTGCAGTTGCTGAATTAACCTCTCCCGTCCCCCTGAGGGGCAAAATCTCGAGATTATACTCTCTCCTCCAAACTAGGTCGCCCCCCACATTCTCTAAACTCCGGCACTATTGGGAGATCGACCTTGGACTCGAGATGACTGACGAACGCTGGGCCCACATGTGCTCACGCACCCGGGATGTCTCTTTCAACTCCCGGTTTAAATTAATCCAATTCAAGGTACTTCATAGATACCACTACACTCCGGCCAGACTGCATCGCATTTCAAACGACTCCCCCCCTGGGTGCCCCAGATGCGCATGCGAGAATGCAGACTATCTTCACATGCTGTGGTCTTGCCCCCGGCTTGCCCAATTCTGGACCTCGGTGTGCTCTACCATGTCCTCTATCCTTGATTCCCACATCCCCTTGTCCCCAATGACATGTTTGTTCCATGACTTCCCCGACCTCCACCGTGACTCCAGAAAACTTGCTGGACTGTGCATGCTACTTGCTGTGCGCACAATTCTGCTTTGTTGGCTTCGGCCTTACACCCCCACCCACGCACAATGGCTTAGGGCAGTGACATGGGCCTCTGATACGGAGGAGGTCTGGGCGGCACAGCAGCCCACTCATTCCAGGCCTAGGGATATATGGCTGCAGTTTCGTTTATTTATGTCCTCCATTGAATCTGACTCGGATCCGGGGTCTTCTCCTACCTCTGCTTGACCCACCCCCCATACTGTTTTCAAGATTCCCCGTTGAATTATCTCCCTCATGTATGGGTGGTCCGACCTCCCATGGGCCCTCACGTGCGTATGCACCCAACTCCTTTCTTTTTGGCCGTTTTTTTTTTTTTTTTTTTTTTTTTTTTCTTCTGATGCTTTGCTTGTATAAATTATGCGTATTCATATTGTTTGATTACTGTTTACCCTGTATGGTTTATGTTGACTCACCTGTACTTGTGTCACCGAGCTGAATAAATAAAAGTTAAAAAAAAAAGAAAAAAAAAAAAAAAAGAACAGGTTAAAGGATTTGCATTGTTTGCGGAGGCCTGATGCAGTCAAAGAAATAAGTACCCCGTTGTCCGCAAAGAATAGAAGCGGAATCCCGTCAACTCCTAGATTTGGAACGTCTCTAGGTACATTTTCTAAGATGATAGAGGGTTTTAAAGAGACAAAATTGAAATGGGTCCATTACACAGCCCTGACGCACACCATTCTGAATCGGAAAGGTATCTGTCAGATCCGGTACCAGCATCCAACGAACACCTGCTGTATTATTAGCATATAGAGAGATAATAGCTTATCAGTAGCAGCAGTCGTAATCCTATTTCGACAAGTGTTTCCCACAGTCTGCTGTGCGGAACACCATTGATGGCAGCTATAAGATCTACAAAGCATACATATAAGTTGATCTTTCTTAGGAAAGTATATTTTTGTAAAAGCAGGTAGAATTCAAAACATTGGTTTGCCATGCTCTGGACACGCTGGAAGCCAGCCTTTCGATGATCAATGGCCTTGAATTCTTAGACCCATGCTAGCAAACGGGCGAGCAGTATTCTAGAGTATTTTTTGCGTCTAAGAGAGATATAGGTCTGTAGTTTGCTGCATCTTCCCTACCACTCTTCTCACTCTTG